>NW_026067968.1:5894671-5988301 GCF_014885135.2 Alexandromys fortis | reverse complement strand
TATATATATATCAAGGTTGACCTTGAACTCACAGAGATCTGCCTGCCTCTGCCTCCTGAGTGCCAGGTCTAGCATAGTTTTGAAGTTCATCTCTGCTATGGCTGCACTCTCTATTGAGGGGTATATAAGAATTTCCTTACCTATTAACCAATTAATGGATGTGCAGCCATGCATGTGCTTCCATGTTTGGGATATTACGAATAATGCTGCAACAAAAGTTCATGCTTTGTGGAGAAAATGTTTTCATTTCTCTTGAGCTAGGGGTAGAATTCCTGGGTCATACGGCTTGTGTAAAACCCATCACGTTGTTCTCTGAAGTCCTTACTTCAGCCTGTATTCCACCCAGCAATGAATGAGAGTTCCAATTGCTCCGTGTCAGCATGTGCTTCAATGTTCAGTCCATTTCATTTTAGATGTTCTTTTTAGTTTGTTTGAGACAGGGTCTTTTCTCTCTGTGTAGCTCCGACTGTCCAGGAACTTGCTTTATAGGCTATGTTAACCTTGAACTCATGGAGTTCCTCTTTCCTCCCAAGTGCTGGGATTCAAGGCATGCACTACCACTGTCTGTTAATTTTAGATATTTCAATGCCTGTCTCCCAGTATCTCTTCAATGACTATTGGCTTGTAAAGCATGTTGTCAGGAGTTTACCAGAGTCTATGTATCTCCTTTAGTAATGTCTGTTTACATCTTTGGCCCTTAAAAAATTGACACACTGGGTCTGGAGAGATGGCTCAGTCATTAAGGGCACTGGCTGCTCTCCAGTGTACCAAGGTTCGCTTCCCAGCAACCACATGGTGGCTCACAACTGTCTGCAACTCCAGTTCCAGGGGATCCAACACCCTCTTCTGTCCTCTATGGTCACTGTATGCACAGACATAGAGTACAGGCAAAATAACCATAAGCATACAATAAAAATATATCTTCTTAAAAAAGACACATTAAAGCTGGGCGTGGTTGTACATGCCTTTAAGCCCAACACCTGTGAGGCAGAGGCAACACACACACACACACACACACACACACACACACACACAGAGACCACTTTAAGAATTCTTAGGAGCCTGGGCAGTGGTGATGCACACCATTAACCCCAGCACTCAGGAGATCGAGGAAGGCAGATCTCTGAGTTTGAGGTCAACCTGGTCTACAAAGTGATATCCAGGACAGCCAGGGGTTACACAGAGAAACCCTGTCTCGGGATTCTTAGGGCTGGAGAAAGGGCTCAGTAGCTTAGATTGTTTGTTGCCCTTGCAGAGGACTGGGGTTCAGTTCCCACCACCTGAGGACTTATAATCATCTGTGACTCAGTTCCAGGGGCTCCAATGTCCTCTTCTGACCTCTGTGGGTATTAGAAATGCACATGTGTACTGGTGTACATATACACACAGACAAAACGTTCATCATCGTCGTCGTCATCACTGTCGTCACCATCACCATCATCTTCATTTATGCCCGGCATGCTTAAGCATGCATGGGCAGCCGTTTATGGCGGTTCTCCAGTTGTTCCTGTCCTGGGCAGTCCTAGATGCTTGTGTTATTGTCATACCCAGGGTTCCACAGTCTTCCTTTATTCTGTCTACCCAGTGTTTCTGGGCCTTCCTCTTCACCTTATCCCGTGCACTCCTCCAAGCACTGCTATTTAGGGTATCTGCCGTCATTCATTCTCATAACATGGCTGAAGTATCTCAAGCACCGTTGCCGTATCCTGTAGTTTACTTCCTTCTGGAGATGGAGATGTTTCTTAATGTCACTGTTGCACAGCCTGTCTCTTCGTGTGATGCCTAGAATCCTCCTGAGACACGCCATCTCAGACACATTCAGCCGCTGTTCTGAGGAGCGTTTCCTTGCCCAGGTTTCGGAGTTGTAAAGACAAGTGTCTCATAGACTTGTAATTGTGTTGTTGTTTTGTCTCTTGCTGACCAAACCTTTCCTAGTGCCTGGAATGCAGCCCTCGCCATCCCAATCAGTCTCTTGACATCTGAAATAATTCCTCCTTTGAACTGAGGTTTCCTCCCAGACAGACAAAGTTGACTGTTTGCTTGAGGTTCTGATTCTTTTTTTGTTTTGTTTTGTTTTGTTTTTTGAGACAGGGTTTCTCTGTGGCTTTGGAGCCTGTCCTGGAACTAGCTCTGTAGACCAGGCTGGTCTCGAACTCACAGAGATCCGCCTGCCTCTGCCTCCCAAGTGCTGGGATTAAAGGCGTGCGCCACCATCGCCCGGCTGAGGTTCTGATTCTTACAACATTAAAATCCTTGAGCGCCCTTCCCACGTGTTGTATCCCAGTCTTCTCGATGTTGACTTTCACACCAAGGTTTTCAACTTGAAAACATTGAATTCAATCCAGTAAAACACACACACACACACACACACACACACACACACACACACACACACATACACACACGTATTCGGCATATTCTTCATAGATATGTTTTAATCAAAAAAATTTTTATAGTCCCCCACAGACTTTCTTCTTTAAATATTTATTTATTACGTATACAATATTCTGTTTTGTGTGTATGCCTGCAGGCCAGAAGAGGGCACCAGACCTCATTACAGATGGTTGTGAGCCACCATGTGGTTGCTGGGAATTGAACTCAGGACCTTTGGAAGAGCAGGCAATGCTCTTAACCGCTGAGCCATCTCTCTAGCCCCAAATCAAAAATTTTTTGAGACAGGGTCTCACTATATATCCTTGGGTGTCCTAAAGTTTTCTATGTAGACCAGTGGCCTTGAACTCAGAGATCTGCCACCCACTGCTCCCGCCCCCATGCTGGAACTAATTCTTTTTAGATTTATATGTATGAGTTTTTTTGCCTTGGTGCATGTATTGTGCACACCTGGACAGAAGGATGTGAGATTCCCTGGAGTTGAGTTGTAAACCATCATGTAGGTATTAAGAATTGAACTGGGGTCTTCTGCAAGAGCAGCAGTGCTCTTAACCACTGAGCCATCTCTCCAGCCCGCCCCCTCTTTGTTTTTTGTTTTATTTTGTTTTGAGACAGGGTCTCACTAGATAGCCTTGGCAGGCCTGAACTCTCTCTATAGACCAGGCCAGCCTTGAACTCACAAAGTCGTACTTGGTTCTGTCTCCCTACTTTGCCAGAACTAAAGGTCTGTGTCATCACACCCAGTAGAGTGATGCTTTTCTTCAATTCCCGAGCCAGATGAGGGTCCAGGAGGGCAGGATGCTGCCTCAACTGCACCCAGCCTAAGAACACAGTATCTTAGTACCTACCTGGCCCACCCACCTCACACAGCAGCATTTAGTCTTATCACACACCTGGCCCTGGCCCTGCCCACCGAACCTACTTGCCTGCCCCCCCCCCCCCTTGGCTTTTCTGTCAGGTCTCAAGTGTACCAACTTGATAGTTCAGACTGTTTTGGGTTCTGCTCCCATGGCCTAGGGTTCTTGGCTTTTTTCTCCTCCAGCTCAGCCTGAACATTACCGTATTCCATTTCTGAGAGTCTGGCCCTGACCGCTTTGCCTCCTCCGTCAACCAGAGATGCTGATCGATGAAATCCAGGCTGCCAGGCTGTAAGGAAGCACAAGAAGCCACGGGGAGAAGCCATGCACGCACGGGGGAGCCAAAGCCCTTCTTAGGACCCCAGCAGAGTATGAAAGAGCCAGCTCACCCCGTCATTATCCAGAATCATCTCAAACAGGTGAAGCCTGGTGGGACTTTTCACCTAGTGAGCCTCCAGATAACTGCAGCTCTGTGAGTGATCTTGGCTGATACCACAGAAGGTAGAACCATCCAGGACACTGAAGAACAATGAGAAATAACAAACATTGCTGTCTTCAGCCGCCCTGCAGGGCTGGTTCTTACACAGTGCTGAGTAACTGCTACCGTGGTGGAATTTCACTGCCTCTCAGGGGTCACTGCCGTACCAATGTGCAGGCCTCTCTCTCACCCTCCTTCCCCTTCTAGTCCAGCATTTTCTTCATTAGTTTTGTTTTCTTTGTTTTGAGACAGGGTTTTACTCTGTAGCCCAGGATGACCTCAGACTCGCACAATTCTCCTGCTTCAGCTTCCTGAGTGTGGGAATTGCAGGTATGAGCCACCAGACCTGGCTCAGTCTAGCCCTTTCATTGGTTTGTTTGCTTGTTTTATTTTTGTTTATATTTTATTTTTTAATTAATTTAGTTTTACTTACCTGCATTGTGTCAAATCCCCTAGAACTGGAATTATTATGGACAGCTGTGATCTGCCACATGGGTGCTGGGAACTGGACCCAGGTCCTCTGGATGGGCGGTCAATGCTCTCTCTTTTTTGTCTTTTGAAGCAGGGTTTCTCTGTGTAGCTTTGGTGCCTCTCCCGGAACTTGCTCTTGTAGACCCGGCTGGTCTCACTGTGTATCTCTTGGTGGCCTACAACTCTCTAAGGAGCCCAAGCCTGCCCCTGTGTTCCCGGGGCTGGGGTTAAAGGCCTGAAAGGTGGGCTGACAGTTTGACCAAATACCCTTTTTCCCCGCTGGGGATCCCCTCCCAGACTTTTTTCCTGATTTGGTCCCTCTTGGAGATAGCTTCCCAAAGAACCTTGAGGTCTTATCTAGACAGCAGTGAACACTTTATGTGCTCTTGGTGTGTCACTGGGGGTCCCTGCCCCGAAGCAGTCAGTGTCACAACCGACGTCACCTCTTAGGTGCCAGGTGGGTACGGGGAACCTTGCTCCTTAGGCTGTCTGACTCCAACGTCTGCGTCTTCTCAGCCTTCAGCCCTGCAGGCGCCCAGGAGCCTCATAAATGTGCACCTGGGGAAAGCCAGGCCAGGGCCTAAGGGGACCAAGGAAGCTCCCTGGAGGTGTAGTTAGGCGAGCACGCTAGGCTGGGAGCACAGCATTCCAGGTGAAGAGCACGGTTGGCTCTGTGACCGGAAGCGAGGTGGAATTGTCTGCCTGTGTCTGCAGGCAGAGGGCAATGTGCAGACACAGGCTAGTGTGTTTCTTGGCCAGTAGGGGCAAACGCCTTAATGGCATGTCGACACAGCCCTCGCCAGCACCTTGAAGCACTGTAGATTTAAGTGTTGCACAACCTAAAGCCTGGGAGTCTATGGGAATCCCAAGGAGAGGTGGATAAACGAATTGGCAGGACCAGTCTTGCCACGAGAGGAGCGGGTCGTGGAGGACAGGAAGGCCTGTGCCGGATGCAGAGGGGCCCCGGCCGCAGGGTGGGGTAGCCAGGACCGGGCCTGATTTGAGTGCAGGAGGCATACTTGCATAGAAAGGGGCTTGCGGAGAGTGCATAGCTGGAGGAATGGGTAGCGCTGCCAGCAGTGGGTCCCGAACCCGCCGACTCAGCGGATTCCTGGAGCTTGGCGGCCGGGGACCTGGCACCCTCCCGGGCGCCGCGCCCTGGAGGCTTCGCGATGCCCACCTCTACCGCTAGGGGGCAGTGCTGCCCGCTGCTCGGCTGCACAGACAGGAATACAGAGGCCACGCCTCGCCTTCTCCCTGGAGGAGCTGCTGGACAATGCTGCCCCTCCCCGTGATCTCTCTGTGGCCCCACGCGTTAGATGGGCGGGTTGGACGCCTCTCCTTGCCCTAGGCACTTGTAGAGTGTCCCCTTGCACCACGCGAGACAGTGAAGATGCAAGGATGCGGGCCGCTTGGGTTGTGAGCGACTGCAGAATAAAGCTGCTCTCGACGGCAGGTTGACATGCAGGGGCCATTGTATCATTAAGACTTTTCTGATCTGTGTGACCTGGGCTAGTCCTGCCCCCGACCCCGGCCTCGGTTTATTCTTCTGCCTTGCTTTACTGCCCGTTGCCGCTCCTCCTCGAGCTGGCAGCTCGGAATGGCACTGTGTAAATAGGAGAGGTAGCGCAGAAGATGTGGCGGCTATATGTGCAAAACTGCTTCTGACCTTCTGGTCCAGAGAGGTGGGGCTGTTTCCTCAGAGCAGCTGAGCTCTCCCGCCAGCAGCACTCTCAAAGTCACACAGCCCGGCAGAAATCCAGGTGCTGCGAAGGTCAGGGGGTGTGGGGCGAACAGGCTTTCTCCTCCTCACCTTTCTGACCTACTAACTTCCCGGCCCCCCAGGGCGTCAGAGTTTGTGCCTCCACTGGTAGGAGCCCGGCAGGTCTGGGTCCTGGTCAGGATCCGGCTGGGCCACTGCAGCTTCTTTTCCCAGAAGTCTAGCTGTGCGCCCTGTTCGCCCCTGGGACACAGCAGGTGAGAGAGGAATGAGTACTTCCTGCTTCCAGCCCCCTTCTCACTCCCTCCTCCACCTCCATCCTAGCACCTCAGGGTGACCCCCCCACACCATGATTAACTCTCTCTCCACTTAGTCATCCTCATTTGTGGGGCAACTTCCACCTTCTTGGCAGGACAGGCAGGCCCCACCCTCTGAGTTGACCTAAAGGAATCACCACCCTCTAGGCAGGATGCTTGGGGGTGGGGTGGGGTGGAGTAGGGTGGGGTAGGTGTACTCCTTTTGCCAGGCCACTTCAGAAATCAAACCAGCTGGCTTCTGTGGAAAAGCATATCTGGCAGAGGGACCAGCACGTGCAAAGGGCCTGAGGCCTGAATGCTAGGGTTCAGGGAGGTGTGGTGGAGGTTTCAGTTTGAAAAGTGGGGTGGAGATGGCTGGGAGAAAAAGAGGGTTCATATCTGACTTTGGTGTGGCTGGTATATTTATTAGGAGTCTCTAGGGGAACAAGACCAAAGGAATATGTGTAGGCCATATTGTATATAATTGCATGGGACTTACGTAATCATAAAAGGGCATTCACTAGATTAGTGTAGGATTGAAGGCTCAGGAGTTTGAGCATTGCTGTCTGCAGGCTCAGTCTCAGACAGGCACCTCACATGAAGTGTTCCCACTGTTCAGGATGAAGGCCGGGATGTTTCCTGGGAGTCCCTTGTTGAATGGGCACTGAGCCGACGAAGAGACTAAAGACACACAGCTGTCATGGCGTGCCCTCAGAGAGCCTGAGGCAGGAGCATCAGATCCTCAATTTAAGATCAGCTGAGGCTGCAATGTGAGACTGTCTCCAAACCCAAACAACCCAACAAACAAGCAAGCCCGCTCAAGATACCATGGGGACACTGGCTTAGAAGAGTGGAGCCTGCACATGCTGGTGCTTTCTCCTGTTTCCTCTCTTCTCCCCCGACCTAGGACAGGGTTGGTGTAGCCCTAGCTGGCCTAGTCTTCCTTACATAGATCAGGCTGGCCTTGAACTCACTGAGACCTGCCCGGTGTTCTGCCTCCCTAGTGCTGGGATTAAAGACACAGGTTACCACACCCAGCAGCTCCCACTTTCATTCCACCTAGGTTCCTAGTCTATTGGGTGGTGCTGCATACATCTGATTTCTGGCCCACAAGTCAGCTGGCACTGGGAATGCCCTTGCAGACACAGTAAAAGTTTTCCCTACAAATCTCCTAGGTGGCTCTCAATTCAGTCAAGTTGCCAATCAAGATCACTCTGTAGCATCTTCAAGTTCCTGGAGGCTGAAGGCTGCCCCTGGGAGGATGCCACCAGGGCTTTAGGCATTGGCTTTGGCTAGTTATAGATGTTACAAGATGTCTCCTTGTCCTCTTGGAAATCTCCATGTCTACACACCTAGAGTTCTTAGTTCAGGTCCAAGGGCCTGTTTGTAGAGAAAACCAACGCCATTACTCAGAAATACTGTGGCAACCAATCTCCCCTGCCAGAGATGGAAGAGTCTAGCTCACCATCTCTACCTGTCTCGTGTCATGTGGTGGGGACTTCTGTTTTGAGACAGGGTTTCTTTGTGTAGCCCTGGCTGTCCTGGAACTCACTCTGTAGACCAGGCTGTCCTTGAACTCATGGAGATCTACCTGCCTTCTTCAGAAGTGCTGCAATTAAGGCATGTGCCACCACCACCTGGCAAGATGGGGACCTATGATGGGAGAGACAGACCCTACTCAGGGACAATTGTCAGCATTCTGTTAATTATATTTTAAATAAATGCTGATTGGTCAGTAGCCAGGCAGGAAGTATAGGCAGGACAACCAGACAGGAAGTAGAGGTGGGACAATGAGAACAGGAGAATTCTGGGAAGAGGAAAGCTTGGTCTGCAGTCCTGACCCAGCCACAGAAGAAGCAAGATGTGACTGCCTCTCTGAATAAGGTACCGAGCCACGTGGCTAACATAGACAAGAATAATGGGCTAATATAAGCTGTAAGAGTTAATAAGAAGCCTGAGCTAATGGGCCAATCAGGGTTTTTTTTGTTTTGTTTTTGTTTTTCGAGACAGGGTTTCTTTGTAGCTTTGGAGCCTGTCCTGGCACTAGCTCTTGTAGACCAGGCTAGCCTCGAACTCACAGAGATCCGCCTGCCTCTGCCTCCTGAGTGCTGGGATTAAAGGCGTGCGCCACCACCACCCGGCTTGGGCCAATCAGTTTATAACTAATGTAGACCTCTGTGTGATTTCTTTGGGACTTAACAACTCCGGGAACCAGGCAGAACAGAAACACCAACAACAAGACCCCAATGGGATTATTCAGAATGTACATACCTAAAACCTTCCCTTCCTGGGAGGGGATGAAGGTCATGGTGCTGGGTGACGCCCATCCAGAAAGGGAACCAAGGACATCAAAGGAATGATGCCACCAAAGTCAGATTTGGTGAGCCAGTGAGTTTATTAGGGTTCCTTACAGGAGCATGAGTGACTCAAAGGCAGCTGCGCCACCAAGGCGACCCCACGTGTGCAATGACTCATGGGAGCTGCAGACCTGGAGCTCTCTGTACTCCTTGCAGGCAGCTCCATGGTTCTGGGAGTCTCCCATCCTCAGCAATCCTCACAGCTCATAGAACACTAGGGAGATGGAGGCCGTGGGAATCTGGTATGTTGCAGGGACTTCCTAAGGTTTCTGAGTTTGCTTCTTGAGTCTTAAGGGACTTTTTCCAGGAGGAAATTGCTGACAGTGTTACCGTGTCCTTCCTGCCAGCCTCAGTCCCTACCTGTAAAATAGCCTGCCTATCCTGACCTAGCACAGTAGAAGATGGGATAAGGACAATGATACAGCATATTGTCAGTGGGCCCTGCCTCTGTAAACACTCAATTAGATCAGTAACTGTTGACTGTGTGGCTCTTTCAAAGGACTTAGATTCCTTCAGGTTTGTACCCAGAAGCGGCACAGCTGGCCAACATAGTGTTCTATTTAGCTCCCTGGGAAATCTCCATTCTGACTTTCACAGTGGCCCGCCAGTCTACACTTCCACCAGCAGTGAATTAAGAGCCCCACCCTCCCAACCCTTGCGAGCATCTGATGCCATTTGTCTCGTTGAGTGTAGCCGTTCTGACTGGGGTGAGGTGGAATCTCAAATAAGCTTTACTTTGCATTTTTCCTGCTGAGTAAAGATGTTAACCACTTACTTTTTTTTTTTTTATATAACAGACCTGTTTTTTTTTAATTTATTTATTTATTATTTACACAATATTCTGTCTGTGTGTATATCTGCAGGCCAGAAGAGGGCACCAGACCCCATTACAGATGGTTGTGAGCCACCATGTGGTTGCTGGGAATTGAACTCAGGACCTTTGGAAGAGCAGGCAATGCTCTTAACCACTGAGCCATCTCTCCAGCCCCGACCACTTACTTTTTCAAATATTTAGTGGAATGAGTTTTTAGTTCCTCTTTTAAGAACTGAGTATTCAGTTGGTTAAGCCTGTTGACTGGGTGACTTCCCTTTGCTGTTTTAATTTTTTTTTTTTTTTTTGATTTTTCGAGACAGGGTTTCTCTGTGGCTTTGGTTCCTGTCCTGGAACTAGAACTAGCTCTTGTAGACCAGGCTGGCCTCGAACTCACAGAGATCAGCCTGCCTCTGCCTCCTGAGTGCTGGGATTAAAGGTGTGCGCCACCACCACCCGGCACTGCTGTTTTAATTTTTATAGTTCTTTATAGATTGTCTACTATTGGAACTATTAAATGTACAGTTGACAGAGGCATTTCCGTTCTGTAGGTAGTGACAACAGCCCCTGGGGGATGGACCTGTCTGCTACGAAAGCGCTTTCCTATTGAGGGCTATGATAGCCCCAGCCATGATAGGCCGAGGCTTCATGCTTGTTTTTCTTTCAACACTCTTTCCCCTGTGGAAATATACGGGAGCCCTGTGGCTGGAGCAAGGACTCAGGGCAAATGCTGCTTTTGCAGAGGCTCTGGGTTCATTTCCCCTTACCCACATAGTGGCTCACATACATCTGTAACTCCAGCTTCAAGGGGACTTTGCACCCTATTCTGGTCTCCATGGGAACCAGCACATATATGGTGCACATTCATGCATGCAGGTAAACACTGATACTCATAAAATAAAGACAAGTAAGTGTTAAAATAAGAAAGAAGGCATGGCAATTTAGTTACTGGGGCAGTCTCTGTGGCTGGCAGGGCTGTGCCCATGGGGATCCAGGGGACCCTCACCGTCCTCTAGGAAAAGATTCAACGTCTCCACAGGGCAGGTGAGATGTAGTGTAGGGGCCGGGCGGCGGTGGCGCATGCCTTTAATCCCAGCACTCGGGAGGCAGAGGCAGGCGGATCTCTGTGAGTTCGAGGCCAGCCTGGTCTACAAGAGCTAGTTCCAGGACAGGCTCCAAAACCACAGAGAAACTCTGTCTCAAAAAACAAAAAAAAAATGTAGTGTAGGTTCTGATATTGCCTGTGGCTGTGCTGTAGCTGGCATGCCATGAGTCACCTGTTGAGAACACAGAGCACAACCATCACTATGGCACGTGGGGTGTCACAGCCAATCCCTATGAGTGCAGTATTTCTCCAACTGGTCCAAGCAAAAAAAACATAATTTACCAGCTCACAAAATGGAAAAGCCTGGGTGATCAGGAATGGTTGGATTCGGGAATCCTATAAAGACACAAAAGAGAGAGGCGATAGCGCCTAGCTCACAGAAAGGCAGGAATGCAGGCTACACAGCAAAATAATGCATCTCCTGGGTACTTGGCTGATGCCTATATTTTGTTTCACCATGTGAATTTGAATATGAAATTCAGGCTCAAGTGTGTTGTGAAGATTATTTTTAATTACGTGTCTGTGTGTATGAGTGTATGTACAAGCGAGTGGAGGTGCCTGCAGAAACCAGCAGAGGGTATCAAATCCCCGAACTAGAGTAGCTGTGATCCATCCAGCATGAGTGCTGGGAGCCAAACTTGGGTTCTCAACAAGAGCATCAAGTGTTCTTAACTGATGAGCCACCTCTACTCCCAGGACTCAGTTCTTTTTTAGTTTTTTGTTTTTGTTTGTTTGGTTGGTTTGCTTTTTGAGACAGGGTTTCTCTTGGCTTTGGAGCCTGTCCTGGAACTAGCTCCTGTGACCAGGCTGGCCTTGAACTCACAGAGATCCACCTGCCTCTGCCTCCCGAGTGCTAGGATTAAAGGCGTGCGCCACCACCACCACCTGGCAAGGACTCAGTTCCTTAGGAAACATTCGAGTCACTGCAGTGAGCATCATGTGTGTAATCTCCTGTGGAGAGCCAAGGATTAACTGGAATAGGGCACCTACAAAGCAGTGGTCAGATGTGAGGTTCCATCCCCAGCACTGCAAAGAAATAATGTGGCCTTTCTAGGCACTGCCAAGGCCCTCCAAGGAGCCCCTCCCCTTTAGCTTGCCTGCAGATGCCTGTAGGACTTCCCACTTGGCTTGTCCATAGTGCCCACCCGGTGGTACAGGCTGGCCTCACTAGGCAAAGCAAGAGGTTGTCCACTTATGGACTCCGGGCACAGCGGCGCATCTTTATTGGCTAGTGTGGGAGCTGCCTATTCACACTGGAGTGCTGGTCTGAGTTGGTCCAGCTGGCTTTGGCTCGCCATTCCT
Source organism: Alexandromys fortis (assembly GCF_014885135.2). Lineage (NCBI taxonomy): Eukaryota > Metazoa > Chordata > Mammalia > Rodentia > Cricetidae > Alexandromys > Alexandromys fortis. The sequence continues at coordinate 5,976,513 of NW_026067968.1, read as the reverse complement.
CTGCTGTGTGCATCAGCCCCTGCTCCTCTAGTGAGTTCCTTGTGTCTACCTGGTTTTGTCCTATCTCCAGTCTCACTGGCAGCTCAGACTGAGCTTGAAAGACCAGTGGGATGGACCAAGAGGACGATGGGAGGACTGGAGGCTCTCTGCTCTGAGGAAGGCCCCAGGGGTGGGGCACGGGTTCATCCTTAAAAACCAAGCAAGTTTTAGTTCAGCCAGGTGGCAGAAAGACAGGACCTGGCTGAGGTGGGGACAACCATGGGAGGCCCGCTACTGACTCACAGGCTCCTGGTCACTTCCTTCCCTGGTTCTGCCCATCCTGCCCCTGGGAAGGTATGCCCTAGGATACCTTCTTAATCTCTGAGGACCTCCCTGGCTGATATTGCACTTGACTCATATTGCAGGGATGTGGCTAGCATCTGACATGTGCAGTCACCTAGCCCATGTCCTCAACTGGTGGGGGGCTGGCTACGTAGAACCCAACAAGTCTGGCACCAGCGCCTCCATGTGCTGCAATTGCTGTCATCCTCTGTATGTCGCTGAGCCTGCACTGTGCTTCCATGGGCTGTCCCCGGCCTGTGTCAGGCTCCACAGGCTGTGCAGGAGCTCAGGTCAGGGAACACCTCTAGGTAGTCAGTGGATGAATTGTCCAGCTCCACCCCTCCTCACTGAGCAGTGAAAACTAAGCCCATGGATGCAGCTCAGTTGCTAGAGCGCTTCCCTAGCATGCGGAGGCCCTAGGCTCAACCCCCAGCATTATAGAAACAGCAGGGCATGGAATCCCAGAGTTTGGGAAGTGAAGGCAGGATTCTCGTAAGTTTGAGGCCATCCTACTCAATATATGATGAGTTTGAGGCCAGCCTAGGATATATATAACCATGTCTCAAAAAAGAATGAATGGCTTATTGGGGACCCAGCTCTCCCACAGTGTCTAGTGCTGTTATCACCTGATAGGGAAGGGAGTGCAGTCACTTGTAGGGTGTTCTCAAGTCCCAGAAACAACCTGGTAAAACTCAGTGAGACACACATAGACACACACAGAGACACACACAGACACACACACAGACACAGACACACACAGAGACACAGACACACACAGACACAGACACACAGACACAGACACACACACAGACACACACAGACACAGACACACACACACACACACACACACACACACAGTGTGGGGACTGGAGAAATGGCTCAGTGGTCTGCTCTCCCAAACATCCCAAGTTTGATTCCCAGAACCCATATGGTGGCTCACAACCATCTGTAACTCCGGTCCCAGAGGATCAGACATCCTCTTCTGGGCTTTCTCAGGCACTACACACATGCATACACAGGTAAAGATAGAAATAAAGAAAGGTGAGCAATAAGAGGATAAGGCAGGAAGACGAAGGGATGAATGGACACAGAAGGGAACCAAGGAAGGGTAATGGGGTGAATATGGTTGCCGTACATTATGTTCATGTATGAAAATGTCATGATACACCCATTAGTATGTATACTATGTGTAAGTAAAATATTAAGAAACTGTCAGAGTAGGTGTAACATACTGTCACTCGTACCTGTGCCCTCCCTGGCATCCATGCTCAACCTTCGGTCCCCACAAAAAGCAGCATGCATCTGTCCCCAGCTGAGATCCCCTTCCCTCCAGGCAGGTGCCAGCCCTGCTAGTCTTTTCAAGACATCGTTCTAAAAGGTTTCCACACCAGGGCGGGCCACACGCACTCTCCCCAGCAGCTTTACAGTTTCCCTTTGAGGCTGCCTGGGGACTGCGCTAAGGCGGTGTCTCAGGAGGGATGAGCAGGCATGTGAGGGCAGAGCGTGACTGGATGGATTCGTGTGCCCGTGTGCAGCCACCCCCACTCTTGGGCACGTTTACACACTGCACGAGCCTGTTATTGTTACCTTATTTCACCCTCCTTGCTATCCAGTCCTCTGGTTGCTGAGTTCTGAACCCTGTCCAAATAGGATCCTTACTCCACCCAACCTTGGTAAAGGACACAGTGACCTACGTGTGGCAATGTTCTCGTCCTGGCTGCCTGGTACCTCTGTTGACCATACCTTTCTCTGAGGCCTCTTTGGCTTCCAGGATCCCTAGTATTTTTTCTGCTTCTGAGGGCCCATTGCCTTTGCTGGAAGTACTAGGCTCTTGCTTTGGGCTTCACTTCTCCTCTGTGCTGTCTCAGCTGTGTGTGGGTATGTATGTGCATGTGTACACACGTGTGCATGTACATACATGTGCATGCCACAGCTCGAGTGGAGGTCAGAAGAACCCAAGGGAGGAAATTCTCTCCCTCCACTGTGTCCTTGAGTCCCAGGGATTGAACTCAAAACAACAGGCTTGGCACCAGGAATGTGTACTGGCTGAACCATCTCCCTGGTTCTTTGTACCCCTAATCCCAGCAGTCCATCCTCAGGCAGGCTTCTCCCCAACTTCCTGCCATTATGGAGACATCTCTTCCAGCTCCTATCTTGGTTCTTTCCAGCTTCCAGGTACTTAGCCTGAAACTTTGGACTCTCCCCACACACCCAAACCAGTGGAACCCATGCACTATGTGGCCCTTCAGCCGTCACCCCGATCTCTACGGTAGGTTGTTGTGCCTCCTCTGCAGTGGCCCCTCAGCAGCCACTCAGAGCTGAGAGAGTGGCTCACGTGCCCTCTCTGCTCAGAGCCCTCCTGCTTAGTCTCTCAGTGTCCTGGGTCCTAGCGCTCGCCTGCAGTGGTCCTCGGTTCGTCCGCCCTTTCCCGCTTCCCTCACTCCACCCTCACCAGCAGCCCAGCTGCCCATGCAGACCCAGCAGCTTTTACCCTGGCAGGGGACAAGCTCTCCACGAGGGAGGAAAGTGTGCCTTGGGTCAGGTCTCAGCAAACACATATCAGGGTCAAAGGTCAAACTCTTTGTCCAGTTAGCAAAACTTTCTCTTTTATCTCCACCCCACCCTAACTCTGGGGCCTCCTTTGACTCTTTGGGAATCACTTCACTTTACGACTATCTACAGCGTCATCTGGGTAGCCCTGGAGGGCAGCAATGACATGTTGGGGGTGGGGTCATGGTTGGACCTCGCTTGTGGTCCCTACAGATATGGGCAGGATGTTCACAGCACTGGAATCCTTTATGCCAGGGCACTTTGCCCAGCAAGCCTCTCACCCAAGAGCAGTGGGCAGGTCTTGAAGATGGGTGGTGTCGGCTGTCACGGGCTTCTCTTGGAGCCACAGAGCACTGAAACAGGGCAACTTTGAAGGAGCAAGAATATCCTTATAGTTCCAGGCTAGGGAACAGGGAGCGAGAGAGGAGGAGAGAGCAGAGCGAGACCAAAAGGTGGAACTTTTTATCAAGTGGCCTCTCCAGAAAAAAACCATCAGCCATTGCTGGGGGGGTCAAAGCCTGGTTTACCACCTCTCAACACAGTTGCACTGGGGACTTGGAGTCCAATGCATGAGCCCAAGGGACAAGTTCAAGCCACGGCAGTGGCCTTGGGAAAAAGGCAAGTTGCTAAGGGTAGGGGCTGTTTGGTGCCATGACGGAGAAAGTTACAAAGTTGTCTGCCACATAAGGGCCACAAGGCAGGGATGGGTCTAGGTTGACAGGGTAGCTGTCGGCTTTCAGACTTCAGCTATCTGCCTCTTGTCCCTCTCCTCTCTGGTGACTTACAGTGGGGCTCAGGATGGCCTTGAACTAAAGGCCAATCTGCTCACCCAACTTTCAGAGCTACCAGCTTCTTGTGTCTCTCCTCCCTGGGGTCTTTCCACAAGACTCGGCATGGCCTTGAACTGAAAGACCTGGATAAATCCAGACCCCTCCAGCAGAAAAAACAGCGCCAAAAATCTAAGCAGGGAGAGAAGAATCAAAAATCTAGATTAGCCGGTTCAGTGACTAACTTTATCTTCAGCTAGTTTCAGGAACTCAAAGTTAGATCATAATCTTGAGAAACAGGGAGTTACCCCCTTGTGATTATCACTGGTATTTTCGGAATTTTATGGTTTCTTCCCTTAAATACTCCTCCCAGCTACTTGGGGTCAACTCTCTACCCCTGTGTGGGAAATGAGTTTTGGCCCCAGTTCACGGGTTCCTGTCCTGTCAATAAACCTCGTATGATTGCAGCAAGGACAGTCTCTCGTGAGTTCCTGGGGGGGTCATGCTATCCTGAGACTTGAGAGTCTCCCCGCTCCAGAGGTCTTTCAGAACTAATGGCAACCCACCTCTCCCAGCCGCTTAAATGCTAGTTATGTGTCTCTACATCGTCCTACCCAGTTCACTGCCTCTCAGGGAGCCGGTACTATTATTATTATTATTATTTGTTTTTTCGAGACAGGTTTTCTCTGTAGCTTTGGAGCCAGTATTATTTTTGTGTTATGCCTAAACTAACAAGCAAAATAACTTTCCAGCTCTACCTGCACCCCAGGTCTGCAGCCTACAGTCATGCTCCTGTCTCAACAGGTAAGGCCCACAGGACTAGCTGGGGCCCCTGACCTCAGCCTCCCCTCCTGCTCTCTAGCATAAGTTCCTTCTGAATACTCTTCTGGAAGATTCCTTTCAGCAAACCACCTGGACATTTTGGCTAAGTCCCTGTGCACACAATGCTTCTTCTTTTTTTTTTTTGTCTTTCGAGACAGGGTTTCTCTGTAGCTTTGGAGCCTGTCCTGGAACTAGCTCTTGTAGACCAGGCTGGTCTCGAACTCACAGAGATCCGCCTGCCTCTGCCTCCCGAGTGCTGGGATTAAAGGCGTGCGCCACCATCGCCCGGCTCACACAATGCTTCTGAGCGGTGGAGAAGTGGGATCAGGCTGGACTTAGAGTCCTCAGGGAACCCCAGCTAGGAGAGGAAGTCAGAGGGACAACACGGAGGAGTCCCTGAAGCCACGTACCCCGTAGTCTTGCAGCCTGTGTCCTTTCCCCCTCCTTACAGAACTGCTGGGGAAGGAGCTAAGCCTCACCTTAAGCTTGGAAAAGTAGAACTGGGTAAGGAGTCATGTGATGAACTGTGGACGCCCTCTCCCCATGTCTCCCTAGGATGGAGAAGCTGGGGGCTCCCAAAGGCTATTCACTTTGCCACACTCCCCCTCATATTGAGACATCTTGAAGAAGAAAACTTGAAGAAACATAGACGACTTGTTGACAGCTGAGGCCCGGAAAAGAAAGGCTTGGACCCCAAGCCTAGTGCACCCTGGCTTCTCCCTCCTGGCCATGCCTGGGGACTGTCATGGGTCTCCTAGGAGTTGGTTTAGTCTACAAGGTGACAGTGTCTTGAGGTGGTAAGGGGTCCTGGATCACAGCTGGCAGCCTGGTGTAAACATGTTTTGTGGTCTTGGTTACAAAGATGTCCACATACCAAGCTGTCTGTCCTCTCTCTTGGGACTGTTTATCTGGCCTTCTGGGGTATAGGGTTACAGGATGCCCCCAAAGTGCGCAAGTGTGTGTGAAAGTGTGGGTGTGCCTGGGGTTCTGGGCAGATGCCTGCTTGGGTTTGCTCAGAGAACCCAGGTGAGACAGACTTCAGCCTAGTTAAGTCCCTCAGCCCCTGCCTTAGCAGGGCCACGACTGTCTGGGAGGAACACAGGCGCCAAGATGGGGCTGCTAAGACATTCTGGGAGAAGACAGAAGAGCCTGTGGATGGAATTTGGGACTTCTTCACCAGGAAGGTCCTGGCCTCGGATAATGTGGGGGTAAGGAGATCCAAGGCCTAGGTGTAACAGTGCTTTTGGAATGGACTTTGAACTCCTAAACCTCCCAAAGTCAGGACCTCAAGCTTCAGGGTCCTTTGTGGGAAGGCTAGGTGGCCTGCCCAGTTCCTCCTGAGTGAAAAACAGCATAAAATGCCAGCTTCGTTCCCAGAAAAAGACTCTGCTTCAGATGAAGAGCAAAGACAGCCACATTCGATGCATGGTAGGGAGCCCATTCCTGTGGCCAAATACTTGAACCTCACAAACCCAGCTCCAGGCGACTGCCCGGACTCGCCCCGCCCCCTTCATGCCCCGCCCTCCAAGCTCCGCCCCGTCCCCGGCCTCTCTCACCCTCCACCCCCGCGCCCCTAAGTTTCTCCGAAGTTTTCCGCGGGCCCCGCTGAGCGCCCCGCCCCTTGGCCCGTGACGCAACAATGGTGCAGCGCAGCGGCCAATGGGTTGCGGCGGGGGCCGGCAGCCTGAGCCAATGGAGGCGGCGGCCTGTCCCGCGGTGTTGCCCGGCCCCGGCCGCACTGCGCCGCCCGCCGCCCGCCTCTGGGCCGCACCGGCACCAGCACCCGGAGACCGGGTCGCGGTGAATCAGAGTGCGGCGGGCGCGGGCGGCGGCGGCTCTCTCCACGTCCGGCATCGTGGGATCTCCGTCTGCTCGCCGGTGCACGGACGGCGCGCTCCGACTCGCCGCAGGGACAGGGTCGCGCGGCTTGGTGAGTCGCCTGTCCCTGGCGTCCCTGCGCGCAGGTGCAGCCCCGATCCTGGCCATTGGCCAGCAGACACTCGGGCGCGCCCCGGAGCCGCCACGGTCGAGGTCGGTCGGTCCTTGCCGGGAAGGGTCAGGGAGGATCTGGCCAGCGGCCCAACCTCCAGTCACGGAGCCGCGGCCGTGACTCGACTCTGCCCAGTGACGTGGGACGGCCGAACTTTACGTAACCCACCCTGCACCCCACGCGTGCCCACACAGTACACCTGGGGCGCGGGGGCCCAGGTTCGGGAAGGCGCTGCAGTCATGGCATCGCCCCAGAGGGGCGGCTGCCGCAGCCCACTCCCTAGTGCCCACCTCTGCAACCCAACTACCACGAATGGTCGTGATACACAGTGTGTGGACAAGGCCCACTCGCCGTCCCGTGTCCCTTGTGACCTAGGGCTTTACCCTTGCCCAAGGTGGCAGGGCACTTGGGCCGGGCTGGGTTGGTGGCCAGGGGCTGAGGCGGGGTTTAAGCCGGGGTCTGCAGTGTCTGGAACGCAGGAGACCTAGACTCTTATCCTGGTCCAGCCTGACTTGGTGACTGACCTTGGACTAGCTTGTCCTCTGTTGAAAATGGGGTGGCGGTACTGGCCTCATGTGAACGGACCCGGCGTGAACTGCAGATAGTAAACGCTCCGATCCCTCTGTTGACTTCATCTTTTCTCTCCTCCCAGGCGCTCATTCCTATGGGCAGCAAAAGTGTTTGTGGATGAAAGACCAGAGCCACTCCCCTACTCGGACTGCTAGGCGCACTGGCTGCCACCGGCCACCACTTTCTTGCTGGTGAGGAAGCTGGCGTCTTGTGCGGCAAAGTGAAAAACCACATCTGTAGAACCCAGGGCCTCCTGCAGGAACCGGGTAGGTGTGTGTGAATGAACAGTTACATCCATGACCTTCTTGGGAAGAAGCTCTCAAGGGTACCCTCCTGGGGGCCGGGGTAGAAGTGGAGTTGGGGATAGGTTTGAGGCTGGATGAGTTGGGCTCCGCTGCTTGTGCTATGGGCATGAGTCTTGGGTGTCACATGGATTCCTCCTTATTTGCAGCTGGCGGGACCTGGCTCAGCTGGGAGCAGGCGCTCTTCCTGAAGATCCCAGAGCTGCAGAGGGTTGGGAGACTTGAAGGCTCCGGCAGGTCCAGCCTTTTCTAGCAGAAACTAGAGAGACGGGGTGCAGACGTCGAAATTCAAGCATGACTCTGGACCTAGGAGAGAACAGAGCTGGGGGCAGTGACTAGTAGAGGCAAGGCTGGTGATAGGAAAAGGGGCTCTGACAGAGGCATCAAAGACTGAGGGTGGGTGCCATTTCTCAGGCTGAGGGAGTTGTGACCAAGGCTTCACGTGGCTCCTTCGTCCCACAGGTTGGTCTGGGTGGTGTGACCCATGCCTTAAGGCCAGGAGACTCCCAGAGACCAGCATGCCATGGGACGCCAGGCCAGGACGCAGTGCCAATGGCGCGCCCGAGGGCGCGGGCTCAGCTCGTTTGCGGGTGCAGAAGCAGTGCAGGAAGTCGTCCTTCGCCTTTTACCAGGCAGTGCGCGACCTGCTGCCCGTGTGGCTACTCGAGGACATGCGTGCCAGCGAGGCCTTCCACTGGGACGAGCGCGGGCGCGCCACCGCCTATTCGCCGTCGGAGGCCCTGCTATACGCGCTCGTGCACGACCACCAAGCCTATGCTCACTACCTGCTGGCCACCTTCCCCCGGCGCGCCCTCGCTCCACCTAGTGCGGGTTTCCGCTGTTGCAACGCACCGGGACCGCATGTGGCACTGGCAGTTCGCTACAACCGCGTGGGCATCCTGCGGCGCATCCTGCGAACTGTGCGGGATTTCCCACTCGAAGAACGCATGCGCCTTCTGGACCGACGTGGCTGCAGCCGTGTGGAGGGTGGTGGCACGTCGCTGCATGTGGCCTGTGAGCTTGCGCGCCCCGAGTGCCTCTTTCTGCTGCTTGGCCATGGAGCTTCTCCAGGCCTGCGAGACGGTGGTGGCTTTACACCATTGGAGCTGCTGCTGCGCCAGCTGGGCCGGGACGCCAGCTCAGTCCCTACGGCTGCTGAGGCCGCCTCTGCCACCGTCAACGCTGCCACCTCCAGCACCACTTCGCCTGGGGAGCTATGTCAGCGCCGCCTGCTGCTGCTTGACCTGCTGGCACTGTACACCATGGGGGGTGCTGCGGGCCCAGCTCGACGGGAGCTGTTGGGAGACCGGCTACGCTGGCAGAGGCTGCTGGGTGAGGACAAGTTCCAGTGGCTAGCAGGGCTGGCGCCACCCTCCCTCTTTGTGCGAGCTATGCAGGTGCTGGTCACCACCATCTCACCCGGCCGCTTCCCCGAGGCCTTGGATGAGCTGCCTCTACCACCCTTTTTGCAGCCATTGGACCTCACAGGCAAAACCTAGACTCAGGGGCACCCTTGGCACTGTATTTGGGGACAGAAGTATTTTTGAGAGAATTGTACCCAGCACTTTACATATATGGATCTCTGACTGTACAGAAGAACCTGCCTGGTCTGTAGCATGCATTTGGGCTAGGGCTGCCAAGTCAGGCAGGCTCTTAAGAGAGCCTTGGCTCTTCACACTCCTGCTCAAGTGCACTGGCTCCCTGCTCAGCTAAGGATATGGGTGAGGACCTAGAGTCCAGGGCAGGTGACAGCTGACCCAAACAGGAGAGGAGCGGGGACAGAGGGTGGGGACTGACACGGCTGAGCAAGAGGACAGAATGTGCTGAGGCGAGCGCAATACTGACCTGCCCTGTGCTGTCAGCCTCGTGAATGGCCCTTGGAGCTGGACTTGATTCTGTGTCCAGGACGAGCAGGGCTGAGCAGGCAGCTGTGACAGGAGTGGAGAGGAGGAGCCAGGCCATGTGTGTTTGTAGTATCTCACTCTGAATCATAGGTTTCCCCACCCCGGCCTGGAATTGGCCCTGTCATCCCCTTTAGCCCTCAGGATTGGCAAGTGCTCGCCCTGGGCCTCTGAGCTCAGCTCTGGTACTGTACCTGCTCCACCATGGGCTGAGGGTTCCCAGCATTCTGTCCCATCAGGACCAGGAGTGCCTTCCAGGCCTCCTTCCCAGCCCCAGGGATGGGCTCCTCCCCCTCTCACAGTGGATGCCGTGGTGCTTATGGGGCTTACGGCTGGTTGTCGTCACCCTAGGCGAGCTTCTTGGCAGGCCTGGAGAGCTGGCTTTTGCTGGGAACTTGTGAAGATTGGGGGCTTCTTATGACTGGGGAGGAGGGCCAGATCACCCTGCCCAGGGATTTCGCTGGACTGTGAAATTCAACCTCTGTGGCGTGGGCTTGTGGGCCATGATGTTCTGCCAGGACTAGAAGCCAGCAGTCCGCTGTATTGGCCAGCCTGGCTGGGGCACCTGCTGCTCAGTGCTCCTGAGTACAGCATGCCTAGGGGTGGGAAAGTCCCGGGGTACTGGGCCACAGGAGGGAGGGTGGGGAGAGCCTGGCGAGCGGGAAGGGCCCTAGGCCTTGCTGCCTCTGTTCTGGGCCCTACTATTACTGCCAAGGGATTTCAGGTCATTTCTCAGGCCTAAAAATGTGACACACACCCTATCAATTCCAGAAAGTGGGGCAAGAAGTTACTGGCAGGTACTGATCCTACATCTAGATCGGAAGCTCTACTTCTGCCTAACTTGCTTCTCTAAGCCCTGGCAGTTGTGGGTGATGGATGCTAATGTCTTCCCCAACTCTAGGTTTGGTCCATTCACGGTTAATCCCCCTGGACTTCTGGGAGGTTCCAGGTCCAGATTAAGGATGTCATTGATAGCAGGGCGGTGGTGGCGCACGCCTTTAATCCCAGCACTCGGGAGGCAGAGGCAGGCGGATCTCTGGGAGTTCGAGACCGGCCTGTTCTATAGAGCTAGTTCCAGGACAGGCTCCAAAGCCACAGAGAAACCCTGTCTTGAAAAAAAAAAGGATGTCATTGATGGTGGTGTTTCCTTATTTACAGGATGGGAACAGTGGCTTGCAGTAGCTCCTGGGGAGCCTAGAAAGCTGGGCCCCTGTTGAGAGTGTTGACTTGCTCTCGTGTCTCCTTAGCCCAGTGCCCTTTGGGGTCTGCTGGTGAGGGCTAGGTCTCCTTCAGGTAGACAGACTGCTGCTTTGTTGATGACCTCTCCTGAGCTGCCTGACCTGGAGGAGGGACAGTGCACTATTTAGGCCTTATGGTGGCATCAGGGAAGATGCAGGGTGGAACCTTATGGGAGGAATTGGCACCATAGAGCTTGGCTCATGGTGACAAGCACATAGGTGTCATGGTAGTCACCATTGCTGATTGGGCCCCAGCTCATGTGCCTTTTGGGTGGGCACAAAGACAAAGACTCACTTGGGACACTGATTTGGTGGGGCCTCACTACTGGGAGGGGTGGAGAAGCCTCGCCAGCCTCCTCAGAGGAAGGCCTGGTTCCTGTTCCAGATCTGTCACAGCTGCACTTCGGGGAAGCAGAAGGCCTGGAGAGGTGGTGCCTCTCTGATAAGCACAGCCTCACTTATCATCGGGTGGTAGTTTCTGAGAGCGGAAGGGTGGGTGGCCCCAGCGTGTGTGGCTTATCTATCCCCTAGGCTCCCCAGCCCCAGGAAGGGCCACCTTGTTGGGTGTTGCCATCCAGGCCATGAGCGTGCGGTACTGAGCAGATCTGGAGGGGGCTATGCCAGGCTCTGTGCTGACATCCACTACCAGCTAGTAGGAGGTGATCACGTCTGTTCTTCCCTTGGTTTATTTGCTCGCTTCATGAATTTCACCTTTCACCAATGTATCCTGCCCCAACAAAATGTTAAATGTGTCCCCAGGAGATCTGTACCACACCCCAGTTAGAGAGTTCATGAGCTAGATTATCTGGCCCCTGATGCCTGTCTGGAAGGACAGAAACTGAGCCACAGTGAGGCTCATTACTCAGTGCCTCCCCTGGACTTGGAAGGGCAGGCCTGCCCTGGTGCTGTGGCCTGCTGCCGCCTCCACCCTTGGCTTGTGTCACTTTCCACACCGACTCCATCTGCTTTAACCTTGGCTCTATTTCTGTGCTGGTCGCAGCATGGGCCGTAGGTCTGTACGTGACTTCAAACCCTTTACAGACAAGGTGGCTCCCCAGGAGGCAGGAAGGAAGCACATAGGCTGGAGTCCTGTCCACCTACTGCAGTCCACCACAGTAGTGCTTGGCTGTGATCCCAGCACAGAGGATCAAGAGTTCATAGCCAGGGGCTGGAGGGGCTCAGTGTGTAAGAGCACTGGCTGCTCTTTCAGACCCACGTTCAATTCCCAGCACCCACATACAGCTTAAACAGTCTGTAACTATCTCCGGGGGATCTGATGCCCTCTTCTGACCTCACCTTAGACACCAGGCACACATGTGGTGCACAGACTTACATGGGGGCAAAACACTCATGCACCAAATAAAGCTGGGCGTGGTGGTGCACATCTGTAATCCCAGCACTCACCGGGTGGAGGCAGAGTTCAAGGTTATCCTTGGCTAGGTCTCCAGTTTGAAATCAGCTTTAGTTGTGTGAGACTGTCTCAAAAAATTATCAAGGTCAGCCTAGGCTACATAATAAGTTCTAGGCTATTCCTGCCCCTCTCTGTTTCAAAAAAGTCAACATCAGTAATTGGTACTGGTGCCACGCCCTCACCCTTTGATGACTGGCTCTGACTATAAAAACTTGAGATTTGACTTCTGCATGATAAAACACAAAGGCATCAATTTGTAACTTGATGAGTTATGACTAATGTCTGCACAGATGTAACCACTGTCCCAGTCAAGGGGGAAGTGGAAATTTCTACCTCCAGTGAAATCTAGACATTTAATTTTTTCTGTCTAGGTGGCTCAGTGGGTAAAGGTGCTTGCCCCCCAAGCCTGGAATCCTGAGTTAATCCCTGGAACCTGTGTGAAGGGGAAGGACGCAGGACTGACTGCACAGTGTTGCTCTCTGACTTGTGCTAGCATGCACATCCACACACACAAGCACAAAACATACAAATGAACACTGGGATTGTGGGGAAAAGTCCATGCCTGAGCATGGCTAGGCTCCTGTGGAGACACACTGGTCACACTGCTCACTGCTAGCTGCCTGCCCAAGCGGCTTGGTGTTTTCTTACAGAGGTTTTTTCTGGGGGTATGGAGGGTGAAGGACAATGCTGGGGAGGTGGAATGCCAAGTGTTCCACACTGAACCATCCCCCTCACCCCACAACTCAGTATTTTTAAGATCACCATGGTAGGGGCTGTAGAAATAGTTCAGCAGTTAAGAGCACTGGCTGCTCTTCCAGAGGACTGGGGTTCAATGCCCAGCACCCACATGGCAGCTCACACCTTCTGTAACTCCAGTTCCAAGGGACCTGGCACTCTCACACAGAAATACATGCAGGCAAAACACTAATGCACATAAAAACAAATCATTAAAAAAGTCACCATGGTATAAGCATTTCCCAGTATTTTATGGAAAGGATTTTAAAAACGTGTGTGGTGTTGATTTTGTGGTATTTGACTCAAGTACTGTTAATACTGAAAAATTAAGAGAATTGAGTTTCTAAAATGTAAATTTTATTTAGTTTTGAAATAAATAATACATTTACATGGCTCAACATTCAAAGGATAAAAAAGACACAGACTTGGAAACAATCACTGGCCAGCTGCTTGTCCCAAGTGAGAACTTGTCTCTATCCCTCCTGAAGGGCGAGGCACAAGAAGCACCCCCACCACAGTGTCCTCCTCTCTCTGCAAACCACGCTGTACTGACAGGTTAGAAGAGTTTCACCGTGAGATGCCCTGCTGGCATACATCCTGTGGCCTTACAGGCCTGTGTTCAAAACAGTGTTACCTTCTCTGTTTTATTATTCGTTGACATTCTGAGTACTGAACCTGAGGCAGCAGCGTGCCCGGCCAGGGCTATAGACATACGTCCCAGTTGACGGTTCTCGACAGCTCAGAGGAGGCCAAAGTGAGGCTTTTGGTTCAAAGACCCTTCAGAGGCTTTCCCAGAAATGTTTGTGCCTACAGGTTAAGACAAGTTCCTGCAGTGAACATTTAACATGGGGACCACACTGTGGCGATCATGTCCCTTTCTAAGTTTGTTAACTTTTAAGTTTAGTGTTTTTGAGACAGGCTCTTACTGTGTGGTCCAGGATGGTCTGGAAGCTGTGGCAGTCTTGACCACTGCCTGAGTGCCGGAATGTAGGCACGCTCTGGGTCCCTGTAGGGTTTCTGGTCTGTGCTGTGGTGTGCATGCTCAGTTCATCACTACTAAGCCACATCTCCAGCCCCACACGGATTTCTGACTTACAGGTTCTACACTTTGATATGTAAAGATCTCCATATGGGTTTCGTGTGGTTGTCCCAGCATTTGGGTGTACAAAGCACTTGCCCTCTGGAAGGCAAAGGCAGGTTTCCCGTGCTAAGTGGAAACAGTAGGCACAGCAGCTGTGCGGGCCTGGCCATGCTGGCATCAGCACAGGTCAGCAGATTCACCAAGCTAGGTCCTGGTCCATGTTCACTGTGTGATTGTGAATAAGGTACCCAGCCTCTCTAAGACTCACTGGCTAGCCATGCTCTCCTTCCTGGGAGGGGATAAGCTAGGAGACCTGAGCAGTAAATCAGGGTCTATGTGGGTACTACCTACCATGATTTTAAGAATTCCCCTGTCTGACAGAGAGATCCCAGTGGGGATTCTCAAGGGGATTCTCAAAGTCTCAAAGACTTCATTGCATGGAGTCTGACATCTTAGCAGGACATGGTAGTGCACACCTGTAATCCTAGAACTGAAAGGTAGAGGCAGGAGGATTAGAAAAAGCAATCTGTGGCTAGCTAAATAGTGAATTGGAGGCCAGCCTGGGCCTCATAAAACTGTCTCAAAACAACAACAAAAGGCTGATGTCCGAGGACAGCCCTTCGTTCTGCCTTCTTTGGGGGCATTCTCTCTAGGGCTGCCAGTGGGTGTGTCCATCTGTGGAATAGCCACTGCCCACTATACCACCCGGGGAAGCTGGCTCAACACCATCCAGGTTCTGAGACCAGGCAGAGGGTCTCTGCTGCAGTGTGGCTGAGCTGGGCTTCTGCAGGCCTCCCCGCTCAGTCACTATACTCAACATTTGAGAAATGTCTAAGATTCTGCATGATCTCAAAGCACAATACAACAAAACAAAACCAAAAAGAAAATCATAGAAAGTACAGAAGCTCAAAGTAGTTTAAAAGTGTCTGTTTAACTTGGGTTTAATTGCACTATTGTCCCGTGGACTTAGGGGGCTGCTGCCATTGTGAGGGGCCAGGCAAGGCACGCCGTTCACAGAAGAGGTGCAGCCCAGGTGGGGCTGCCTCCGCTGTCAACAAAGTCTATAACTAAGTGCAACCAGGGCTCTCAGCAGCTCGTCATTGCTCAGACCTGGGAGCCTCTGCTTCATGACTGCTAGGGCCTTGACCTGGTGCTTAGTGGAAAACAGACATCAAGTAACTGCCTGGACCAGGCGGACTAAAAAAAGGCAGCTAGTGTGGAGTAGTGACAGGGACCTCCTGGGTGGGGGCAGCAGGCTCAGGGAAGGACACACAGTGGACAGCCTGCCCTGAAGCTCAGATGCCTGAGCAAAGAATGCCACTGTCCCAGCTGTGATTGGAACATGGCACCTGTGAGCAGGAGGCACTGTTTCCACCTGCTGGGGAAGTCAATGCTATGCCCACTGGACACTGGCTACTCTTGTGTTGAGGACATGATAGGGGATGGCCACACCTGCAAAGCTATAGCCAAGACAAGGTGGACTTAGGATAAACCTCCTGAAGGAACAAAAGACCTTCACAGTTTCCAGAAGATAGACCCATCTTCTGTTTGGAGGTTGCATCTCAGATGAGGTATCTTATTCAGGTCTGTGATGTGGCAATGAGAGGCAATCACTACATCTTCTGGAGGTGCCTGGTTTAGGGTGCCCACTAGCACACTAGTCAAAGTCTTCCCCAAGATGTCTCTAGATTGGTCAGCCCCAAATCTGATCAGCACCCTGCGCTGGACTAAATGGACCATGTGGGCAAGAGGTGGGCAGCTACCCTGAGTGTGGGCAACATAATGAGGCAAGGGTGTGTGCGTGTATACCCTTACCCTGCACAGTCCAGTACCCCTATCCTGGACGGGTACTTCCCACTGGGATGTCTGGTTTGGGATGTACACTGTGGCCTGTATCTCTCGGAGAGATGTGAGGGACCCTGTGAGGAAGTCAACACTGTCACCAGACACATCTAATGGCTGCGAGCTTTGTGTGCAGGCCTGTTTGGCCTGGGTTCTGGTATGGACATGTGCCCAACACTTCCTAGCTTTGACTCATCTGCCTGTGGCGGTGTCTCTATTGGCCCCCACACCAGGATCTGGATTTGCTGAAGATAATTTACTGTGGTGCACAGGTGACTAGTGCATGCGAAGGAGCAGCAGCAGCCGCTGCGCCCACTTGGAGGTGACCTTGGCAAGCTGTCAAAGGTGCTGCTGCTCCAGCGACAGCTCCCAGCTCCGGTGCACAGCAGAGGCTGTGAGTTCTGGATGAGGCGGTAACAAATACAAATACAGATGAAAGCCCGTGTGGGGTGTCCAGCCTGGTGGAAGAGGCATACCCGTAAGCAAGCCACTGGGAATCAGCAGCGTCCTTCACAGAGCCTCAGCTCCTCCCTGACTGGCTGCCTGGGGCTCCTTCAGATGACCTCCCACTCGTCCTCCAGGTCCTCAGGGTGGGAGGTGACTGCCGGGCTGTTCTTCTGGGTACTGTGTGAATGGCTGAACGTCTTTGTCAGTCGCTGGAGAAGATAGCCAGGGGAGCCCACTGCCCATAGCTCATCTGATGAGGTCACTGCAAAGATGACAGCCAGTCAGTCTGAGACAAAGCACATAGCTGCTGAGCAGGGCCCTGGTCCAGTCTGGACTTGGTGACATTCTGGCTCAGAGATAGGAAGAGCCAGTCATTTTCCGACTTGAGCTTTATTCACTCAATTTAACTTTTTAGCTGTTTTTTTGAGACTCACATTGTATCCCAGATTGGCCTGGAACTCACCATGTAGCACAGGTTAGCCTAGAACTCCCGACAATCTCCCCCACAGCCTTTCAAGTGCTGGGATTACAAGTGTATGTAGCTGCACCAGCAGTTTGTTCCAAGCAGGGCAGCACCTATTCCTGTCAGGTGACTTCAGAACCCACGTCTAGCCCTCCCACAGGGGGCCTTGCCCTTGGTCTGGCTGTAGGGTGTGGAGCTGAGTTGGGGCAGCTCTTTCTGTATGCACCACCTCCCCCCAGGAGATACCAAGTCCCCAGCACCTGCCTGTGAAACATAAGACACTTCCAGGAATTTTCTTCCAGTAGTCCCCTGCAGGATTTTTGTCTGTGATTCCATAGCGGCGGGCGAGGTCACCATTTGGACAGCGGGCCCACACGGTCCTGGTGCTCAATGCCAACTGGCAGGCCTGTAACCCTGTGAGCAAACTGGGTATCAGCTCATCTCTGGAAGACACTGGACAGCGCACCCTTCCCAGTGCTGCTCTTGCCAGACACTGCTTTGGTCACCAGGACTTCTGTACAGTGACACTGTATGGTTCTGGGTACCAAGGGAAAGGGTGCCCCAAGCAGGCTAGCCCAGCCACAGATGGGCCTGAGCACTGAGAAAGCTATATTCCCACTGTGTGGGGGACAATGGGACACTCTTTGGATTGTCCCTACCTGGCACATGCTCCCAGTCTGTCCCCACAGGCATCTCCTCAGTGATCCCAGTTCGCACATGCACATTCCATCTGCTGTCCAGGGCCCACAGCATCTGGTCATTGGGGCTAGAATGGACGCTGACCAAGGTGACCCCAGCAGGCTGGAAATGAGAAGGGCAAGAGCTTTAGGGAGCCGGAGGCACACCAGGAACTGCAGCAGGCCAGCTGGGCATGCGGCTGGGTGGAGCCGCAGTCACAAGCAGAAGAGGCAAAGTTGGGGTGGCTCCTTGGTGTTCTGCACTTGGCATTCAGTCTCACAGGAAAGAAAGACATTTACCAGGCGATCCTCATAATGGCACACAAACAAGATTATGGGACACCATACCAGACAACTTCAGCTGGCGACAGAGAGGCAGAGTGGTCTGGATAAGGGAGTGACCGACATGAGGAGAAGCTGGAACTGCAGGACACAGAGAAGCCGCGTTGGGACGACCCCATCTGATGCTGCAGGCAGCCGCTACACCAGCAGAAAAGGTACTGCCCCTGGTCTTTCTAAAGTTCACTAAACACATGGGCAGCCTCGCCTGGCCAGCTCACCTGGGCCCTGACATCTACCTGGAGACTCTCCCTTAACTCTGAGTCCTCCTGTGGCACCTTCGCTGCAGGTGACATTTCCTGTGGTATGGGAGATGGAGGAGAGAATGCTGACAGGAGCTGGCCCTTAGGTAGGCGCCAGGCTGGCTGTCCACGCCATGGTGTGCTGTCAGCTCTTCACGGTGAGAGCACATCCCTGCAATGTTGCTTGCTTTGCTGGAGCAGGCCACTCTGCAGAGTAACAAAGCCCCAATGTTTCAGAGAGCAGAGTGACCTAGAGTCCAGGTGAATAACCAAAGCCTTGAAGGGCTGGCCGTCCCGGTGCCGATGCTTCCCTGCTGCGTGTCCTCTCATGGCGCTAGTTTCCCGAGTTCTGGCCAGTTACTCTCCGACGGGTGGTCTCTGCTTGGTCACTATGTGGTTATGATGCATGCTTCAAGCCACATTCCGCTTAGCTCCTGTCACGATGTTGACATCACACCCCTGCTGGCTCGAGCCGCCAGACTCTCTCTCCCTCTGTGGAGAGCTACCCATCCCCAATGTCTGCGGAAGCACTCATAACCTGCCAACTTCTCACCCACTGGCCATTCTCAGTGGTAGCTTTCTACCCATCATCAGGCTCATCTGACTGGATGAGCAGAGCACCAAGTACAGAAGGAGCGTGAGGGTGGAAGGGTAGGAGGAGAAGGTAGATTAGGCACCTGTGTTATGTGGATGGTAGGGAAAGAAGGGTTGTCAGAGTCAAGGCTGTAGAGTATAGGGCTGTAGCAGGATGCCACAGGGCTCTGTACGACCCTGCAGTGTCATAGGGAACATAAAACAGCGGCAGAAGAAACCAGAGTTATTTCAAAAGTCACCTTCTAGGCCACAGAGGGTCTGCCTATTCTAGATCTGCAGTTGAATGCCCATGGATCACCACAGGAGCTCAGTGCCTGGGCCTGCTGCTCATGCCCAGCTTTGCAGTGCTGGTTGTGCCCAAATAATACACCTCAGGGAGTCTCTCTGAGCAATATGCTTACTCTACAGTTTGAGCACACGATTCCTATTTCTACCCCATAGTCTGGGATCATAGGGTACAGATCTTGAGGAGGGCTGTTCTAGGTCAAGTCCCAGTCCTACAGGGTGACAGGCACAAGAGTAGGGATGGAAGAGGCTGTCCCACTATGCACTGAGCAGAGTGAGGAAGGCGGGCTGCTGGGCCCCATAGCACTGACACAGAGGAGGGGTCCTGGGCCCAGCAGCCCACACATCAGTGCTGTCTCTATTTACCACACTAGCCATAAGCACCTATGAATCTACAGTTACAAACACCTCATACTGTGCATACAGAAGTTAAGCGGGGTGGAGAGACAGCTCAGGGGTTAAGAGCATTGTTCAATTCCCAGCATCCACATGGCAGTAGGTGCCATCTGACATCTGTCTGTAACTCCAGTTCCGGGAGATCTGACATCCTCACACAGACATGCATCAGGCAAAACATCAATGCATGTAAAATAAAAATAAGTTATTAAAAAAAAGTAAAAAGCTAAAATTTTGGCTTATTTAGCTTTAAAACTTCATATAAATTAAAAGAAAAAGGGAAGAAAGAATACAAGTTGTACATAATTTAAGAATAAGGACAGTGAGGTAGCTCACTGGTAAAGGCACTTGTCACCAAGCCAAGTCCCAGGACCCACATGGCAGAAGACGAGAACTAACTCCGGCAAGTTGTCTCCTGATTTCACATGTGTGCTGGAGCATGACCCCTCCCACAAGACAGCTGAATGTGATAGCAGTTTTTAAACATTCAAGAACAACATGGGAACATTAGAGCCCACATAGGATCTCGGTGAGCTGAGAGAAGGAGCAGCTACCTGTGTGCACATGCACACACTTGTTAAGTGTCATTTAAAAGGCTGCAGGGTACAGGTGGGAGGAACCAAGGCCCCTTTCTGGAGCAGTTTAATTATAGCCATCAATATGCTTAAATGTTTATAGATCAAAGGGACTGCTGGTGGCTAGAGCTTCCTTTAAATACAGTATGGTAGGGGATGCTGTCCCACACCCCCAAATGATAAAGCCCCAGGATCATCTCTCATCACTAGAAACAACCAAGGCCACATTTTCTTCCTAAGCACCCCCTTTGCAGGAGCAGCCATTCTCCCCATCATCAGATTACAGATGGTATCACTGTGACCCAGACACAGCAGCTCTGTGGACACCTTCCCAATGTGGGCTGAGGAAGCTGTTTGGGGCCACAGTGAGGGTCTCAGGTCCTGAAATATGAGGGTCACCTGAGCCAGGCATGGTAGAGTACACCTTTAGTCCCAGCACTAGGGAGGAAGAGGCAGGCAGACCTCCGGGTTCAAGGCCAGCCTGGTCTACATAGTGAGTTCTAGGACTGCCAACGTTGCACAGAGAAACCCTGTTTCAAAAACAAAACAAAACAAAACAAAACAAAAAAGGGGGATCCCTAGGCATCAGGTGCAGTTAAGTTCTGCTCCATTTATATTAGGTTAGCTACCATAGACAAAACCTGGTCCCAGTGTGTGTGTGTGTGTGTTCATGTGTTTATAGGAAAATCCAGGACCCTGTGTATTCTAAGCAAACTCTCTACCACTGAACTATATCCCCAGCCCTAAGCTCTTTGAGATAGGGTCATGCCATGCCAAGTTGGCCTTTAAATCATAATCTGCCCTGAGTGCTGGGATTTCAAGGTGCAGCACCATGCCCAGCATGTATGAATTAGCACACTGGGCCTGGTACCTTCCCATGTGGCACACACCCGTGGGAAGGACTTTACTGATTCTTCAAGAGAAGAGGCTGCTGTGACAGGAGGCACAGCCACACCTCTGTCAGTGGAAAGGCACAGTCTGTATGTGTTCCTAGCCTACTCACTGGCAGTTCCCACTAGAGGCCATTTCCACTGCTGTCACAGGCAACAGGCCCCGCTGGACAGGCTGTGCGGCTTGCTCCAGTGCTCCATGGCCCTGGTGCATGCTAAGTCCAAAGAGCCATCAGGATGGCTCCAGGGCCTCCACAATCACCATCATCAGGGTGGTCCTCTGCCAGCTCCTTCGCTCCCTCTGTGCCACTTGCTCTCCCCCTGACTGACAGGTTCCTAGGGAAGGCAAGCCATGCTTTGTATTTCCCCTCAAATAGCTCCTGTGTCTAAGCTTTTGCTGCTTGAGAGATGTTAACAAGATGAGCAGAGCAGAGGTGTGAAGCCTGGGGAAACCCCACAATAACAACGGACAGTACAATTCACTTCAGCGGGAGAGCAAATGGACTCCGCCTAACACAAACTCGCTTTTCTGTTTCCCAGCCTCTTGGCTCCAAAGCGACCAAAGAGGTCAGTCCAGCCCAACTCCTTTATATTCCGGGGAAGAAGAACCACAGCACTAGCACCTGGAGCTGCAGTGACTGGGCTCAAACCAGAGTCCTTCAAACTGCCAAGCTGAGCCTTATCTCAATACGCCTACCTACAACCAGGAACGTAAAGAGCATGTGCATGCCTGCATACCCTCACCCTGAGCCCAGCAGAGGAAACGTTACCCAAGCAGAGTGGCCTGAGGCCAGTGGCACCTTAAAGACTTCCTTTTCTTTCTCCTTGGGTTCACTCTCCAACTTTCTCTCTTTTAACCTTTACTCCATTTGAAAGGTGATACAGCCCTAAACTTTCCTTTTCCCAGAGGACCCGGGGTCTCTGCTGTGTGCTCTGATGTTCGCAGGTTTAAGCCTTAAGACACTGAGGTGTATGGGTTCACCTACGGGCTCCATGGTGGTGGACCTACATTTATTTGTTCCTTAGTCCCTTGTTTTTCCTAGCAAACACTCTTCTGCTTCTGGTCTCTTCCCTTCTTTTCAGAAAAGCTTGAAACCTAGATGCTAATGCCATTGGACTTCCCATCTGGACTACAGCATGTCTCAGAACCCAGCAAAGAGCAGCATTTGCTAGTTATAGGGGATATGCTGCAAAAACACGCTTAGAAATAGGTTTCTTGGGCAACTCTGACATCCTGTCTTTCCTGAGCTGGTAGGTAAAACCAACTGGACCACTCTCTGCCCACTGCTGTGGCTGAGATACTGTCAGCATGCAGCACTGCCTCCCCACTCCCACCCCGTGTTCCTTACAGCTCGTTACGGGGCTGCTAAAGGGGCCCTCACATAAACAACTTGTGGCTAGCTGGGGGGAGGTGTCCTTGGAAATGACAGCATCCATCTATCTATCTATCTATCTATCTATCTATCTATCTATCTATCTATCTATCTATCTTTTATCTAGGGTTTTAAAGACAAATTCTCTCTATGTAGTCTAGCTCTGGCTGTTCTGGAAATCACTCTGTAGACTAGTCTGGTCTCAAATTGAGATCTGCCTGCTTGCTGGGACTAAAATCATCCAGCTAAATTTTTTTTTTTTTTTTTTTTTTAGCAAAAAGTATATAACTCAGGCTGGCCTTGAATTCCTGATTCTCCTGCCTCTACCTTGCTAGGATTATAGGCATGTGCCACTATGCATGTGATTTATATGGTACGGGGATCAAACTCAGGCCCTCATTCATGCTAGGCATGTGCTCTATCACTGATCTACATTCTGGCCTACCCTGCCCTGGCTGCTGCAGATAGAACCCAGGCCTCCTGCACGCCAGGCCAGTGTTTCACACTGAGCTTCATTCTAAC
Source organism: Alexandromys fortis (assembly GCF_014885135.2). NCBI lineage: Eukaryota > Metazoa > Chordata > Mammalia > Rodentia > Cricetidae > Alexandromys > Alexandromys fortis. Next base: position 5,954,180 of record NW_026067968.1, on the reverse strand, counting down.
CTGGCAGAGCTTCTTTCAGCCCTTCCTGCCTCATTCTTTAAAATCAAGAATTTGTAACATTTAAAGAAAATGTCTGCTATGAAAACACAAAGCTAGATCCAGCAGCACAGGTCAGTGTCCCAGCAACTTGAAGGTCAAGGCAAGAGATCACCAGTTCAAAGTCATCGGAGTTGCATAGTGAGTTTAAGGTATGCATGCCCTTAGCAAGATCCTGTCTCAAAACAAACAACCAAACAAACCACAGAACTGTGAAATTAGTGGTGGCACACTCCTTTCATCCCAATACTCTGAAGCAGAGGAGGGTGTGTCTCTGAATTCAAGACCAGCCTGGTCTACAGAGCTAGTTCTAGGACAGCCAGGTCTGCACAGAGAAACCCTGTTTAAAAACCAATGAAAACAACAAAATCCATAAAATTAGACCCGGGGATATGGCTCAGCAGTCAGTACTCACCCCCGTAGGTGAGTTCATAGCACTATCAATTCATCCCCAGCCCTACACCAAAGAGCAAACAACAAAAATAAAGAAGGGAGGGAGGGAAGTGTTAGAACAACTGGCCCCCTCCCCCAGTGGAACTCTGTCCTAAACAGAAGGATTGTTATGCATAGATGGAAACCTTAAGAGGGTTTCTGATTTTTAGGAGGGAGCCTCTTTTAACCCATCAGCAATGGCCTGTATTCTGAGGGACCCTTCTCAAACTGCCCTAAGCTCACTTTGACAAGGGCATCAGTCAGTTGGAACCGCCTGTATTAGAACAAATGCCCCACTCTGCTGACTGTCACATAAAACCCGCTTTCCCAGCATTTTGTTTTCCTCTTGGCAGTTTGGTCCCCAATAAACCATTCTTTATAACCACACGGTTTTGGTGATTGACTACACCCTTACTTACAGAAAGGAGAAGACTATTAAAGAGTGAGAACACACACAAGAAGGCAAGCTGGGGACATCTAAACCATCCAGGGACCATGTAGGGGAAGATTCTTCACAAAACAGCCTTTGCGGGCTAGGATGGCTGACATATATGACATACAAAACAACTCAAGAAGATAAAGCAAGCAAATGCCTTGACAAGAAATGAGACAGAAGCGGAATGGCTCCTCAAACAGAAAAGCCCAGAGTAGATGGCTTTGTGGTTTCCTTCTAACAGGTCTCTAAAAAGAACAAACAGCAAGCTCTTCAAAGCACCCCACAAGACAGAGAGGAACAGAATATACCAAATACATTCTGTGGAGTTAGCCCGTCTACTCCTACCAAAACCAGATAAGGACAAAATAAAATGAGAAACTACACTCCAACTTCCCTGATGAACACAGACGTACAAAGTGAATTCAACAACACATAAAAACACCATATATCACCATCAAGTGGGTTTCCATCCAAGGATGCAGGAGTGGTTCATCATATGCAAGCCAATAAATTACAGTATATAGATAAGACAGAAATCACATCTCTGAAGATGTAGACAAATTAAATATCACTTCATAATAAAAGCTCCAAAGAGGCTCTCTGCTCCTGCCTGTTCTAGAGACAGCCGCTTCTTTTCGCGCAGTGCCAGCCTCTTTCCAGAGACACGATGGTGAGGGTCGGAGTGAACGGATTTGGCCGTATTGGACGCCTGGTTACCAGGGCTGCCTTCACTTCTGGCAAAGTGGATGTTGTTGCCATCAATGACCCTTTCATTGACCTCAACTACATAGTCTACATATTCCAGTATGACTCCACCCATGGCAAGTTCAAAGGCACAGTTAAGGCTGAGAATGGGAAGCTTGTCATCAACGGGAAGGCCATCACCATCTTCCAGGAGCGAGATCCCGCCAACATCAAATGGGGGATGCAGGCGCCGAGTATGTTGTGGAGTCTACCGGTGTCTTCACCACCATGGAGAAGGCTGGGGCCCACTTGAAGGGTGGGGCCAAGAGGGTCATCATCTCCGCCCCTTCTGCCGATGCCTCCATGTTTGTGATGGGTGTGAACCATGACAAATATGACAATTCCCTCAAGATTGTCAGCAACGCTTCCTGCACCACCAACTGCTTAGCCCCCTTGGCCAAGGTCATCCATGACAACTTTGGCATCGTGGAAGGACTCATGACCACTGTCCATGCCATCACGGCCACCCAGCAGACTGTGGATGGCCCCTCTGGGAAGCTGTGGTGAGACGGCCGTGGCACTGCCCAGAACATCATCCCTGCGTCCACTGGCGCTGCCAAGGCTGTGGGCAAAGTCATCCCAGAGCTGAACGGGAAGCTCACGGGCATGGCCTTCCACGTTCCTACCCCCAATGTGTCCGTCGTCGATCTGACATGCCGCCTGGAGAAAGCTGCCAAGTATGACGACATCATGAAGGTGGTGAAGCAGGCATCCGAGGGCCCACTAAAGGGCATCCTGGCTACACTGAGGACCAGGTCGTCTCCTGTGACTTTAACAGTGACTCCCACTCTTCCACCTTCGATGCTGGGGCTGGCATTGCTCTCAATGACAACTTTGTAAAGCTCATTTCCTAGTACGACAATGAATTCGGCTACAGCAACAGAGTGGTGGACCTCATGGCCTACATGGCCTCCAAGGAGTAAGAAGCCCGCCCTGGACCACCCATCCCAGCAAGGACACAGCAAGAGAGAGGTCCTCGGCTGCTGAGCAGTCCCTGTCCTAACTAACCCTTGACACTGAGCATCTCCCTCACAGTTTCCATCCCAGACCCCCAGAATAGCAGGAGGGGGCTTAGGGAGCCCTACTCTCTTGAATACCATCAATAAAGTTCATTGCACCCCTCTTCTAAAAAAAAAAAAAAAAAGCTCCAAAGAAAGCAGGAACAGAAAGAACATACCTCAATATAATAAAAGCTCTATCTAACAAATCTATTGCCAACATTATATAAACGGATAAAAACTGAGAGCGTTTCTTTTAAAATTATTGACAAGACAAGGATGTGGACTCTTCACTCTTGCTTAATATAGTGCTTGAATTTCAGTCAGACTGAAATAAAGCAAGATAAATAAATAAAATGGATATGTATAGAAAATGAAGAAACTGAATTATCCCCAATTTTCAAGTGGTATGATTCTAAATGATCCTGAAAGCCACAGAGAGAGAGAGAGAGAGAGAGAGAGAGAGAGAGAGAGAGAGAGAGAGAGAGGGGAGAAGGAGAGAGAGACGGGAAAGAGAGAGAGAGAGCGCCAACAAATACTTTCAGCAAAGTAGTGGAATACAAAATCAACACAAAAATTAGGAACAGAAAAAAAAATTAGGAATTTAGCCAGGCGGTGGTGACGCATGCCTTTAATCCCAGCAGAGGCAGACAAATCTCTGTGAGTTCGAGATCAGCCTGGTCTACAGAGAGAGTTCCAGGACAGCCAGTGCTACACAGAGAAATCCTGTCTCGAAAAAAAAAAAAAACCCAAAAAACAAAAAGAACCTGTTTTATGGAACTGGAGAAAAGAAATGGCACAGGCATCAAGAGCACTGAAAGCTCAGTCCCAGCACCCACAGGGAGCTCATACTGCTGTAACTCCAGTTCCAGAGCACTTGGTGCTTTCTGGCCTCTGCAGGCACTTGAACACGCGTGGAGAATATAAATTCATGAAGGTGTGCATACACATAAAAAACTCTTTTAAAAACTTACAAGCCTTTCTATAAACTAATAACAAATTTGCTGAGAAAGAAATCATAGAAGCTGGGAATGGATTACACCTGTAATCCATGCATTTGAGAGGTGGAGATTAAGTGGATCAGTACTTCTAGGTCACCAGGACCTATATTTGAGACCAATCTGGGTTCATGAAACTTTGTCTCCAAACTCTATAAAAGGAGCTAGAGAGATGATATGGCAGTTAAGAGCTCTTTCTACTCTGCTCGCCCCGCCCCCAGACAGGGTTTCTCTGTGTAGTTTTGGAACCTGTCCTGGAACTCATTTGGTAGACCAGGCTGGCCTCGAACTCATGGAAATCAACCTGCCTCTCTCCTGAATGGTGGGATTAAAGGTGTAAACCACCACCACCCAGCTGCTCTACTTTTACACTGGACCTGGCTGGGTTCAGTTCCCAGCACCCATATGGTGGCTCAAACCAGTTATAACTTCAGTTCCAAGGAGCCCCATGTTCTCTTCTGGATTCCACTGGCACTGCATGAATGTAATGCACATATACACATGCAGGCGAACCTTCATGCCGAGAGAGAACCTTCTAAAAAAAATCGGGGGAACAGGTCGCTGGCTCAGTTAGTGAGGCACTTTCCACAAGCATAAAGATGTGAATTCAGATCCCCAGCACCAGGGGAAAGCTGGGCATGGCAGCATGCATCTCTAACCCAGTGCTAGGGTACAGCAGAGAAGCAGACTGACCCCGAGGGCTCATTGGTTAGCTAGTCTAGCTTATGTGTTGGCTCCTGTGAGAGATACTGTCTCAAACAAACAAAACAACAACAAAAAAGCAGAGGGCTATGGAGTGGCACAAGATGCCGAGGTCTGGTTTCCGCGTGTGCATGCATGTACACACAAATGCACATACCACACACACAAAGTGTATGTATGTAAAGTGTAAAAGACCTACTCACAATAGCTTCAAAAAACAAGCAAAAAGTGACAATAGATGATATAAAAACTGAAATGAACTGAACTACCCAAGGAGGTAAGAGACCTCTGCAATGAAAACATTACAACACTAAGGAAAGAACTGGAAGATGGGAAGACCTCCCATGTTCACAGACCAGCACAGCACAATGAAACTCCAGAGAACCACAACATAGTAACAGCAGTGAAATGTAAGTAGCATTTTACATGTTAGTCTGGCTACTTGCCAGCTCTATGGAGGTTGTGTTATACAGTTCACTTGGCTAGGCCAAGTCTCCACAGTCTAGGCAGAGTAAAGTAACACTGGGTGTCCAGTAAGGACACTATGTAGCAGAGACGACTCGGGGCAGATGGCTCCGCAGCTGAGCAATGGAGATGAATCAGGAAGAAGCAGCACCTGCTCAGAGTGACCCAACGAATGCTAAGTAGGGTTCTCCTGGAAGAAGACGTAGCCTCAAGTGGGATGTAAGTACCTGAGGACTTCTATCTATCTATCTATCTATCTATCTATCTATCTATCTATCTATCTATCTATCTATCTATTGTATATAAGTGTTCTATCTGCATGTCAGGTTTTGTCAGAAGAGGATTGTGAGTCACCATGTGGTTGCTGGGAACTGAATTCAGGATCTCCAGAAGAGCAGCCAGTGCTCTTAACCACTGAGCCATGTCTCCAGCACTGAGGACTCCTCTTTTATGCAGCCCACAGAGCCCATAGTGCAATGAACACACCATCACTTGTGCTGGCCTTAGAGGCACCCTGAATATGGACAGAAAACCCTGCAAACTCCACTTCTGAAAGCTGCTAAATACAACTAAAAATATTTCCTCCAAGGCCTCCCAAACACTAGCAAGTCTGAAAACTGACTCATTTGTTTTGAATACTTTGTAAAAAACTTCACCCCAAAACCATTATAAGAGGGAGGTTTTACCAAAGACCAAGAAACAAAAATAGAGGAGCTGCTGCTAACTGGAGAGGCTTTGTTGCTCACTCCATGTGCCTGGGCACCCTTGGTGGCTCCTCCTCTGCTCAGCTCTGAGGACGTCCTTCACCAGAAACGAAGCCTGAGCAGAGGTGCAGAGGCACCACAGGTCAGTTACAGTCTGGTATGGATCTTCTACATAATTCCTAAAGTTTAGATTCAGAAAAATCTTCCTGACTATTGGATCTTTTTACTGAATCCTCACCATCCCTCTCACTGCGAACTGTTGGCTTCATCACTAACCTGTGAGTGATGTCAGTGAGCTCAAGGGAGCATCATGGCCACCCTCACAGCGCCTGGAGTCAGTGTCCCAGCATAGGTCTAGGACCCTAGAGCCACAGGAAGGAACCAAATCCGGTGGCAGTCACCCAAGTCTGCACTCTAGCTCTGCCACTTGCATGGCTTAGAGAGAGAACCAGAACCTACTGAAGCTTTACTCAGGGTATGAACTGCTGGGCTGTCCCCAGGAGGAGTTTGGGTTTTAGAGTTACAGGGTGTTTTCAGTTGGGCGGGAGTGTGGTTGGAGAGCATTAAGGAAGAAGGAATTGCTGCAGGCAAAGGGGATTGCAATAAGCCAAGTGTGTGTGTGTGTGTGTGTGTGTGTGTGTGTGTGTGTAGCTCTGGCCTTTAGAACAGCAGGAGGCCATAGTTAGGCTGTTCTGCTAAGACAAGCAGTCAGCAAACTTCTGGGAACTGGAGAAAGTTCAGTTTCCATTTTCCCAACAGGGCTGAGTCCCACATGAATCATAAATCTTGGTGTTTTAGGTGACTCCATCTTGGGCCAAAGGCCTAGGGCAACCCTACACCACCTACTAGAGATAAGGCCTTTGGCAACTTCCTGAATCATTTTGAGCTGGACTCTCTTCTCTGTCTGCTCGGCACCTGGAAGACTGGAGCAGGAAGACACACCAAGGTCAAGGTCAACCTTACCCAAGCTGGGTGGTATAAACCTATAATCTCACCACTCAGGAGACAGAAGCTGGAGGACCAGGAGTCAAACATATCTTTGGCTACACAGTAAATCTGAGATTAGTCTAAATGATATGGCCCCTGTCTTAAAAAAAAAAAAAAAAAAAAAAAAAAAAAACCCAACCCAAACATAAAGGAGAAGGGGGCACTACCGGGCTCCAGCTGATCCCAGGCAGGGCTGAGGTTGAGGTGCGGGGCTCAGGGGTGGCCTGCGGTGGTGGTGGGAGCAGCGGGCAGGCTGGGAGCTGGTGAGGGTGGGTGGGGGATGCAGGGGGGGGGGACCCTCGGGCACTTGGGGGTCCCAGGCCCCACTGGCTGAAGGGGGTTGGTGGGGGGGGGGTTGTGGGGTGGGAGGCTGGAGAGGGAGAAAAGGACAGAAGTAACTGCTTTTTTGGGTTGTCATGAAAGAGGACACACATGCTTAAAGTATTTAGGTTGGTACAAGGAGACCAGCGGTAATAGCTCATTGTTGCCTCTAACCTTAGAAACCACATAGTCCTAGAGTCCACAAGAAGCCTTGCTGGGGCAGTTAGCAAGAGCAGGACTGGGTCCACTATAGTCGGCCTCATATAGCAGGGTTGTGATACTGGGCAGGCTGCTAAACTGCTCTAAGCAAAACCACTTCCTTATAAAGATGGAACCCCTCTGGCTTCTGCTTCTTGGGACAAAAGCAGGATTAAGGATAGGGCACTTCCTGGAAAGGTGCAGTGTGAAGGGTAACACACAAACAAAGCTTCCCCTAGGAACAAATGAGAAAGCATTTGTAGTTCCAAATTCCCAGGCATAATGAATTCCTTCTACAACACAGTAGAGTGTACAAAATGAGAAAATGCAGCTCAGCTCAGCAGAGCTACTGAAGGGTGCGTGCTTTACAGCCATTAACAGTCTGCTTTACTCAGCACAGTTTTAAAGTTCTTTCAGGTAACTTTATTCTATTCTGGGGTTTTCCTGGGTCCAGCTGTCCATCACTACAGTCACTGATGTTAAAGCTCTCGTCTCCATTTTAGTTTTGCTTTCTTTAGGTTACTGCAGAGTCTAGATGGAGACAGAAGCAGAAGTCTGTGACTTGACACAGTCCTTCCTGCAACACTGTTGTTCATGCTGTCCAGCAAGCAGAGAGGTTCCTGTGGCAGAGGCTAAGGACAGGGTCTTTGCCACCATAACGTGCAGTCTAGTTCTTTACTTATTAAGACACTGCTATGTGCCAAAGCCTACATACAGCCCACTGTGATCATGGGGCTTCAAAAATGTACAACTGTAATAAATACAGTTCAGAGCTATCAGTGGACATCAATATGAAGCAAAGCACTGTACACAGAATGAGAGGAAGAAACGAGAAAAGTTAGAATAGCAATACATAAAGCACCGGAAAATATAGAATATCAATAAAACCAAAGAGGGTGTTTTGAAAGAATGATGAAGTTGACTAACTTTTTGGACCTCAGAGCCCACACAGTCAGAGGTGGTTATATGCATCCCTAATCCTAGCTCTCCAGAGATGGGAGGCAGAGACAGGAAAAGTCCCTGTAAACTCACAGAAGTCTGAGAAAATAACTCTGGAGATGTTATGGCCCCTCGCATAAAGGCTTTTTTCTGTTTGTTTTTCTGTGTATCCCTGGCTGTCCTGGAACTCACTCTGTAGACCAGGCTGGCCTCGAGATATCCACCTGCCTCTGCCTTCTGAGTGCTGGGATTAAAAGTGTGGGCTACCACTGCCTGGCCTATGTTTGTGTTTTTATGTATATAAAGTGTTTTGTCTGCATGTATGTCTATGCATCACATGTGTGCCTGATGCCCACCAAGGCCAGAAGAGGATGTTGGATCACCTTAAACTGGAGTCAGGGGTGGTTAGTGGGTCACCATGTGGATGCTGGACGTTGAGGCCCCTGTCCTCTAGCAGAACAGTCAGTGATCTTAACTGCTGAGCTATCTCTCCTACATAGTTTAAGAGAAACATATCTAGTACATAAACCAAGCCTATTGAGGTCTTTGGGAGCAACTAACAAACAACCACGTGAGAACACACTATAACCTGACAAACAACCACGTGAGAACACACTATAACCTGACAAAACAACCATGCAAGAATACACTATAACCTGACAAACAACCACGTGAGAACACACTATAACCTGAAATCCACAGGAACCGGGCAGTAGGTTTGGGAAATCTCCACACATGATAGGCAACGCTCCACTAACCTGGGAAACAAAACTTCTAAAGGCTAGGGAAGGCACTCACTGAACACTAATAACAGGACCACGGCTGCAGGTCAGGGTAGAGTGCTTGGCATTTGTGAGCCCTAGGTTCAGTCTCTAGTATTGCTAGGGAAAACAACAAAACCCACTGAGAACAGATTATCTCCATGGTAACACTTTATGTAAATTTTACTTTCTTCTTTGTATTCTGAACAGTGTTTAATTTTTTTTTAAAGGGTAATTTTCATTTGGTGAGAAATCAAATATATTTATTTTAGAAGGAAAAAAAAAACTTGTGCTGGTTCAGATAATCTTGAATAACCTGTTTAGCTATAAACTTAACAAATACCAAATTCCAAGCGTGGACTGTCAAGTGACCAGAGTACTGACACCTCTCCATATGCCCCGGGAGGCATCCTAACAGCTTCCCTCTTAATAAAAGCGAGTTCTGTCCAGCTGGCTTTGCTTACCTGGACAGGTGGCTCAATCATGATCCAGGCCGGAAGCATCAGACTGGGATTCAGAGGCTGGGTTCCAACACGAAAGTAAACTCCACCCTTGGAGTCACAGGCCCAGATGTGCTGATTCCCACATGCCAAACTGGTCAGTCTTACAGTTCCTGCAGAGAAACAATACACACTGTAATTATTTTGTCAAATGACTACTCTTTCTCCCGGTATATAAACTACTTCAGAGGAAGACAGGAGGCTACCGCTGCAGCTGAATGCTGGCGTATGTCACCTGGCTGTCCTTCCAAATGGGGTACGGAGCCTTGGCTTGGCTGCCAGGTGCCTCAGAGTATCCTGTGTACGTTGCTGGCTAGGTAGCCATGATGCTATCAAACACAGTACCCTGAGATATCAAGCCTGGGGATACACATCTCCATGTGAGTTCCCCCATTAGCTTCATCCAACATGAAACCTTTGTAGTAAATTCTGGATGTGTGGAACAGGGACGCATATTTACCAGAATTAAGACTAAATCTCCTGGGGGCTGGAGAGATGGCTCAGAGATTAAGAGTACTGCTGTTCTTCCAGGGGTCCTAAGTTCAATTCCCAGCAACTACAGGGTAGCTCACAACCAGCTGTAATGAGATCTGGTGCTCTCTTCTTGCCTGCAGGCATAACACTGTATATACATATATACAGTATAACACTGCATATATAATAAATAAATAAATCTTTTAAAAAGCCTAGTAAAACCTTGTGTGAAACAGAATCTGCCTTTTTTTTTTTTTTTTTTTTTTTTTTTTTGGTTTTTCGAGACAGGGCTTCTCTGTAGCCTTTTGGTTCCTGTCCTGGAACTAGAACTAGCTCTTCTAGACTGGTTTCCCACAACCTCACTTCAAACCTTACAGAAACAACAGAGAGATGGTCTGCACTGGAGAAATTAGGAAATTTATCCTGGATCACAGGCAGGTGGTGGCCAACCCAGGAAGCAAAGAGGGACAGCAGATTTGAACCCTGGCCAGCTACCTCTGATCTCCAAGTCCATAAACAACAAATATAAAGATTCAAGTTCAAGTTCAGGTTCAAGTCCAGATTTGACGAATTAATCTGCCAGAACAACCCATACCTTATCAAGATACAGAACATTCTGTCTCCCTAAGAATTTTCTCAGGTCCCTCCCTGCCCATGGCCTTTGCTTTAGGCCAGGTTCTCAAGTCTCCCAAGCTGCCCTCAAATTTGTTATGTAGCCAAGGATGGATCCTGAACTGACTTCTACCGCCAGAGCTACAGAGGAAGCAGCCCGAAGCAGGAGTCACTCCCCCTTGTTGCTAAGCATCATTGCGTTGCACACGAACACCACACTTACTTCTGTATTTACGGGTGGGCATTTGGGCCATTTCCATGCTTTGCTCCAAGAGCAAAAGTGCTATAGCCACACTTGCATACGTTTTGTTTTCTTGTGGCGAGCTAGGCCTGACAGTGTAGTCTCAGCCCTTGAGAGGCAGAAGGAATAGGAATAGCTGTCCTGGACTGCACAATGAGGCCAGGTCTCAAAAGGAGAGTGAGGGGAGCAGAAACCTGTATTACTTTTCTTTTATTTCAAAGAAGATTTTTAAATTATTTTTTACATGTGTGTGTTTTGCCTGCATGTATGCGAGTATGCCATGTGTGTACAATGCCTGAAGAGGGCAGAGGGAGGTGGAGCCCCTGTAAGTAGATGACAGATGGTTGTGAGTCACCATGTGAGTGTTGGGAGCTGGACCCAAGTTTTTAGCCATTAAGTCATCTTTCCATCCCCTATTTTTTTTTTTCATATAGAACTGTCAGAACATAGGTTAGATGTTTTACTTTAAGACATTAGAAATTTTTTTTTAATTTTTTTATCAAATTTATTTTTATTGTATTTTAAATTAAGAGAGAGAGAGAGGGAGGGAGGTTGTGTGTGATTGTGTGAGTCCTGGCAGAAACCAGAGGCATCAGATCCCTCCCTGTAGCTGGAGCTACAGATGTTTGTGAGCCACCTGACATAGGTTCTAGAAACTGAAGTTGGGTCTTCCACAAGAGCAGGAAGCTCTTAGACACTGAGCCATCTCTCCAGCCCCTACACTCACATGTGTGTATGTGTGTAAGTCGTAAGTCAGGGACAACTTGTAAGAGTTGGTTCTTTCCTTTTACCACGTGGTTTAGGATTGGCAGCATCACTTTTAAACAGAATGACAGTTTCTCCAAGTTGCACCACTTTACAAACTGATTAGCACTTCCTGTGAAGTCCAGTTGCTTACGTCCTATTTATCAAGGTTTCTGTTGGGATTAAGTCTCACTAAACTTCTTAGGATGCAGAAGGATTGCTATAACAGGCGAAAACCTGACTAATAAGGTCTGTGGGTAAATAAAATAAATTCGCTCATGTCAGTATTTTTATCATGTCCCCATTTGTCCTTACTATGCTCTCTCTAATGCTCTCTCTAATGCTCTCTCGATGTCCTCGCTGTTCTACCCATCCTGCAAGGTTTCCAGTTTATATACCCACACAGACATAGTTAATAACAATGATACCAAGCATGCACTTCTTAGGGCTAACAGGATGGATAAAAGACTGACAAGGTAGGTACCTTGTGTCTCAGAAAGAGCAACTGTGATGTTCCCCCGCAGACACTGAGAGGATTAGGATTAGGATTGAGACAGGCTAAGTATCAGAGTGCTGTATCCACTGGCACCCAGGTGAGAAGGAATTTCTTTCTCTGGGGCTGGTTTAGCAACCTAAGCTTTTTTCCCTGTATATTTTATGGGTAAAGGATCAGTTAATTTCCTAGACTAAGACCTTGTGTCAAGTGAAAGGTGAAGGTAAGTACAGATATTAATAGCTGGTTAGGGAAGAGCAAAGATCAGTAGGTTACACTCTCCTGAGTTGGCAGAGAATTCAGAGCCATCCAGACCTGTTTATCAGTAAGAGCAGACATACTGCCTCTCCTAATCAGCGCCTCCTACTCAGGGCTCCTTTCATGTCAGTAATTTCTGTAGGTAAGCATAATTGGAGAGGACTAGCTTTATGTAGATTTGACTATGAGAACAAAGGTTTGGCTGAGTGAATGCTTTCAAACCGGTGCCCCACAATGAGGGCCAGTACAGAAGGAAGTTATCTCAAGGAATAATCTATACACTGCTGTGGTATTTTGGAATGAATCCCATTATGGACGGGAGAAGAGCCAAGGCGTCACAAGATTTTACAGAACTGACAGTGACTATCCAAAAAACAAGTGTTCCCGACGCGCTGCAGATTGGGTTTGCCACCAGATCACACTCTGGAGGCTCTGTCTGTAGATCTGTCAGCTGTACTTTTACTCTACAATGCTTGTGGCTCACAGCACTTGTTAACATTTAGTTTTCTTCTTTGTTTGTTTTTTAAGACAGTGTCTCATGAAAAGCTGGGCAGTGATGTCACACGCTTTTAATCCCAGTACTTGGGGGGGGGGGGCAGAGGCAGGCAGATCTCTATGAGCTCAAGGCCAGCCTGGTCTACAGAGTTCCAGGACAGCGAGGACTACACAGAGAAACCCTGTCTCCTTGTGTATCTCAGGCTGGTTGCAACTAGCCTAACTGCTAAAGATGACCTTGAATTTTTAAGCACCTCCAGTGCTGGGATCACAAGCACTCACCAGCACACTCAGTTTATGCGGTGCTGGGAAGTGAATGTAGAACTCATGCTAGGCAAGCACTTGACCAACTGAGCTAATCCTCAGCTTCCCCACACGAGTCTTAAAGTTAATAAAAGCTTGTTTTAGTCTACTGGCTTACCTGTATTACTACTATAGCCACATACAGAAAGGAGAAAGGCATCTTTTTTTTTTTTTCCTCCTTTTCTTTCTTAGACAGAGTCCTTTTCATTTGTTTTGAGACAGAGTCTCACATAACCTGAGCTGGCCTCCAATTCACTGTGTAGCCAAGAGATGGCCTTGACTCCTGATTACAAGTATGTACCTCCAATCTTGGATCTCCTCCCTGGCCTCAAGGTGTTCCTCGTGCAGGCTGCATTGTGTGAGGATGGCCAAGAACTTCTGGCAGGCTGTCTAGCTTCAGCTTGTTGGTCTATCTCTGAAAATTTGTCTTGAGTATGTTCTCCTTTCCCTGAAAGGATGGGCTGGGACACAGCTCTCAATCAGCTCTCAGATTCACAGCAATATCGCCTGAGTAGCCACTGCACACTCCACATCCTCTCCACCCAGCAGATAGTGGACATCAGAACTCTGACTGCACTCTCTACCTAACTATGTCTAGATGCCCCCCTGACCAACAAAGCAAGATGTTTTTGTAACACCAAGCCATGGGCTGAAGTCACCGGGCTGTGGATGATCAGCCCATGTTTGATCAGCTTTTGGATCTGCTGATGAGAGCTGGCACTGACAATGTCATTAGTCCTGTTGGGATCCTAGCAGGCCTTTTGCTACAGTGGAGGATAATGGAGGACACCCTCTTTGGCCTATAGCAAGGCAGATTATAGCTAGGCTGGAAAGAAACTGAATACAGGGAGAAAGAAGGGCAGAGTCGCAGGAGACGTGAGACAGCCACCCAAGAAACAAGATGCCAGCAGACTGGGAAAAGCCATGGCAACATGGCAATACATAGATTAATAGAAATGGATTAATTTAAATGTAAGGGCTGGTTAGTAATAAATCTGAAGTATAGGTCAAACATTCTGTAATTAATAATCTGAATGATTATTTAGAAGTGGTTGTGGGACAGGGCAGGACAGAGAAACCTCTGATTGCATGAACACATGTGTGGTGATGTATACCTATAATCCCATCACTTTAGACCAGTGGTTCTCAACTTTCCTTATGGGGCAACCCTTTAATACAGTTCCTCATATTGTGTTGTAAGACTTTAAGACAATTCTGAAGCCATTTCTGACAATTCTGAATCCTCTCAGCCTCCGTGCCATAGTGCTTCCCCTCCTCCCCTGGGAACCAAGGACCTAACAGCTACATATGCACGTACTCAGTTCCTGAACAATTACCCATATACGTATGTTTTGGTTCGGTCCCCTGGGAAACGGAGCCAAAATGACCTCTTACCTCCTCTGATCTGGCAACAGCTCTCCAGTCAATTATTGGTAATAGCCCTTTCAAATAAGCCAATCAGAATAGTCAAAGAACAACCCCCCTTTGCTTCTGTGGCCCCTTTAAAAGTAGACTATACCAGCTATTCGAGGTTTCTCGGCTTCCTGAATGCTGGGGGACCCTGTCATGACAGAATTAATAAAATCCTCATGCTTTTGCATCGGCTGTGGTGTGTGAGATGGTCTCTAGGGGTGACTCCTCCTCGGTGTTTGGACGCTAGAGTCCAACATGGTGACCCAAATGATAAAATTATTTTTGTTGCTACTTCATAACTGTAATTTTGCTACTGTTATGGATCTTAATGTAAATATCTGCTATGTGACCCTGTGAAAGGGTCATATGACCCCCAAACCTATCGTGACCCCAGATTGAGAAGTGCTGCTCGAGAAGTAGAAACAGAAGGACTGCCACAAGTTTGAGGCTAGCTTTGTCTGAAAAGCAAATTTCAGGGCAGCTAGAGCTCCACAGCATAATGTGTCCATTGGCAAATGCTTGTCCAAGTCTTCACTGCACTTTAAAAGCAGTCCTGTGATCAGAAAAAAGCTAGAGGAGTTCTCCGCATGGTCTTGATGCAAGTCTGCCAGGCATGTTTGCTATGAGTGGCTTACTCCATCATTTTCTTAATTACTGTCTGATGAGAAGTTTTTAATTTTGTTGAGTCATTTTGACCTGTGTGCATGGCAAAAAGATGGCAATGCTGTGGACAACCCTGTGACTATATCAGAACCCAGCAGGTCTGCCATGTGGAAAGTTAGCTATCTTCATGACATAAGCTTTAACCACTTCTTCCTTCCTACACAACAATTGTCAGAAATGTCCCTGTATCTTGGGTTCCTCATTCACAGTTTCAACTAACTATTGAAAACATTAAATCAAAAAAGGGGCTGGGAAGATGGCTCAGAGGGTAAAAAGTTTGCTGTACAGGTTGAGGCCTGGAGTGTGGATCCCCAGCACATCAATGCTAGACCAGTGTGGTGGGCCAGCACATTAGAAATGGAGTCAGTGGATCTCCGGAGCAAGCTGGTTAGAGCAATCAAACCGGTGTGCTCTGGGTTCAAATGAAAGAGCCTGCTCCTATATCTAAGGTGGAGAGTAATCAAGGAAGATACCCAGTGTTCACCTTTGCTCCCCACATATTCATGTGCCCCTGCATATGTGTGCCCATTACACATGTCCACACGTGCACACTATATACAAACATATTCCTGAAAAAGCTGTACTGTACTGACCTGACCTGTATGCACAGATGTTTTCTTGTTATTGTTCCTTAAACAAGGAAGGCAGTGTGAAAATTCTTCCCACGGCACTTGTGCTGCATTAGGTTTTGTGAGTAATCCAGAGGTGACTTTAAGGTGTGGAAGGCACACAGGTGATAGGAAATTCAGCAATATTTTATATAAGGGATTTGTATATCCTTGCACTACAGTATCTAGAAAGGACCAATTACCCCAGAATACCAAAGGATGACAGTACTCTTTTGCATACTTTTTTTTTTTTTCCCGAGACAGGGTTTCTCCATAGCTTTTGGTTCCTGTCCTGGAACTAGCTCTTGTAGACCAGGCTGGCCACGAACTCACAGAGATCCCCCTGCCTCTGCTGGGATTAAAGGCGTGCGCCATCACCGCCCGGCTTTTGCATACTTCCTAAACCTGATGATTTCTCTTATTCTAAGATAAAGTGTATTTTTCTTTCCTTGATGTCTTACCAAGGAGTTAAGATGAACTTCTTAGAGTTCTGATGTCAGATGTGGGAAGTCCATGATAAGGCACTTCCACAATAATATACAGTACAAAAGGCTGAGTGAGACTGATGACAATTTTATGCTGAATCTATAATTTGCCAGTGCAGAACTTCAGGTAGTAGCTGACCAGCTATGGGGGACAAAAGCACACTGGGCTGGCCTCTCAGTTGATAACTACTGATAACACTACCCGTGAGACAGGAGTTCATATAAGATATGCATTTGGCCGGGCGGTGGTGGCGCACGCCTTTAATCCCAGCACTCGGGAGGCAGAGGCAGGCGGATCTCTGTGAGTTCGAGACCAGCCTGGTCTACAGAGCTAGTTCCAGGACAGGCTCCAAAGCCACAGAGAAACCCTGTCTCGAAAAACCAAAAAAAAGAAAAAAAAAAGATATGCATTTGGAGGAAATGAAGTGGCGCACGCCCTTCAGAATACACTCAGAATCCAAGAACCTGGTTAAAGACAACCACAACTTAGTTGAGGGCTTATGTTTTTGAAAGAAGGTTTTACTTTAGATGTTGTTAAGTCTGTTCCACAGGGTAGGCTGGCAGAGGCTCCTCCCTGCAAACCCTCTCTGATTCCTCACATTCCTGCAGAGTTAGCAGCTATGACAGGTTCTAGTAAACAAGAGGGACCAGCTACTTCTCAGCTCCACTATCAAGTCAGTGTACTTCCTCCTCGGCTCTTTCCTCCTGAAGGGATAAGAACAGCAGCGGCAGAGCAAAGCACCCAGGGCGGTGCCAGATCTCCAGTGTGCTCCATGGGAACAGGAAGCTGGTCAGCTCCCAAAGTTGCTGATGCCTGGGGTTTGTGGCTGAGAGGGAGCCCACCCTGACAACCTCCATTTGATTTGCTTAATCAAGGAGACAATGTTTTAGTTACTTTATTCACAAAAAGACATTTTCGCCTGGGCAGTAGTGACACACGCCTTTAACCCCAGCACTCAGGAGGCAGAGGCAAGAGAATCTCTGTGAGTTCAAAGTCAGCCAGGTCTACAGAATGAGTTCCAGAACAGGCTCCAAAGCTACACAGAGAAACCCTTTCTCAAAAACAAAACAAAACAAAACCCAAAAGCAACACTTTCTTCTTAAAACTGCTTTTTTAAAGAAAGTGTGTGTGTGTGTGTGCATGACTATACCGCACAGCCTATCCTCAAGCTTGCACATGCCCTGCCTCAGTTGGGATTGCATGAATGCACCATCGTCCCCTACTATAGAATCTTTTTAAGTATGTGCTATAATACTAGTAATAATAATAATAATAGTAGCATTTGCTTGTTGCTTCCTAAATTATAAAACACTTTCCATATAAACTATTGCATGGCATAATCTTATTTGTGACCTAAAGGCACAAACTGACACTGAATATGTTTTCATTACATTGTGACCAAATGAATTAAACTACAAATTGTGTTAGTTTGTTAAATGGTCTAGTATCTGATATGCATATTTATGAATAATGAGAACTGAAATGTTATGAGCATCTTAAATATTTGCTAAGTGATGCACATTTTCTTCCAAAAATCAGGATTGTAATAAATCATTGTAAAATTTTATATTCCACCTTTTTAACTGGGTTCAATTGACAGCCAGTCTCTTAACTAACACACACACACACACACACACCCGCTGCTGTGGCTCTGTTTTGTTAGTCTAGGCTGGCCTTGAAATGGTGATGCTAGTGCTTCAGCTTTCTCAATGACAGGTGCAGCCACTGTTTTGGCAGTCACATAGTTTGAAGGGTGAAAAGGAGACAGATGCGACGGTTTTACGCTGACATCACTTTTGGGTGGGGTGCACATGTGCCGTGGTTCAGGTGCAGAAGTCAAAGGACAACCAGTAGGAGTTGGTTCTCTCCTTCCACCATGTGAGTTCCAGGGATCAAACGCAGGCCATCAGGTGTGCTGTCAAGAGCCTTTACCTTCAGAGCCATCTTGCTGGTCTTAATTAACTACTTACAAATATTTCTTGCGGCTGGAAAGATGACTCAGTGATTAAAAGCACTGGCTGCTCTCCCAGACGCTTAATTCCCAGTACCCATAATCATCTGTAACTCTGGTTCTAGGGAATCCAAAGCCCTCTTCTGGCCTCGGTGGGCACCAGGTGCAAATGCGGTATACAATACACAGGCAAAACATCCATACACATAAAATAAAAATAATAAACTGACTCTGTTTGGAGACATGGTCTCATTGTGTATAGCCTTGGCTTGCCTAGAATTCTCTATGTGTTCTGGGATTAATAGTATGGGCCACTATGTCTGGCTAAAATTATCTCTTGGGACACCTGCTTTCCCTACTGGATACACAAGCCATACCTTGAGAGAATGCAGTACAGGACAGCCTAGTGCCCTCAGGTACAGTTCAGTGCCCTAAATGGTACAAGGGAAGGCTTCTAGCAAAAGGGCCAACCCCTTTCCTATTAAGTTCTGTCTGATCCCCTGGCCAACACCAATCCTACCAGCTAGACTTAAGCCATCGTTTCAGGATGCAGAGAAAATAGTGCTGAGAGTCTATTTCTTTTACATACTGATTATATATATCAGTCATATAACACAACAAATGAGACCACAGAGCAAGATAGAGAGACTTAAGAGAGGCAGGGCTTCAGTATACAATATGGTGGTGCAAATCAAGGGGTTCAAGTGCATACTCCACTAGCCTGCAGGCCAGTGCTATAACCGAAGGCCCAGGAGTCTTCCACAATAAGATGAGACACCTCACATTTAGACAGGAGATTGGCTGGGGTCCTTTGGGATGGGGTGACAACTGGTGGGGTGACCGTATGGAGGGACTGATTTGGGGAAAGCGACTCCATTTCCAGCTGAATGAGCATAGACTTCCCTAGACCTCAAGGTTTGGTAGTGAGGAGAATACACACTAAACCCTGGTTTTTCTCAGAGATAATAACAGCCTCTCTCCACGGTCTGGCAGAGACTACTGGAGAAAGGCTCAGGGCCAGTGAGTCTCTGGGCAGATGAAAGAACTCCCAGGCCGAGCAACAGGCTCAACTGGCACCCATATCCAGGCCATAACTAGCTGCAGTCTTGTCAGGCTGACAAGTGCCCTTGGAAAGATAGATGACCTGGAACACAGGTATGAAGCCCAAGGCATAAATGATCTCAATTCCTGTGAAGTTCCTAGTGGTGCCATGCAGTTTTCACAGCAGACTGGGTTATGTTCAGGGCCTTATCTAACAGTTTGCAGAAACCCCATTGCTAAGAGTCACTGGCCTGGCCCAGGCCCACTAGAAGGGTGGTGATGATATGTATAGGTTAATGTAGGAAGCAGCCCTTCCTACTCTTCCCCCACCCTCTCTCATATAGCTGAGTTATTTTACATTAAACACTTATTCAAGTCCACAAAATACTGGTTGCCAGTGTACAACAATGTCCAGTTCCTAGACAGTACTACTGAAGTTCAAGCTCACTCTGACCTTGAGAGCTGCCTGGTATAGTTTCAACCTCCAGTATCAGATGAACCACATTTGAGTTGCTGAGTCAACTGAGACTATACTATTGTATGCTCACTTTATCATCTCTTAGATTGAAGTGTCTCCACATGTCACCATAGGCTATGCCTACTGTAACTCTTGGGACAGGTCACAGAAAAGTGACTACTAACAGCACAGTACCCCCTTAACCACTGAAAGAGAAGCCGTACCACGCACCTTTGTGTGCAGCAGCCCACAGTGCGCTCTTTCAATCACAGGTCACAGACACCATTTCAAACTTAAAGATCAGAGAGAAAAGACTGTCATAATTTTCAGCAGATCTTAGTGGCACCTTCTGGACACCTTACAGCTCTTGTGGTTCTGAGCAGTACAAACCGCAAGGAGTCAGAGAGGTAAAGTTCCCCCCATCCCAAATTTAAGAAGCTCATTTAACCTGGCAAGTGGCCATTTGAGCTATAAACCCAGCAACTGACATACGTCACATGAACCCACTTTCCACCCGAGGGAAGCACTCACACACTAGCCGTACCTAGCTGGGTAAGGTCCAGTTTCGTCCAGTGCATGCCTGTGGGGCAGCTCTTAGAAAGCGTCCTGATGAACACCTGCCCAAGGTTGTCCAAGGCCCACAGAGCATCCTGGCATGCAGCGTAGGTCCTCATCTCGGCGTCAGGAGGCAACTGCACTGTGGAGGGGCGGCACTGCACACTCTGGGCACTGATGCTACACAGGTCCTTGCTGCTCTGGCATAGCCACAAGGAGCTTCCTACAGAAAAGGGTCACACTTGTCATCAAACGCTGCTTCACTGAGCCACCCGCCCACAGTGCACTGCACAGCCCTAGCCCTTCTCTTCAGGCAGAGCCCTGAAAACTGGCCACAGTCTCTGCCTGAACACTCACCATTACCTTACAGCTACAGTAGGTATGCCACATCTCTGCAGTAGAAGAAACACCACCATCAGGCATTTCAAAGATCAAGCCTGAGACATTTTAAAGAACTGGGAAGAAAGCAGGGCCTATGGAACATTATAAAGGCTAGCTGGCTGGGGTAGTGGCTTTGACCTCCATTTCTTATGGCCCAGGAACATGAATCAAGGCCTCAGAATGTATTTTTAATACAGAATATTAGAACTGTCAACCTTACCAAAACCCAGGAAGGAGAGGGGCCAGCAGTCCCTGGGAAGGCGCTTCCCTAGTTCCTCTGCTAATGGGGTTGGCAGTGGATGCTGAAGGCAGAAATCCTTCCCCTCCTGCCCTGGCCTCAAGAGTTATACATGTAGTCCTCTGTTGTTCTAGAACTTGCAGGTTTAGTAGTGTTTTCTTGAAATGCCCAGCATCCTTAGGGACTCAAATCCTGGCTACACTGCATAACGTTAAATATTATCTATAACTTGTGACCAGATGTTATGGAATTCTTATTTATTTATTTATTTATTTATTTATTTATTTTTAAGATATATTTCTTTTTATTTTATGTGCATGAATGTTTTCTCTGCATGTATATCTGCATCGTGTGCTTTCCCAGGACCCATGCCATGGAAGACAGAAGGTATCATATGTATCTCTTGGAACTTGAATTTGAGGCAGTGGTGAGCTGCCATGGGGGCACTGGGAATCAAACCTAGGACCTCTGAAAAAGAATCCAGTGCTCTTAACCATGGAGTCATCTCTCCAACCCTCTTTTTTTTTTTTTAATTTAAAAACTTTGGCTGGTTGGTGGCACACACCTTTAGCCCCAGCACTGAGGAGGCAGAGACAGAGGCAGGTGGATCTCTGAGTTCTGAGTTTGAGGTCTTCCTGGTCTACAAAGCAAGTTCCAGGACAGCCAAGGCTACAGAGAGAGACCCTGTCTTAAAAAACAACAAACAAAGAAAGATCTTGATAAACTAGTGAAAGAGTCAGCCAGCAAGTCAAGAGTTCCCCAGGGAAGTAGTACCTGTGCGCGCTTGTGCAAGCTAGAGCAGACCATCAGTGAAGGATGCAGGCCACCTCCCTCAGCTAGGGTCAAAGCAGCTGTGTCAGGCTCAGGAAACAATTTCCCGCCTTATGAGACTCCAGGTAGGATTGTGGTCAGTAGAGTCCAGGGGGCAGGTGTTTACTATATGAATCAAGTTATTCAGGGCTGGGGCAACTGATGGCTTCAATGACCAAACTGTTTCCTCTTCATCGTAGGTATCATGGAACTTTCTCATTTAGCCCTCCATATAACCCTTGAAACAGGCTTTGGCTCCTTCTCAAACAGGCCACCTGGCTGCCTAGGGCCTCTAGCTAATTGGGTGGCTCTGCAGTAGAAGCCCCAACTCTGCAGGGATAAGATAAGCCTGAGGTATGAGACCTTCACAGGGCAAAGAGGAGCCAGCAGCAAGAAGCACTAGAGAATGAAGCTACTTGGAAGTGACAGAATTCTCCAGAAGAAATGGGAAAGAATCTCAGGAAATTATGGCCATGCAAACTGACACTGAGAGTCATCTGCTGCTGGCTCCTAGGACCACACTGCACGGTGACCTCCTTCCAAAGGATACCATCTCAGATTCAGTTTTGCCACTCTTGCTCCCCCTCAGTGGCTCTCCTGAACACACCAATCCAGCTAAAAGCCTTCAGCTTAGCTCACAGGACTGCTGGCTCAGAACACAGCTATATCCATCCCCTGTCTCACGGTCTGAGGCCACATCTCCACAGCCACAGGGTCAGAGTCAGATGCCGGTCTGAAGTTCTCAGCTGCTGACTAACTTGTGTGCCAGGTTTCTCAGCCAGGCTAAGACTGACTCACCATCCTGGGTAGGAGCAGGAGAAGCCAACACAAAGGCCCATTTTGTGGCCGAAGCTGTTCCCCGGGGAACAACGTTATTCCAGTAAGTTCCTAGAGAGAATAAATATAAAAGTGGGTTAAAGTAAGGAAAAAAAAAAAAAACCTCTAACACTTCAGTTTTGGTTCTACACTCCAGCTGGCCTTCAGAGCTCTCACAATGATTTCTAGTGTCCTTAAACAAAGCGGCATGAGCTGCTCATTCCTCTAAGCATCATCAAGACGAAGCCCGCGGGGGCTACACAGCGGACAGAGCAGGAGGAAATCCATCAAGAGGGAATCATTCAGAAATGAACCCCCAGCTTATCCACAGACATGGCCAGCATCTGTGTGTTCAACAGTGGCCATAATTTCTCCACTGCAAATGGACTATTCTCTCTCAATAGGTTTGGTGGACTTTTAAAAAATAGTTACTTATTATATATGTATCTATGTAAGTATACACGCATGTGTTATCGTGGCGGTATTGCCTAAGCATGTTCATGAAGTCCTGAAGAGGGCACTGGGTGTTCTCATCTATCATCCACATATTTGACACAAGGTCTCTCCTGATCCTCGGGATCAAGTTTTCTCTGTCAGCTTAGAAGTCAGTAAGTCCCAAAGATTCTCCTGCCTCTCTGCACCTTGCTGCTGGACTACAGGCATGTGTGGGACGTTTGGCTTGTTGTGTGGGTGCTGGGATCTGAACTCCTGCCCCCATATTCTTAACTGTTAAGCCATCGCCACCCAACCACATGCTCCCTTTTGAAAAGATTCCACGCAGGTATCTACAAGTGTGGCAGGTGTGTGTGTGGCGACCAGAGAACAACTTTCCAGAAGTTGGTTTTTTCTTTTCTCCTTGTTTTGGGGACAGGGTCTCTCTTATTTCTACCATTGGGCTGTGTATGTAAACTCCTGGTCACTTCTGTCCCTGCCTGCCCCTATTTCCTCACAGGACTGCCGACATGAGCCTTCATTGTATCTGGCTTTTTTGGTTGTTGTTCTTTGTTTTCTTTTTCTTCTTTTTTGTTTTTGTGTGTGTGTGGTTTTTTGTTGTTGTTGTTGTTTTTGTTTTTTTTTTTAATTTTTTTTAGTTTTTCGAGACTGGGTTTCTCTGTAGCTTTGGAGCCTGTCCTGGCACTAGCTCTTGTAGACCAGACTGGCCTCGAACTCACAGAGATCCACCTGCCTCTGCCTCTCGAGTGCTGGGATTAAAGGCATGCGCCACCACTGCCCGGCTGGTTTTGGTTTTTTGAGACAGAATTTCCTTTACATACCCCTGGCTGTCCTAGAACTCACTAAGTAGACCAGGTCTGCACACAGGTCTACAGGTGTGTGTGGCATGTCTTTACCTGCAGAGCTGTCTCACTGCCTACCCTGCATGGATTCTGAAATTCTAAAACTGAGCTGCAGCCAGGTGATGGTATGTGCCTGCAATCCTGGCACTTGGGAGGTACAGACAGAGGATTAGGAGTTCAAGACCAGTCTGGCAGCTTGGGCTCTGACTCAAACAAAATGATCACAAATATTAGCTTTATTTGCCTGCACGTATGTCTGTGTACCACTTGTGTGCCTGGTCTCCACACCAGAGGTCACTTGGATCCCCTTGAATCAGAGTTACAGACATTTGTTAGCTGCCATGCAGTGCAGGGAACAGAGGCACTGCTCTTAACCACAGAGCTAGCTCTCTAACCCTCCACTGAGAGCTGGGAGTGGTGGTGCACACCTTTAATCTAGAGAGTGAGGTCCAGGAAAGTCAGAGCAACACAGAGAAACCCCATCTTGATGAAAAATAAATAAATAAATAAAGTAGAAATAATGTGAAAACAAGAGTAATGGACTCACCTATGAGACTTCCTTTAGCAACATGGAATTCATTCTTGCCTGAGGAGATCCAGACACCACTGTTGTTAACCCCTAGTAGGCTGGGCTGGCACTGAAGCTGCTGAGACCAAAATGCCATGCGCAACTTATCTGCTACCTTTTCCACAGGGGCTTGAGCTGCTGACGCTACTGAGTGTGTGGCATGCATGATGGTCTGGAACAAGCTGCACTGGTCAAACACCACATAGTCCGTGATGCTCACCTGCAGGAAGGATACCAGCTGAGCCCTCTGTCAGTGCAGGCCCTGAAGACCACCTGCCTGCAGAGGCAACTTTTCAACACCCAAATCCAAGTACCCAGTAGCAAGGCCACCAAGTGACCAAGTTCCTGCACACACCTCTCTGCACAAGGACTGGAGTTACTAAGCAGTTGTCATTAAATCCACAGGCTGGGCTGAAGGGCAAGGAAGAAAGGGCTGCTGTTGTCACCTTATCCTACTTTTTCATCACATGGGTCTGTTTATGTATTATTTTTTTGATTAAAATAGCACCTGCCTCACCTAAGAAACCTTTTACTCTAGTCAGAGTGATAAAGAATAATTTCCTTTTAAAATTCAGGTGCTGCCAATAGACAATAATGTATAACAGTTAGAATCATAATATGAGCATTAAAAAAGGTTATCAGTTGGGTGATGCAATGACTTAAGCTATAATTGTGAATATTACCAATTACATCAGCTTAAGCAAGATAATCCCAAGATTCTGGAATCCATCTGGCTCTGATGTGTAACCCTTGACAACATTCCTGAAAAGTCTCTGTACAGACAGCTCTAGAGACACTTTGGGACAACTATCTCCCTGAAGGAAACTTCTCCCTTACTGGCAGCCAATTGTGACAGAGTTCTTTTTAAAATTTTTAAAAATTATTATTTATATTTTATGTGTCCAAGTGTTTTGCCTGCATGTGTGTGTCTGTGTGTGTGTGTGTGTGTGTGTGTGTGTATACCAGTGTGGTACTTACAGAGGCCAGAAGAGGGCACAGGAATCTCTGAAGCTGGAGTTACAGGGGTTGTGAGCCACCATGTGGGTGGGGTGCTGGGAACTGAGCATAGGTCCTCTGCATGAGAAGCCAGTGCTCTTAACCTCTGAACCTTCTCTCCAGCCCTGTGTCAGAGCTCTTTATGAAGCAGGTACAAGCTTGGCTCAGCATAACTTTATGCAGTAATTTAAGATTACATCCCATTTATTTCTATTTATGTATGTATTATGTATGTGTGTGGGTATGCATGCTACAGCACACATGCAGAAGGACAACTGTCAGGAGTCACTTCTCTCCCACCTTGTGGGCCCTAGGGAATGAACTCAGGTCATCAGGCTTAGCAGACACTTCAATATGCTGAGCAATCTTCCATCTTCTCTCTAGTACTTTTGCCTGTTGGATTTATTTATCATAGACATTGGCATAAACGCCAAATATTCCTAGGACACATGCCCAGTTCATACAATGAAATACTAAGTGAAAGTATTACAGGGCTCTTAAATTTATAAAAAACAAAATAAACACGAAATAAATCATTAGAAGTTAGTATATCACGCCTAAATGCCGCCCTTCTGTCTGTGAAGGAACAGGATAGTTGTGAATGCTCTCCTCACTGAAGCTGGAATAGATAGCCCCATTGCAGAGCCTGTGGCCATATTTAGCATTCTGAGTTCTGTCCAGCCTGGTTTTGTGACTCCCTGAGTGCTGAAGAATGAGCTCCACTTAGAGACTCAGGTGCATATGCTATGCAACCCAGGGCCAATGCCCACGGGAGATCTGGCAGTGACCATACCAAAGTCACTCACCAAGCCTGTGACACCCCAGACAGATAGACATTGTAAGCAGGTCTTCGACTGAAAGAGAAAGAAAACACCTAGCAGACAAACATAAGAGCCAAAGAAGCAAGGAACTACTTTACTCTGCTTCTATGCCTCATGACAGTTCTGTCCAGCTAAAGTTCATGTGTTATGAAAAAATGATAGAGTTTTCTTTGTGCTACTTAGGGATAGGGGGATGTAGCACAATGGTAGAACATGGCCCAGGCTTAAACATAGCACCTCAACATGCAAAACCAACAGATTAAAGGTTTAGTGGTAAAGTGCTGAGCACACCAGTGTCAGGACTGGAGTCTGGATCCCCAACATTCATGTAAAATACTGGCAGGCAAAGAGACCTGCTTGTAATCTCAGTACTTGAAAAGTAGAGACCAGATTCTTGGTTCACGCTGGATAGCTAGACTAGCCACATCTGTAAGCAAGCTTCGGGTTCAGCAAGAGACCCTACCTCAGTAGATAAAGTGGAAAGCAATCAAGTAGGAGCCTCAACATCAACTCTGGCTGCTAGACACATGCACATATACACCTATGCCCCCACATATGCATACATATGTATGCACATTATACATAGACACATGAAAAATTCTCTCTGGAATTTAGCACAGATATATATCTGCTGTATACATGTGAGTGTTCACATATGGCTATAAGTATATGGTTAAATTATATATAACCTCAAATATCACCTAGAATATCTAATTATAGACATAGAGGTAAGGCATCACACTGTACATCTGTCAGATCAACCTTAGGTCCAATGTGGGGGGTAAGGAGCTTAACCCTGAATGGTACCATGGTACCAAGAGGGAAAAGTAGATGTTCCTTGCAAAATCCACCCAAAGTTGGGCTGGAACCATGGGAAGTTGGCTTTATTCCACCCCTTACTTCTCACAGTATTCTCCTCTGTGGGAGCATGTGGGAAAATGCTCAGTTCTTTGTTCTTTGTTGAAATATCATTTACTTAAAGGCTTTTCAAGCAAGTAGAGATAGATGAGTTTTAATTGTGGGTTGGGTTTCAAACCTATTGTTTAGTCTCTTTTCTTAGCACCATTTGTTCAGAATTAAACATCATTATTACCCAGGTCTTTCTTTAAATGGATGTCACTGGGTTTATTTAGCCTATAATGATGAATGCCTAAATAACATTTAAATAAATAAATAAATTCCAGCCTGTATCAAAGCAAAGAAAACTTTACAAGCTATTTCCTATGAGGGAAAGGTTTGTGTGTGTGTGTGTGTGTGTGTGTGTGTGTTTAGTATACTCAGCCACAGGAAAGTCTAGCCACCCAATGTTAGAAGCAGTACTACTAATTTAATCCAGTTTTTTAAGGAAAAAGAGAAGGCAGAAACCATGGGTCTCTAAGCCAGAAAGTACCATCACCTACCTGCCACCAATGGTCATCATCCCCTTGAGGCTTCTTGGGAATCACGCCAGTTCTGAACCACAGCTTTCCATGAATGTCCAATGCCCAGAGAGTATGCTGATCCCCGAGAGTTATGCAGACAGGCTCCAGAGTTTGCCTTTCACTGGGAGTGAGAGAAAACAGCATCAGCTTCCACCCAGGAGGCACAATATACAGAAGGCTACCTCACTGAGTGTCTCTGTTCAGGCTTGGCATTGAGAAGAAATGGATTCTGCTCAGAAGAGTGAATTATTGAGTGACAAGGAAGAAACTGAGAGTCTAAGTTACACTGCTGGGTAATACATGCTGTCCATACATGTGGCTGTTTTGGAAAGGCACACTAAAAGCCCAGATGGTGGGGAAAGCTCATAGAAAAAAAAAAAAAAAACTACCAGTCACAAATGAGCAGGCACCTAGGTCAAGAGCACCTCTACATCCCCTGTTCCTCTTCCCCTGCATGCTGTGATGTATAGCTATCTCTGGGCAGGCCTATCTTTTCTGATGAGTCTATCTGGTGTGGGAAGTCCTTCTGTATATGTGTTGCTTTTATTGGTTAATGAATAAAGAAGCTGGCTTGGCCTGTGAGAAGGCAGAATAGAGCTGGGTGGGGGGGAGGGGGACACAACTAAACTAAATGCTAAGAGAAGGAAGGCAGAGTTGCAAGATGCCATGTAGCTGCCAGAGGGGAAAGACGTGAGTTGCTAGTTGGAACCTTGCCGGTAGGCCACAAACCTAATATAAAAAATATAACAATAATATAAAGTATATTAAATATGAATTTTAAATATATTTAACATTTTATATTAATATATAAAATATAAAATAATAAAAATGGGTTAATTCTAGATGTAAGCACTATGCTTAAGCTATTAGCCAAACAGTACTGCAAATAATATAGTTTCTGTGTGATTATTTCGGGAGTCTGGGTGGCCAGGAAATGAACAAGCGATCTCCCTACATCTACCTTTACTTCTTCCACCTGGGGACATCCTTGGCAGCTTTAAGGCTCAGTTGAGGCTAGCCTTGGCATGCTGCCTACCCAAGCACTGCTGGCAGGCAACAGTGCTTGTGCCCCGCTGCTAAGTGCCCTCCTTCTTTCTCAGTATCCTCACACCAACTGGCACCCAACTGGCTGCTGCATGCCTCCCACTAAGCTGGAAGGGTTGCATCTTCACCATATTGGAACACTCAGGTCCCAGAGTCCTGTTGTTCCCAGCAAGGGTTCTGTGAAGATTTACTGCCTAGCTGAACCTAACCAACACCATCCTGATCTGGTATACATAAGGGACAATTTTGGTTTTGTTTGTTTTTTGTTTTATTGTTTTTCTAGACAGGGTTTCTCTGTGTTGCCCTGGTTGTTCTGGAACTCACTCTGTAGACCAGGCTGGCCTTGAACTCAGAGATCTGCCTGCCTCTGCCTCCCAAGGCCTGAGATTAAAGGTATGCCCCCCCCCCCCCCCCCCCCCCCCGCTGCCCAGAACAAATAATTTCAACTGACTAGGATAAAAATGCAAATGAGCATTTGTAGCTACACCATCACAGACTCTCAACAGAAGCATGTGACAGCAGGTAGCTCTGAATGGACATCATGAGAACTGTGACTCTAATGTTCAGGGATACACTTATTTTTTCTTCTCTCTCTCTCTCTGAGATGTGTATCCAAAGCACTCTGGTTTTCTTGCCTGTATCTCCTAAGAGATGAGACTATAGACATGTGCCATTTAGCCCAATTTATGTAGCACTGAGGACAGAACTCAGGGCCTTGGGCATGCTAGGCAAATACTCTACCAATTGAGCTCTACCACATGTTGCAATGTGATGCCAGCAAGGAGCATGGAGTATTCCCAAGGCCAACCTGTCAAGGCTGACATCACCATGGAACCTGTAGGTGTTGGCTTTGCCAGACACGGCTCACTTAGGTGCCTGGTCAGAGATAAATGTGACAGTGCTGGGTCCCATACCTGACAATATCACACTTCCACTGTTCCCCTTCAGGACAGAAGCTACTCACGCCCTCCCGGTACAGGAGGGCCCTCTGCTCCGTCAGTGCCCATACCACATTGTTCCGGGCAGTGATCTGGGACAGCGGGTAGGGGCAGTCAACCCTCACAGCTCGGGCACAGGGCCGATCCACACTGAGACCTGTAGCGAAAGGAGAAGACTTAGACTCATCAGCAGCATGTCATACCCTATGCTGATCTGCGATTTTCTTTTTTTGGGGGTATTTTTGCTATCTATGGGTTTCCATAATAGACACTGTTTCTTTCTATCTATCTATCTATCTATCTATCTATCTATCTATCTATCTATCTATCTATCTATCTATTTTGGTTTTTCAAGACAAGGTTTCGCTGTAGTTTTAGAGCCTGTCCTGGAACTAGCTCTTGTAGATCAGGCTGGCCTCGAACTCACAGAGATCCACCTGCCTCTGCTTCCTGAGTGCTGGGATTAAAGGCATGCGCCACCACTGCCTGGCTCCATTTTGAGATTTTTATCAACAACAACAACAAAAGTAAATTATGCTTCAAGTTCACATCTGTCTGAGGCAAATTGGGTATCATTTGGAGAGTAAAGAAATACAATTCAGAATTTTCTGGTGTTCCAAAGTAGCTTAAGAAGTTCTCAAGACAGGGCAGCCCAGGGAAGGAAAGCAGCAGCCTAGCAGAAGAGCATGGAGGGCTTCCCTTCTGCCAGCAAGGCTGTGCTCCTCAGGGCCTCGGGCGACAAGGGGTCTATCTGCAGCTGCAGACCCAGCAGCTCAGGCAGCTCTGCTCCCATTCTCTGCTTACAGTATGGGGCTACCCAGCTAAAGTGCAAATCCCCACTCCCCAGGTAAAACCTGAGATCTGTCATACTGCAATGCTTGTGACAGTCAGGGCTCTAAATACTTCCCTCACATCTCTGAGGCCTTTCAGTAATGTGTGTCATGCACCTACATGAGGTCAAAGGCAACTACTGAGGGAGCATGCAGAACAGCTAACATCTAAACCTCATGTTCCACAGCCTTGGCTTACAAGCAGGCCGAAGCAGTACAAGCACAAAGGCACCTATAGCATATGCAGCTGCAGGGATTTGCCTGCAGGACTTCCTTCTGCAAACCCTCGCCAAGCCCACACTAATCTAGCAGGTCTGGGGAGGGTCAGGGTAATCTGAAATTGCTCTGGTGCCTGCTCTGGCATAATGGTTAGGAGGCCACCTGCTCTTTACCTATAGACTCTAGGTATCACTTTTTCTGCCAGGACCAAAATTGAATGCCCTGGAAGCTGGATGTGCAAGTGTTTCTCAGAGCAGCCCATTTCCACTCAAAGATACAAGAACTAACTAAACTCAAGGCTCCAGCCCCACACATCCATGAAGCTGGTAGAGCTGCTCACCAGTGTGAGGCTCCTACACACCTGGACAGCCAGATGAGAAATGAGCTTTCAATGAGGAGCTTTCCTGACTGATGATTCATTCCAAAGATGAAACCAAGCTCCCAGAATCAGGATTATTAAATGGCTACACCATTCTTCGTGGAAATCCAATATGGCCTCTTGACAGCCCAAACACAACCCCTGCCCGCTGCTGGACATTTCCCTTGTGCTGACAGTACACAAACACTGACTCATTACAGTTTATTTTTAATAAACAAGTCCCACTGTGCCTGTTCTAGCAGCTAAAGGTTTCCCTAAGGGCAGTTTCCTAGGACGAGTCAATCTGCTATTTACAGCGAATTACTTCTTGTTGTCTTTCCCCTGAATTCACATGTAAACACAAGTACAGGTTCTGGGTTTGACCAGCTGGGGAAAGGGAGGGGATGTCGAGTCCTGCCTATCACTCATTCCTCTTAGGAATGGATACTGCAGGGTATGCAAAGGCAGCGGTAGGTAGCTGCAGGAGCACAGGGCGCTGCTCCTGCAAGACACTCTGCACTGCACTCAATCATCTGTTCACTCCTGTACAGGCCCAGTCCGTGGGGTGGGGTGGGAGAACTGCCCTTCCATGGCAAACACTGGGCTTCTAGAAATGTTTTTACTTAACTAGGTTTTTCGGTCTCTGTATCCCGTGACTGCAGTCAGAATGTGACTAGCAGCAGACTCAGCAAATGACAAGGACAATGTACCTGTCTGAAGGTACAGATCTCCATTGGTCCTGATGATCCAGGCTGTGTCATCACTCAGGGCCACAAACACAGCCTGGGGCAGAGCCTCGTACCAGTGCCGCTTTCCCTTGATGGTCACTTTGCCACACGCAAAAGCACGGTTAGATTTCTGCTCAATCTTCCAGAGAAGGGCCCCTAGGAGAAAAAAGATTCTACTCACTGCTCAACAAACATGAGATCACCTACACAAAAACTCCATTCTGGGCACTGCAAGGGACAGCTTCCAACTCAGAGTAGAGCTTACCATGCCAGAGTCTGAAACCATCAGCTGTCTGTTGTTGGACATCATTGTGAATGTATCCAATCCTCATTTTCCTCAATAGAAAAATGGAGTCATTTCTACCTTCTGGGACTAACCTAAAGTTAGATGTGAGAAGAAATCCAGCACAGAGCACAGAGACGGCCACTCATGACGGGGAGAAAAGTGACAGTACTGTAGGTTTGACCAGTTAAATGAGGCACAATTAGTGCCCAAATACTAACCCTGGGGACTCACAGGGTAGGGCCTCTTCTGGACCACTTACAGGAAAGTATGGGTGGGCATGCTGTCATGAAAAGAATTCAGAGGAACAGAAAGAGGAGGCAAGGGAAGGGGAAAGGGCAGGTCAATGGCTCTTAGAAGGAGGCTATGACATTGGGGGAGGTGAAGAATCACTAAGGAATGAATATGAACTGAGCTAACCAAGAAGGTCTACAGACTGCTCATGTATATAGCTTCCTCCCCTACCCCCTACTCTGCAACACCACATAGCACAGACCCGGAGGTATCCAAAGATGTGAGCCTGGAAGGCAGCCATTTAAAAAAAAAAAAAACAACAACAAACAACAACAACAACAACAAAAAAAAACCAGA
Organism: Alexandromys fortis; assembly: GCF_014885135.2. NCBI lineage: Eukaryota > Metazoa > Chordata > Mammalia > Rodentia > Cricetidae > Alexandromys > Alexandromys fortis. The sequence goes on along the minus strand of NW_026067968.1, from coordinate 5,921,828 downwards.
CTTCACAGAGACAGATAGCTTCAACCAGAGCAACTAAGGAATGGTTGGAAAGTAAAAAACAATACAATCAGCAGAGAACCAATGTTTCTAAATAGCCAAGAGAATGCTTCCAAAAGTATGTGACCGAAACAGGAGAAAAAGTAAGACATACAATTACACAACGCCCCTAATGGCGTTCTCAGCCGGGAAAATGACTTTCAAGCAAGCAGAGAAAGAGCAAATGAGCCTGAATAAGCTGACATTTTAACAAGAACTTTCTTCTGCTGCTTCTCTGCCGTGATTCCACTGCTTCAGAAGAGGTAAACATATATCCAGCATTAGGAAAAAGCGAATGAAGTGTAGTGGGGGTTCTGCCTGTAACCCCAGGCTGAGGCAGGATTGACTCCAGCCTGTGACAGATAGCAAGGTCAAGTCTAAACACAAAACAAACAAACACCCAACTAACAAACAAGTAAATAAGTCTAGGTAGATAAGAGAATTATCTCAGCCTAGCAGCTCTGGCTGTCCTGGAACTTACTTAGTAGCCTAGGCTGGCCTTGAATTCGCGGCCAGCCTCAGGAGTTCTGGGATTAAAGGCCTGCATCAGCACCGCCTGGCCAAAGAGCTGTACTCTAAAAGTCTCCTTGGGTTCACTAAAATGCCAAAGGATGGCATGAAAACCTGAGGACTTTCCCTACTGCAGTCAGGGAAAAACTTCTGAAAAAGAAATCGAATGACTGGAACACATCCAACACACATCCACAGGCCTGTCTTCACTAGTTCAGCTGCTTTATAGCAACACTGACAAACAGAAATACATGTTATTTTTATGAGGATTTAGTGTGCCAACATAACTAAAAAAAAACTCAATATTCAAATTATCTGTAGAGCTTACAAAAATATGTTCATGTGTTATCACTGCAATTAATGAAATAAGAAAACCAAAAATTCAAGCAAGTATGCTGAATACCCATTACTCTAGGTCAGTGTCAAAGGAAGCATTCATGATCTTTGCAGAACCCGCCTAAGCTGGCACGAAGGGCCATCTGATGACAGCATGCTTTTGCCAGAGGAGAGCTGCCTGAGAGCTGGGAGCCCGGTTGGGGGTTGGGAAATGGGAGCTGGGAGACGAACCTGAGGGAGAGACTGCCACCTGCTGGACAGCATCTTCAAACCTCTGCCAGCGCAGCCCTGCACCAGGAAGGGCACTGCAGAATAGGCCACCTTTGTAGTCCAGACACCAGATAAACTTTTCCGAGACCGCCAAGCTGAGGATGCCATAGCCAGGACCCGAGTAGCCCATCCAGCTCTCTGCAAACTAACAAGGACAAAGGCCAGTGAGTTCTGTGACAAGAGACACAGTGTCATCATACTATTACCAACAAGAGATGTGGGCAGACTGTTAAAGCACTCCTTGGATCCAACCTCAGAAAACATTCTTGAATCAGATGCTGTGGTTCTCATGGAAGACCCCATAACATCCCTGGATAACACTTTCTCATGGCACAGCACCCTTCCTAAGTAATGCTTGAAGGTGTATCCAACCACTTCACAGAACTAGTAAGTCCACACTCAGAAACCATACAACTGAATTACCCAGTCCTACCAAAAAAATCAAAAAACAAAACAAAACAAAAACAGAAACAAAAAAAAAAGCATAAGTAAGTTTATGATTGTACTTTGGGCTATGCTTATAGCTCTCCAGGCACACATGCTCCACACAGGCTACAGGCTGCACCTGCTGGTAGAGCATGACATCACACCATAAGAGACCTGGCTTTATTCTACGCATACCTTACTTTACACAAGGGGGCATGTTCATCAACACACACATGAAAATCAACTTTCTGAGTACTTAATTATGACAGATGTACTATGGGAACAACACTACCACTGTCCTCATTAGTTTTTCAAACGTTGTTCTAACCTTTGGACACCTGGCGTGTTGTATGGGACCAGCTGGGGGAAATGTGGAAGAGACACTGTCTGAATTTTGTACACTAAGGTTTTGTTGCTATATTTTTCTCATTTTTATTACAATAATTTAATGTAATTATGTATGTGCACACATGAGTGTAATATAGCGTACGTGTGGTGATCAGAAGACAACTTGTGAGCTGGTCCTCTCCTTCCATCACAGGGGACCTAGACATGGAACTCAGGTTAGCAGGCATTATTTCCCATGACCTGTCATGCTGGCCCCATGTTGCCAGGGATCTGTTCAAAAGTCAAAGCTATTCTATGTAGTTGCACAAATACCTGATGCAGAAGCTAGGGTATGAAAGAGAATGGTATCCACCTCTTCTCTACAACAGCAAATTTTCTTCTAGCCCTTGTTCTCCCAAACAAAACAAGCAACATTTCTAACCTTTTCTGCTATTTAGAGCAAGAACAGGTGTGGCAAAACTTAGAAGATAACTTCAGAGGTCCAGGATCATTCTCCACAGGTGAGGGCTTTCCTAAGCTTCCAAGTAGTCCTAACATATACCACAGTTATGATCTGCCAGCTAATACTCTATATCAGGTGACCTCCTGCTGGGGCTTCCCACAGCTCACACTCGGTTCAAGTCCCATTCACCTGGTCCTCTAAACATGTGCCCGGCTAGCTGTCACTTGCACTGAGCTCCCCAGCATGAACACATGCACTGCCATTTAGGGCACTTAGGGAGCGATGCACTGAGAGATGAATGCAGGATGCTGAACAAGCAGTCCAACTTCTGGCCCATTCACTTTTGAGACAACACAAGAATGGGAGAGAATCCTGGGCCACTCCGAATGTCACCTGTAATGTGACCTAGTGCATACATCACTTTACTTTTCTTAGCTTCAATTTCCTTCTCCATACAATGGGGACAACTGCACCTGTGTTCCAGTTTGTTTTGCTCTTAAAGGAGTGACTTAGTGCTCAGCACAGACCTGTATGTGGTGAGAACTGATACACATCACATGCTCTTAGCTCTGAAGGCAGGGAATGTGGGGATGCAGTGTAAGCAGTTAGTTCTGAAGACAAATACATTTGCTAAGATTTACATGATAAAGAAAATAAGTACTTGAAATCATTTTTAGGGCTGGGCATGGTGGTGCAAGACTTTAACCCAAGCACTTGGGAGGCAAAGGCAGGTGGATCTCTGAGTTCAAGGCCAACCTGGTCTATATAGTGAGTTCTAGGACAGCCAGGGCTATGTAGTGAGACCCTGTTTTTGTTTTTTTAAAAAAAATAATTTTTAATATAAAAGTCCTAAGAACAATAAATTACACTGGCTGAGAAGCCCCATAGCAGATTAGGGGTTTCATTCTGCAGGGTGTCCTGGGGGCACTGTGCAGATGCTGAGGAAACAGCATTTCTGGGAAGGGCCCCAATTCATACTGATGTTGCAAAGAGTCAATGGACTGTGGAGAAGGGCAGGAACTACCCACCTTATATGTGCCCAGAGCAAACAGTCCTCTGCCTAGTGGTATTCTAATGGCTCAGGCTACCTTAACTGCCCAAAATGGTCTGACCTTGCAAGACACCACTTTTGTCAGTAAGAGGTCAACTGGGCAGGGTCAGAATTACTACAGTTCCCATTATTCAGGGCCCCTGCAAAGGAAATTGCCCCAAACACAGACTTCAGAGCTGCAGGTTTTGCAAGAATATGACTTCCATAAGAAGGAAAATAAATGAGCCAAGAATGCCCCTTAAAGGAAAAGAAGAAGCTGCCGCAGCTGCCACCTTAGCTATGCGTCCTCCATCAGCACACAGACCTGATCTGTCTTGAGCAGTGTGGTGTCATCAGTCCCTGGCTGGCTCAGGTCCTGCAGACAGCGACCAGCTCCAAGGTCGGCCACACTCGTCTCTGAGGATGAAGATGGGAGTCCATGGGCATAAATGTCTTCCTCATCACTGGATGTCACGGCCTGGTCCTGGAAAGATTTGTCCAGCCAATGCTCATGGGTGCTGGCCACCAAGGCAGAGACAAGAGGAGTCACCTGTTCAGGAGCAGGCATTTCTTTGTGATCTGTATAATCATTGGTGACTACATGCCAAGGATTTGAGCTTGGGTGGCTAGGGACGTCCACATGGGCCAGAATGTCTGGTTCTAGGCTGGCCTCCTCAGTGCTAACTTCATAAGCTCCAAGCCCAGGCAGCCACTGCTCAGCGCCTGGGGGCCAGCTGAGGCTAGAAGGTACTGTGAGGGAGTCCAGAAGAGGAGCTTCAGAAAAAGTGCTCTGGGGGTCACTGAGCTCCATGGTGTTCACCTCCTGTTTCCACAGGCATACCTGTGCATGTACACCATCAACAGCACCAGGCTCCTCTTCGGGTCCTGAGACGATGTCATCACCTCCCCCATCCTCCCCTGGCTGAAAGGGTAAATGCAACACTCCATTGAGCAGGCCCATGTCCTGTGTGTGGTCACACTGGTAAATTTTCTTTCCAGTACCATTTTCTTCATCCACTGGGTCAGAGGCAGATTCAGGAACCTCCAGAACACTGAATGCTTCAGGGCCACTGTCTTCCTGAATGATCCCATTCACCTCAGCACTGGGGTTGCTCTCCTGGTCTGGAGATCCTGTGCTCAACTGATCCACACTACTGCCCAGAGCACTTGAGGTCATGGACAAGAGGTCTGTGTTCAAGGACTGGGGGCTCTCACCAGGGAACTCAGAGCAGGGAGTTGACTCGAGGGAACTTTGGCAGGTGCTCTTGGTTCCACCTTCTAATTTAAAATGAGAAAATTCAAAATAAAGCATGAATCCATGTAAATAACCAGAGTATGGGAAAACATTTGGCTGAAGAAAGAACTATTTTAAATGAAGGCTATTCTGTAAGGCACAAATTAATCTCTATAGTCTCGGAACTTGGGAGTTAAGAGACTGGAAGCTCAAGAGTCTGAAGCCAGTCTCAGCTACATAGTAAGTTCCAGGCCAGCCTCAACGACTTACAGAGACCACAGTCCCATAAAAGGAAGAAGAAGCCGGGCAGTACTCCCAGCACTTGGGACGCAGAAGCAGGAGGATCTCTAAGCTGGAGGCCAGCCTGGTCTATAGAGCAAGTTCCAGGACAGGCTACGCTTCAAAGAGAAACCCCGTTTTGGAGGAAAAAAAAAAAGTAGAAATTATCTCATGTCAGAAATGAAGAAATGCCCAGAAGCCTCCTTAAAGAAATGCTAGGAAAGTGGGGTAGGGATGAAGCACCATGCAACATAGGCCATTTTTTTTTAATTGTCAAAATGCATAAGAGTGCCGGGCGATGGTGGCGCACACCTTTAATCCCAGCACTCGTGAGGCAGAGGCAGGTGGATCTCTGTGAGTTCGAGACCAGCCTGGTCTACAGAGCTAGTGCCAGGACAGGCTCCAAAGCCACAGAGAAACCCTGTCTTGAAAAACCAAAAAAAAAAAAAAAATGCGTAAGAGTTCAATAATGTTTTTCTTCAATAATGTGATAACCTTTAGCTAGAAGGATCAATAGGCACCAAGGAGTGAGTAGTTCAAAAAGTTCTATGTGGCCAGTCAGGGTAGTGCACACCTTCAATCCCAGCCAGAGCAAGAGGCAGCAAGATCTCTGTGAGCTCAAGGCTAGCCTGATCTATTCAGTAAGTTCTGGGACAACCAAGGCTACATAGAGAGATCCACCTTTAAAAAAAAGTTCTGAGTTAAATCAAATATTTGGTAACATGTCAACACAAAATGGAAGGTGTCCAACAAATACACCAGCATAAATCCCTGTTTCAATGACTGTGCATATGTCTGTAGGGTCTCTGGTCTAATAAATGGTATATATGGATGTGGTAGTTTGAATGCAATTGGCCTTCATAACTTCATAGGGAGTGGCACTATTAGGAGGTATGGCTTTGTTGGAGGAAGTATGCCACTGTGGGGGCGGGCTTTGAGGTTTCCTATGCTCAGGATGCTGCCCAGTGTTTCAATCTACTTCCTGTTGCCTGCAAGATATAGGACTCTTAGCTACTATATACTACTCCAGCACCACATCTGCCTGCACGCCACCATGCTCTCCATCATGATGATAATGGACTCAACCTCTGAAACTGTAATCAAGGCACACCAATTAAATGTCTTTTTTTGTATAAGAGTTGCCATGGTCATAGTGTCTCTTCACAGATATAAAAATCCCAAGACAAGTAGATATTATCTTAAACATTAAAAAGAGCAAACTTGCCAGTCGGTGGTGGCGCACGCCTTTAATTCCAGCACTCGGAAGGCAGAGGCAGGCGGATCTCTGTGAGTTCGAGGCCAGCCTGGTCTACAGAGTTGGTTCCAGGACAGGCTCCAAAGTTACAGAGAAACCCTGTCTCGAAAAACCAAAAAATAAAAAAATAAAAATAAAAAAAGAAAACTCCAGACCATTTAATCAGGGCCTGACCACATGGATAAATGCCCTACCAACACAAGTCCTACACAGATGCCTATGCGTGTATGTGTGCACTGTCACTTTGTGGGGCGAGTGCTTTCAATGTGTGAAGTCCTCTGTTCCACCAAGTGCAGCAAGCACCCCTTTAGTGAGAACTATCATTCCTTCTTGGTAGACCCCCAAAGGTCCAGGCCTAGGTGCTGCATGAGTCAGTGTGTATTTGTCCATGGACAGTACCTGTCTTTCTCTTCCTCCTCCTCTTCTTCACTTTGATGGGTTTCACAATAAGCTCCTGGTCAAAGTCTTCAGAGCTGATAACACTGAATCTCTGTGAGGATGGCTGGCCACCCTGGTCCAGCTCAGGGGGGGCCTGAAGTCCGGGCAACAGCAGTCCAGAGCCACTGTCCGTGGAGTTGAATGAACTGCTCCTGCTCCGCTGCTCACTGGCCACAGAACTGGCCACAGAAGAGCCTCGAAGCCTTGTCTCACAAACAGTGTCCCCGAGTGACTTTTCCAAATGCTGCCCACGGACCTGCTCTGAACACCGCGTCTCCAGACCATCTCTTGCTGAGAAAGAAGAGTTTAGTTTTACTGTGGTGCTTTCAGCGACATTGGTGTGCATCACTCAGTGTGCTAGCCTGGGCACCAGCAGTCACGGGACAACCAGGACTTTCTCCTGATAAAAACTGAGCAACTCCAAATACCCCAAACCCAGAGAGACTCAAGGGGCCTTTGTGCTTCAGCCAGCTCATATATTAAAATCAGTAAAATAATGAACTGCAGTTGTCTTTTGTAAACGTCACCAGTAACAGAACAGCACTAAACACAAAGCACTTCTCATTTCCATTTGACAAGTTCTTCATCAAGTTTTCTGTTTCAAGAACAGTTAAGTTAAATTTCCTATTTATACTATGCCTTCATTATACCGTAATATTTAAGAGACATTAAAAATGCATGTGTCTTATAATCAAATTCCTTGAAATTCAAGGAAGAGAAGTGAAATTCCCACTAGGATAGGTTCACCACAGAGAAGAACATAGGAGGTCAGTGTCAATGCAAGCAGAAAGCAGGGTGACATGGGTCCCTGTGATAAAGAGCCAGTAAATGTCCCCCCGCAGTGGCACCTCCCTCCCTTCAACATAGCACTACTGAGATCCCCAGGGCTAGGGCCTCGATTTTAACACTGTCAGCAAGAAACTGCTGTGCACTTCGACAAGCGCAGCCATCCTTTCACTACCAGGTATCTACTGGGTACCATGTTCTGCACAAGTGCCACGTAACAGCAGTCAAAAAGACACAGGAGCTTGGCAGTTGGTGGCACACGCCTTTAATTCCTGCAGAGGCAGGCAGATCTCAGTGAGTTCAAGGCCAGCCTGGTCTACAAGAGCTAGTTCCAGGACAGCTAGTGCTGTTACACAGAGAAACCCTGCATCAAAAACAAAACAAAACAAAAACAAACAAAAAAACCACCCAAAGCACAGGGGAAAACATCAATCCCAAACACCAGTCTGTGTCTAGGGCAAGATATGTATATACAAGTTTCATTGTTTTAAAATTACACAGATCTGTGTCTCAAGACATTAACTACACGCAGTACCTCAGACAGGAGAGTGGTTTCTGGTTTCTCTTTCCTACTCACTCAACCACACACCTTCACATTTAAAGGCAGCTTCCCCACAGAAAGACTGCCCCATATTTATCTTAGAGGACATTTCCATGACAAGCATCCTGAACGTTTGTAGGATCCTAAGGCTCCAAATACTTCAATGTTTAAGCAAACCCCAAATTATCTCTCTCTCTCTCTCTCTCTCTTTCTTTCTGTTGTTGTTGTTATTTGGTTTTGTTTTTCAATACAGGGTTTCTCTGTGTAGCCTTGGCTGTCCTGGAACTTCCTCTGAAGAGCCAGCTGGCCTCACCTACTTCTGCTTCCCTGAATGCTGGGAATAAAGGCACTCAGCTGTTTTAAACTGCATTTATCTTACCACAAGCAGGACTTGTGGTAAGGACTCAGCACACACAGCATACTTGCGGTGAATACAAACCTATGGATGCCAGTCCTTCAGGCCTGCTTGAAATCCTTATAATGTTCCTATCTCCCTTTAGGAAAAATATTTCATTTTCTGTGCAGGAAACAGACACAATATCACCCAGTCCTTCCAAACCAGCAACGGTGGCCTGTCAAAAACAAACAAATATGAAACAAGGCAATAAAAACAAAAACATAATCAAGCAGGTGTGGTAATCCAAATAACTATAATTGTTGGATTTTATTATGGCAGTTACTGGAGAACTCTTAAAAGTAATTTAATCCCTAGTTGGGTAGTAATTGATATCTGGGACGTAAGCCACATAACTCAGCACTGAGGTGCCATGCTGGGGCCACTGAGGTGCACAGTTTCTCCCACCTCTCAGACATTCTCTTCCTGGAGCTGCTGTTCTCAGCCTTCTTATGACACGAAGCTCACACTCCTTGTCAGGGCAGGAGGTCTGGACATTCTGACCTGCCTGGCATCCCACCTATGTTGTGCCAAAGCCTAGCCTGCTCCTTGTGGGCTATGCACACAGCTCAGGTTTTCTCCTGCTGAGCTTCCTTTCCTGATCACTGGGAAGCCTCAGCCTCAGCCTCAGCAAGTGCTGCTTGAGCAACGACTAAGACTCCTCAATGGTCGACAGCACAAACCTCTGCCATGCATCTCTTAGACTGGCTAGGAGTGATACACCAGCCAACAAGTGCTCCTATTGTGTGTCTTCCTATGGGAGACTTTTGAGTGAAGAAAAGAAGGAAAAAGATGCCTGCCTAAAAGCAGGTGGTACTGCAAAGGACTTTCCTGAGTCCACATGAATCTAAACCAGTTCTTGCTTTTCAGTTGACAGTATGCTTGAAAGATTAGTTCACCACAGGAAAGACTGAGCCTAGGCTAATTTTTAGGCAGCCTTGACAGAAAGCTGGAAACAAGACACTAGGTTCCCAAAGCTGCCAATCATGGTGCTTCAGGGAGGGGCAGACTCTGATAGTGGAGGCAGTGTCTGTTCAGACACAGTGTCTCCATTTCCCTGCATATGAAGTGAAGTTAATTATACCTGCGATGAGAGGCACAGGGGAAGTGCTCAGATGAAAAGAACTGATGCATAATTGCAACATGTCTTAAAGCCAATAATTAAGAAGTTCAACAGGAACCCAGGAGGAAAGTTAAGTCATCTATAATGGGAGAATCCAAATAAACAAGTGAAGGGTTAGAAGGTGAGGACCCCTTACAGCGCCAAGTTACCTCTGCACCAAGCGTCATCAAGCACGGCTGGTAGCTAGGGAGGTGTTAGTGGGGGCAAGTGATTTTGACTCTCTGCGGATGCTCTCTCTAAAGATGCTGTGCCACAAGCCCACAGAGCTCATGTGGAGGAAGAGAGCCTGGCCTGGATTCTGGAGGCGGAGTAGGGAGAGGGGCAGGCCAGAAGCTTTGATCTTAGAACAAGAAGTAACTGAAACCAAACAACTTTATTTAAAGTCCTAAATTAGATTCTAGGAGTGACCTTTTATCACCCTCATTCAGGCATAACTCGTTTTCTACCGTGAGTTAACGATCCTGCGAAGTTGCTAAGATAGGCCAGTAAGTTTATAAAAAGAAAAGGAAAAAGGCAAAATAATATAGTTGTCTTTGGATAAGAAGAAGCACAGTAAAATAAGGAAAACAAAAACAAAAACAAAAACAGCAACAGAGGACGAGCACACTGGAGGGAGGGACCCTGCTCCTGGACAGGCACCACCTGTGTGTGAGGCCTGGGAGTCAGTCCTCAGAGTTTCTGTCGTGTTTGAGCGGCACAGGAGTAATCCCAGGTACTTGGCAGGCTGAGTCAAGGCGATCAAGTTTAAGGTCTACCTGAGCTACAGGAAGGGTTCAAGACAAGCCTGGGCAGCTTAGTGAGTCCCATCTCAAAATAACAAGTAAAAAACAAAAACAAAACAGGGCTGATGATATAACTCAGTGGTAGAGCATTTGACTAGCATTCATGAGGCCCTGAGTTCAACCCCACATACTGCAAAATGTCAAACTAAAACAAAACACACAACCCAGAAGTGAGGGGTGTAGCTAAGAGGCAGAGCATGTGCTCAACATGCGCAAATACCCTGAATTCAAAAACAAAAAAAAAATGTATGCATGCATGGGAAGAGTGGGTTCCTGAGAGACTTGGCAGCAAAGGTAAAGGTGCTGACCATCAGACCAGATGACCCGAGTACAATCCCTGGGACCCGATGTGGATGGAGAGAAACAACTCCACAAGTTGTCCTCTGACCTCTGCATAAGTGCCAGGACATGCAAGTGTAATCACAAGTTTGCACACGTGTGTGCAAGCACACATATACACCATACACAAATAAATATAATTTTAAAAAACAACCTAGAAAGGTTATAATGAACATGCTTAATTTGGGGCTTTAAAGACCTCCCCCAGAAACATCTAATTTCTTGGGAGAGTAGGACTATGGATGTCAAAAAGCAAATTATTTTTCAAATCTACAAAAATTACCGAGCTCCATTTGATTTCCTTGATTGTCTCAAAGGAAAAGAAAAAACAAGCAAGCATCAGTTAATGCTGCTCCTGTCCTCTTTCCAGAAGCCCAACGGCTGAACACCTATGGACCTGCACCCTCCTCTTGCCCTGTGACCCCACAGCAGGTGCAGTTCTCCCACACACCTGGTTGACGGTGTCCAGAAGATAGATACTGTACTCATTCCAGCTCAACACCCAGCCTTCCCGGAAGAAGCACGAAACGAGCCCCAGGTGTTTCTCAGGAGAGCTGCAACTTCCCCCATCAGAGGGCTCCAGACGAGGGTAGAGCTCAAAAGGTGTGACTCCTCCAGCAAAGACATCCTTGAGGATAAACGTGGCTTGAACGGTCCCATGGACATCAGCCTTCCACAGCCGGAGCCCAGGCCGGGCTGCATACAGGGTTAGGTCACTTTGCTTACACAGTCCTGGTATAAAACAAGCACCAAATTTCCCAGTACTAAAATCGGAAGAAAAAAATGAAAGAAAGAAAACAAAAACAAAAAACAGGCATGGACTGACTTGAAGAGATAATTGTCAGCTCCTAATATCAGCTCTAAGAATCTGCAGACTAACACAAATCATTGTTCTGTCTACTGTGTGTCGGTCACTAAGTCGCCTGGCACCCTGTGCGACCCAGGCCCCACCACGCCTTCACAAGTACACAGCACCCAGAGCTGTATAGCCTAGGTTCTGAGGACGATCAATGGTTCCCACTGCAGCTTGCCTGTGTCCCACACTTCCGTCCACTCTCCCTTTAATCCTTGCTGCAATTTCATGAGGCAACTGATATAATCTGTTACAGAACAGAATGTGATGAATGTAGGTCCGTCCCTGCTAACCCTGCTCTGGAGTCTGAGCCTGTGGTCTGCCTTGCTTCTTGAATGAAAAGCTTGACATCTAGAGTAGCTCATCCATATCTCTTTCAAAGTTTCCCCAAAGCCATCAAGTGTACCAGTTTCTCTTCCCATTCTCAAGCTTGGTATTCCTATAAAACTATGACATACCCAACCCACACAGAAGAGTATATGCGGGAGCTGGAGAGATGGCCCAGTGGTAAAGTACTGTTGCTTTTGTGGAGGACCCCGATTTGGTTCCCAGCACCCACACGGGGGCTCACAATGAGCTGTAACTCTAGTTCCAGGGGATCTGATGCCCATTTCTGACCTACTCAGGTACCAGGCATTCATGTGCTGCATATACATATATGCAGGCACAACACTCATATACATAAAATAATTTTTTTGGTGTTTTGAAACAGGGTTTCTATGTATAACAGCCCTGGCTGTTCTGAAACTTGATCTGTAGACCAGACTGGCTTCAAACTCACAGAACTCTACCTGCCTCTGCCTCCCAAATACTGGAATTAAAGGTGTTCAAAACCACACATAGCAATAAGTATTTTTAAAAAATTGCTGGGCAGGGGGCTGGAGAGATGGCTCAGTGGTTAAGAGCATTGCCTGCTCTTCCAAAGGTCCTGAGTTCAATTCCCAGCAACCACATGGTGGCTCACAACCATCTGTAATGAGGTCTGGTGCCCTCTTCTGGCCTTCAGCATACACACAGATAGACTATTGTATACATAATAAATAATAAATAAATATTTAAAAAAAAATTGCTGGGCAGTAGTGGCACACTTCTTTAATCCCAGCACTCAAAAGGCAGAGGCAGGCAGATCTTTGTGTTCAAGGACAATCTAGTATACAAAACAAGTTCCAGGACAGTCAGAGCTACATAGAGAAACCCAGTTTTGAAAAACCAAAAAACAAAAAAGAGTGTTTGCAATAAATGTAACGTGCACCAGGGACCCATCCTCTACCACTAGAACGAGTCAACAGGTGCATCATGCATGCACTTCGGGTTCCTAATAATTTGTCCTGGCCAAAATTCAGACCAATGGACTAAATTTTGTGTGTATCACTCATATTTAGCTGTGAGCCTAGCCTTTAACGGCTGAGCTCTCGCTCTCATTTTTATTGATATGTCGTTAAGCACATATTTATTTACCCCAACACCAATTTAGCACTTTCATTTTAATGAATGATGCCATCTGTATAATTTTATAGCTTGATTTTTAAAATATTTTTAATTTAGGGGATTTTTTTTCTTTTCTTTTTTCTTTCTCTCTCTCTTTTTTGCCTCAAACTCAGAGATCTGCCTGCCTCTGCCTCTGCCTCCTGAGTGCAGGGATCAAAGGAGTGCACCACCACCGCCCGGTCTCAGATTTATTTATGATGTACAGCTGCCTGCATGTATTCCTGCATGGCAGAAGAGGGCACCAGATCTCATTACAGATGGTTGCAAGTCATCATGTGGTTACTGGGAAGTGAACTCGGGTCCTCTGGAAAAGCAGCCAATGTTTGTAACCCTGAGACATCTCTCTAGTCCCCGGCATATTTTTTTTAATTGTGTGCTTTTGCATGTGTTTGCATACACATGAGAGCAAGTGCCAGTGGAGGCCAGAAGATGGCCTCAGTAAGAACAGTTATGTGCTCTTCACTGTTGAAGGACCTCTTGGCTCTACACATACATAAATACATAGAGTGCACATACACACCCCACTACTCGATAATTTTAAGTAACTTGTCTTTAATACTTACCATTGTTTCTAAGATTTAATCTTTGATTTAAAAAAGGAAATGACAGTGCTTATTAATTTTGACTGCCGAATAGTTTTTTTCGCAATTTATTCAATTTTTTAAAATTATCCCTTTTTGAGATAAGATCTCATTGTATATCTCAGAGTGACCTCAAACTCAAAATTCTACTGTCTTACTTTTTGATTCTACCACTACACCTGACTTTATATTATTTTTAAAAAGTACATAAATATTACTACCAAATGTTTCCTTGGGATACTGGAATATGCATGGGTTTGAGAAAGAATGCATATCTATAAATCTAATACTTATTTAGTTTTTATAGTACTGCGAATTGAACCATGGGCCTTGAACATGGTAGGTAAGCACTCTACTACTGAGTTACATGTGAAGCATTTTTTAAAAATAATTTATTCTGGGGCTAGAGAGATGTTTCAGTGGTTAAGAACACTTGCTGTTCTCATAGTGGACCTGAATTCAATGCCTAGCACCCACACCAAGGCAGCTTACAAACTATAACCAGGGGAACAATGCCCTCTTTGGCCTCCTCAGATATCTGTACTCACATTAACACACACGCCTAACTAAAAACAACTAAATAAAACTTTCTCTCTCTCTCTTTGCCGCCTAGACAGGCTTTCTCTGTGTAACAGCCCTGCTGTCCTGAAACTCACAGAGGCCAGGATTAAAGATGTGTACTATTATGCCCAACTCTAAATAAAATCTTTAAAACTAATTTATTCAATCTTATTACTGGATTGTTGCTGTTGTTAATTTGTTGGTTTTGAAACAGGATCTCAAAAAGCCAATACTAGCATGGAACTTGCTAGTCTATAATGATTGCTATATAACCCAGGATGACCTTGAACTTCTGACCCTCTTGTCTCAACTTCCCAAGAACTGGGACTACAGGTGTGTACCACTGAGCCCACCTAAGACATTTTGTTCCTTTTCTTTCACACGTGGCTGGAGATTGAACTCAGGGCCTCATCCATGCTAGGCAAGTACTCTGACACTGTGTTACCCATCTGGTATTTGAATTATTATGATTTTTATATCTTTATCAATACTCAGGTTTCTACCAGAGTTCAAATTGAAGAGCTTGAGCTCAACTCTAAGCCTTGCTGATTCTTTTTCTAAACAGTTCTTTCTTGAATGTAGACAACAGAAAGGGCATTGGCTTGAGTGTACAGTTGTTGACCTTTTGAGATCTCCCTGTGCTAATCTGTAGGAAGCATAACATCCATACACAGGAACAAGTGGAGACTGAATGAAAAAGCTACAGTACAGCTCAAAACCAAGCCTGCGACATTCTCAGCCTCCTGCCTGAGAAGCCACCTTGTCCCATCCATTCACAGCCCATCTCCTTTCACTCCCCATCACCCCTAGGGGGATAGTTTTATCTGGGGGTGGAGAATCTCCTCTGCTGTCTCCCTAGGCACCACTGGAAGTTTAGTAATTAAATCCCCGTGGAAAGGATCCAGGGAGGATATCATATGTCAGATGCAGCTTAGAACAAAGATCATTAGACTAATCAACTGTTTTGAGTCCACAGAGTTTTTATAGACAACTATGTAATAGGACTGTGTCTGATTCTTGCCTTTAGTGAGTTTGTTCTGGTGAGGCCCCCTAAACAAAAAAGCCCAAAGGAATACTAGTTAGGCAACCCAGTGCTGCTTCTTCTTACCTGTCAAATCATCTATTTGGGGATCCAATTTTTAAGTCTGTTTTCTTTCTATTTATGGGACCTCTTTACTCTCTTGTCACTTCTGTTTTGTTCACTGTATGTAATCAGAGCATGTGTTTTAACATGTACTCAGTGAGCAGAAACCTTCTACAAAACTGTGATGCTAGAGGGTATGTGTGTGAGCGATGAAGATGAGCTCTTCACCAGGGCTCACCCCACAGGACAGCAGGCATTTGTAGGGAAGTGGGCATCATGAAGAGGGGTCCTACAGAGAGCTGGCTTTGAGGATGTCTGTGTGTTCAGGGGGGTCTGTGAGGGAGCTGACAGAAGGTATTTAGCTGGAAAGGACCAGCTGCCAAGATATCCTACCATACCATACTTATGACAGGCACAGAAAGTTTCCAAGTACAAGATAAGGAAGCCAGGCCTTTCTTTACAGTCCTCAATTCTTCCAATGAGCTAGGACTTGGCATCAAGCAGAAGGGGATATCCACAGAGATAAAGTCAGAACTCAGTTCTGCAGAACCAGGCTGCATAATCTCAGGTTTCCAGGGCCAACAGGAAGATCGCTATTATAAAGAGGCCAGACTATTGATGGCATTAAGAAGGTATTGAGAAAAGAACACAGGAGCCAAAGAGTGGGTGTGAGAGAATCTTCCAACAGGAAGACTGCCAAGCAGAGAAGAGAATAAACCTAGTGTTGCCACAAAACAGAAGGCACATGACAGATCATGGCTGCACCAGACTGTCTGACCTCACTCTCCACTCCCTTCACGCTTGTCACCAATGGCACCACCAGCCCCGGGGAGGCCCTCCCAATGCCTGCCAGTTTCCTTACTCTCCAGTCTGTCTCAAATCCTCTTGACATTCTCCAGTCCACTGCCATCCCATCCCAAACCGAAGCAGGAAACAATATCCCTTTACTGAAAGGAGGGTACAAGATGGGAACCCTCCAACTCCCAAAACTACTTAACAGCAACCTCCCAACACACACTTGGCTCCTTCCTGGACCTCCTTCCCAGGTAAGGTCCTTCACCTCCTTACCCTATACCTCCACACAAAGTGGCTACATAGGGCTATGAGATCTTGTCTTTGCCTTCCTTTCAGGACAGTGATATGAAGGATGCATATGCTCCTTCTGCGGGCAGTCCTAGGTCCTCAGCCTTCTCTTTGTTGTCCTTCCTCTGGCAGTTATCAAAGGACAGATACACTCTTTCAGCCCAGAACCATCCCCTTCTTAGCCTCTCCTACGTGGCATGTAGTCCTCACACCTGCAGAAACTTTTCTCTGACCCCAGGATGAGTGGAAGCCTGCTTAAATTTCTTTGCTCTGTTTTTCGAGACAAGGTTTCTCTTGCATAGTCCTGACTGTTCTAGAACTTATTCTGTAGACCAGACTGGCCTCAAAAACTCAAAGATCTGCCTCCCAAGAGCTGGGATTAAAGACACGTACCACTGCCACTCTGCCCCAGCTTAAATTTCTATATTACTCTGAACTGTACTCCATAGCCATTGGCAAGACCATCAGTTAGTCATGGGCCTGTCTTTTGGTCTCCATGATGGGAGAGGCCCACATCTGCTAGGCTACCCAGTCTCATCTGCCCAACCTGCTAGTGTGCACAAGAGAAGGCTACAGAGAGAAACCACACCTGGAGCGGACACACAACACTGTCTCCTAGGCTCCTCAGACTCAGTCCTGGATTGCAGTGGCTATGCTCCCAGGCCCCTGAATCTCCTCCTCAACTAGAAGATTCCCTGTTCCCATCAGGCTCCATGAAGCACTTTTGGCAGGCACAAGCTACCAGGAACCCCAGATGGTGTGTCTGTGGTCTCACATCTGGCTACCAGGAAACCTAGGAGAACTTAAGGGCCAGTACTGAGAACCACATGGATATGCCTGAAGCTTACCTCTTCCTTGGCTGGGATCCAATCTGCTTGACAGCCTTTTCCTCAGTGTAAAAGAGCAGGCTCCTCTGCAAGGTGGACACGAGCAGCACTTTCTGGCTGTAATCCAGCTGCACAATGGAAGATGGCTCCTCCAACACAAGGTGTGAGTTGCAGATACCCTGCAAGAGAGCCAGGCCACAGTGGGTCAAAACTGCCCAGCCTCCCTCACAGTGCTTATGCAGATACGTCTTGCTAACTGTATTGAACTCAAAAGTATTCTATAGTGTTGAGCATGGTGTGCATAGCTATAATCTCCGCACTTGGGAGACTGAGGCAAGAAGATCAAGAGTTCAAAGTCATTCTTGACCATATGGTGAGTCTGAAGTAAGCCTGGGCTACATGAGACCCTATCTCAACAAAACAAAACAAAACAAAACAAAACAAAACAAAACAAAAAACAACAAAAAGTATATTTCTTCCTCTCTTCCCCCCAGTGTCCTTCTCTGGGCTCCATCGGCAAACAACTCACAAAGAAGAGAGGGGAGGATGAGCCACAAGTCGGTGTAGAAGGGTCTTTTGTCTATGTGTTACTTTTATTGGTTAAATAAAGAAGCTGCCTTGGCCTTTTGATAAGCCAGCCCTTAGGTGGGTGGAGTAGACAGAACAGAATGCTGGGAGGAAGAAGGCAGTGTGGCAGACACCATGGCTCTCCTCTCCGAGACAGGCACTGGTTAGGCTTATGCAGGTAAGCCACAGTCAAGTGGCAATACAGTTTATTAGAAATGGGTTAGATCAATATGTGAGAGTTAGCCAATAAGGGGCTGGAGATAATGGGCCAGGCAGCAATTTAATAATACAGATCTCTGTGTGATTATTTCGGGCATAAGCTAGCCAGGTGGCCAGGAGTTGGGCAGCAGGAAGCGGCCTGCTGCTCTACAATACAACAGAGTGGTGCCCAACATGGGGCTTGAACCCATGATCCTGGGATTAAGAGTCTCATGCTCTACAGACTGAACACTTGATAACCTTGACAAGAGATGTTCCCACAGAGCAGCTGTTCTATGTGGGGTCTGCATAACCCTAGGTCCCTAAGACTAAGACTCTCTCATAGCATATGCCAGGCCAAAAACATTTCACAGAATACTGAGATGTTGTTATATGTCTTTTATCTTAAATTTTTTTAAAAATTTTATGTATATGGGTGTTTTTCCTGATGTATGTCTGTAAATCATATATGTACATGATAGCTACAGAGGCCTGAAGAGGGTGTCAGATCCCCTGGAACTAGAGTTACAAATGGTTATGAGCTACCATGTGACTGCTGGGAATTGAACCTAGGTCTTTTGGTAAAGCAGCCTGTGCTCCTAACCTCTGAGTCACTGATTAACCAGTCTGCCTCCATCTTAGGCTTAAAGTCATCTAATAGTAAAGATAAACTAGGTTCATTCACGTTTATGATTAAATCTGTTTCTCAAGGATTGGGCTATGTCTCACCTGCAACCTTAACTACAAATGGTTCCTTCCATACTGCCTGTTCCAGGAATGGTAACCATGCCTTTGAACCTTGTTATGCGGCTCCTGTAACTCTGCCTATTTGTGTGCCAAATTGCCCATTTGGAAACCCCCTACCTTGGTGCTATAAAAAGCCTTATCTTGCCCATGTTCAACACTGATCTCTTGAACCCCACCTTTAGAGGGAGACAGCCTATGTACACAAATTAAAAACACTTGCTTTAGTTAATTTGGCCACGATGATTTGGGTTGATGGTCTTTCTCCTCGCATCTTTGGTACTAACACCATCCCTCCATTTGCATGCCCTTTCCATCACTACTGTCACTTTGCTAAATAGATGTGACATGCCCAACAAAATGCCCTCCAAGTGCTTTCACTGAAAGCACAGGAAATACTGTGTATGGAGCCACTTGGAACCTCATTATGAACCAGGACCATTGCACCAAACTACAAAGGTCACCATTCACCACCACTCACACTAAAAATATGAGTTCCAATGAAGAACATCTTGATAAAGAAAAATGGTAATTTCACCCCTAAGGAATGGTGCTTTTGCACTGGATATCAACAAATTGGATGTGCACACACAGACCTTCTGAAAAATGATGCACAAGCCCGGTGGTGGTGGCGCACGCCTTTAATCCCAGCACTTGTGAGGCAGAGGCAGGCGGATCTCTATGAGTTCGAGACCAGCCTGGTCTACAAGAGCTAGTTCCAGGACAGGCTCCAAAACCACAGAGAAACCCTGTCTCGAAAAACAAAACAAAACAACAAAAAAAAAAGATGCACAATGGGTTTCAAGGAAAAAAACAAAAACGACAAACCTGTAGCTGGTGGTAGCACATCATGCCTTTAGTCCAAGCACTCAGGAGACAAAGGCAGAGAGGACTCTGAGTTCGAGGCCAGCCTGATCTAAGAGAAAGTTCCACAACAGCCAAGACTACACAGAGAAACCTTGTTTTTAAAAACCAAAATAAATAAATAGAGAGAAAGAAAAGAAAAGAAGGAGGGAGGGAGGGAAGGAAGGAAGAGAGGGAGGGAGGGAGGGGACAAATCTCTGCCATGGGAGGAGTGTAATTCAAATGAGATACTGTTTTCACACACCATTTTTACTTGAAACACTGTAATTACAGGGAATGATGAGGTATTGGCAGACATTATCTATGTAAACCCCTGTTGGTTCAGTATTTGTTATCTTTAACTGAAGATGAGAATCTAGAAAACTTGTATCTATATAAATTAGACGAGATTCTAAAAGCTGAAGAATTTTTTGACTAGAATGATGGAGATATTAATAATGGCACTTTTCTTTCTTTTTAAAAACTATTTATTTACTTATTTTATGAAATATAGGTGCTTAGTCTGCACAAACACCTATGCACTAAGTGTATGCTTGGTGCCCCAACAGCCCAGAAGAAGGTGTCATATTACACAGAACTAGAGTTGGACAGTTGTGAGCCATTGTGTGGTGCTGGAAACTGAACCCAGGTCCTCTGGAAGAGCACCCAGTGCTGCTCTCAACTGCTGAGTCATTTCACCAGCCCCCGCCTTCTGATATTATATAATACATGTGTCAACATCTGGAAGATCGGCACCCTCTGAGATTCCTATTCTACTAAGTGACTGGTACTTGATACTGAAAATTATGCAAGGGTAAAAGATCTACTCAAAGTAGAAGATAAACTAACAAGTTTTAATGTAACAAGGTAGGAAAAACCCACCAAGGGTTTCAGATTCCACACTGCAATCAGTTTTTAAAGAAACCCCCACGTGAGGCCACAGTGTAGGCTCCTCTCTATGAGTGCTCTGTGAAGCGGTCTTCAGAGGCCTTAGAAACAATATATGATACTGCCATTACTTTTTATTTTATGTGTATGAGTGCTTTGCCTGGATGCAGGTCTATGTACCACTTGGGTGCCTAGTTCCCAGAGGCCAGAGAGGGTGTTAGATCCCCTGGGACTGAGTTACGGACACCTGTGAACTACCACTGTGAGTGCTGGGAATAGAACCCAGCTCCTCTGGTAGAGCACCCAGCACTCTTAATCTCTAAGATGTCTGTGGTGGTTTGAATAAGAATAGCCCACACAGGCTCATCATATAGGTGTGGCATTGCTGGAGGAAATGTGTCACTGCAGTGGGCTTTAAGGTTTCAAAAACTCATGTCAAGCTCAGTCTTCCTCCCTCCCTCTTCCTACTACCTACAGATTAGGGTAGAAAGCTGTCAGCTACTGCACCAGTGCCATGCCCGTCTGTTTCCCACCATCATGATAATGGACTCACCTCTGAAACTATAAGCAAGCCCCCAACTAAATGCTTTCTTTTATAAGAGTTGCCTGAGCAACAGAACACTGATTAAGACATCATCTCTCCAACCCTACCAGTGCTTTTGGCTGTCCACTAAAACTAGATGATAGTCCCTATTGCTGAAGACACTACATGCTTAGGTTGCCAGGCATAAAGAAATCAAGAACTGAGCTGGAAGCTTACTCCTTGCCACCTAGTTTTCAGAGTGCCAAAAGGTGGTGCAATCCAGGTTTCAAGAGAAAAAAGTCATCAGCCCTACCCAATTTTGGGCCTTGTGTACCATACTACCTACCTGTCAGGCATGGTATGCACTAGTGCAACAGTGGTGTGATTATTACAGGGGTAACCAACCAGTTTCTGCTTAGGTCTAAGCCCCACAATACAGGAAGGAATTCATGCCTGCTATTCTAAATCTGGTCAAAAGCCCATAGCTGGAAAGGTCATAGGCACTGGCAGGGAAGCTATTATTGTACTTTTGCTAAATGGACATGTCATACCCATAAAACTACCTTTTTCCCCCTGGTTTTTTGAGACATGGTTTCTCTGTAGCTTTGGGGCCTGTCCTGGAACTAACTCTTGTAGACCAGGCTGGCCTCGAACTCACAGAGATCTGCCTGCCTCTGCCTCCCAAGTGCTGGGATTAAAGGCATACGTCACTACCGCTGGGTCAAACTACCTTGTAAATATTTGTGTTTATGCCCTTAGATTAGCGCTTCTCTTAGTGTTAGTCAAAGAAGCCCCCCCCCAGTGGGTAGAAGTTAACTGCAAAAATTCAAAATTGGTCAAAGTGCTGAGAATACATGACTATTGAATGCCAAGCCCTAAATAGGACATCTATATTATCCCCTTCAAGGTTCAAGGAACATCTCAGAAGATGGGGACAGAAAGGATATAGGCACCTCAAGATAGGGAAGAGTATTGTGAAATGTTATTTTCTGGGCATAATACAGTCATGAACTCATAGTAGTTACAACTATCTACACAAGACCAGTGTAAGACTGGGTTCATCAACCTTACAAAATGGACAGGGGAGGGAATCACAAGACCCTACCTCCCCATAAGGAACTACTGGCAGTCAATGATTGCTTGGGGAGAGAGAGATTTTCTTCAGTGGTGTAGTCACTAGTACATTGTTCATGCTATTGTAACCTCTGATATTCATGTTTATGTAAGCAGCCCTAATTAAACTCATTAGGTCACATACAAGAAAAAAAAAGAGTGAGTAAGGGGGGTGAGAGGGAGGGAAGGGAAGGGAGGGGAGGGGAGGGGAGGGGAGGGAAGGGAAGGGAAGGGAAGGGAAGGGAAGGGAAGGGAAGGGAAGGAAAATTCCATGTAATTTTTTGTTTGTTTTGGTTTTTTTCAAGCAAGATTTCTCTGTATAGCCTGGCTATCCTGGATCTAGCTCTGTATACTAGGCTGGCCTCAAACTCACAGAATATCTGCTTGCCTCTACCTCCTGGGTACTAGGATTAAAGGCACGCACCACCATTGCCCAGCCTGAGCTTTAATTTCCAACAGGGTATATTTTATAGATATAATCCATACAAAACAAAAACTTTTGGGGTTATCTTTTCTAAGAGCACAAAAGGTCTGAGGTCAGAAAGCTTAGAAACTACTACTAGGGAGTATTTGTCTTAAATTAGAGGGCTAATAAAACAGTCAGTTCTGCTAAGCATAGTGGGTATCTCAAAACATAACAAAAAACAAATAAACAAATTCCACTAAGTTCTTAGAATCTAACATAGGGAATGAAGAGGAAAAACGGGTAGTCCATCAAATGTTTAGTCCATCTGGCAGGCACATGGCCAAACAAAAAATGGGCATCATAAAGCCTGACCTGCAGTAGGAAAGCCACGGGCTTTGGAGCAGAACCTATTTGAAATGAGTCTGCTAGGTCTGTGCTTGTGCCCCTGGATTGAATCCTGGAAATAAGAACATACTGAGAGGCTGCCAAGATGGCCCAGTGGGTAAAGGTGCTTTGCTGTCTAGTCTGATGACCTGAGTTTGATCCCTAGGACCCATACGGTGGAAGGAGAGATGACCCCTGCAAGTTGTGCTTTGACTTCCACACAAACACTGTGGAAAGTGTGTAAGGTCACAAGCCCCACACATAAAATAAATAAAAGTGAAAAAAAAAGTTTAAATGATAGACAGCCCAGGTGCTATGATGGGGCATCTAAAGGGACATGTGATGGAGGTAGAACATGACGCTACTGGTCTTCTGTGTTGGCTGGAGGTAAGTTCTCTGTTCACTGGTCACTACCTCCGTCCACAGACATGACTAGAAACTTGTACAACTTGTTCCTTTATTCATTTGGAGAAACTTTTACTATTCAACTCTAGCTGGCTTGGCATTTCCTATGCAGCCCAGGCTGGCCTTAACCTCAAGAAGACCCTCCTACTTCAGCTCTCAGGTGCTGAAATTATAGAGCATCACGTCTGACTCAAGTACGTACAATTTTTACTGTTGGTTTTGCAGGCCACCTCATTAGTCACTGTAGAAGTTTATAAAACACTGACGATGTCCGAGAGAACACTCTGTAAGTAACACTTGGTAGTGTAAGGTACAGTGGTGGAGAACACGAGCCACTGGAAAGGAAGCAAGACTGCAATATGCTACAGATCTCTGAAAATCACCTCACCTGGTCTAGATCGAGAGAGGAGTAGACGATCTTCCCTTTGTCATCTCCGGAGAACAGTTTCATCCCATTGGGGCTCCAAGCCAGAGCTGTAATGCTGGTTTTGTGAACACCAGTGACATCAAATCTCCGAAGCTATAGGTGACAACAGAGCACAAGGGAAGGAGAGGTGAGTGACTGCAGTTATGGGAATGTCACTCCTCCTTTGGGAGGAGCTGGTTTTCCACACACAACTGTGCACAAGATTCCCTATGTCTACCCGTATCCTAAACTGAGATGGGCCAACAAGATGGCTCATTGGATAACAGTAATTGTGGCCAAGCCTGGGGATGTGAGTTTGACTTCTGGAACTCATGTGGTAGAAAAAGAGATCTGACTCCTCCAAGATGTTCTATGACCTCTATACATGAACTGTAGCACGTTGTGTATGTGCGCACACACACACCTACACACACATATACACACAAATACAATTTTTTAAAAAACTTCACAAAGAGCACACAAGGAAATAAGTAAAAAGAAGAGCACTGATTTGTGCTTTATGATCAATACCCCATGCAGGGACAAAGACATCACCTAGTTATAAGCAGCACAATGTCATGCTGAATCACGTGATTATCACCACACCTTTCTGACTTTGTAGACCAGGTGGTCTCTCAGAGGGCCCCACCTGTCTCTGCTCTGGGAGTGAGAGGATCAAAGGTGTGCCCACCACACCCAACTCTCAGGATTTCTCCTTAATCTTAAAGATGCATGAGGACCCTGCCAAGAAGGGAAGCAGTGCTAGAACCTGAGCACTCACCTGCTTGTTCCTCCCTGGCAAGGAAGACACGAGCTGGAAAACAGCAACCCTCCCAGAGGCAGTGCCTGCTGCCACAAGGTCATCAAAGCAGCTCAGCAGCTTCACCACAGTGATAGACTCTGTCTTTCCCTGAAGGAGGACATGCCAAAAACAAATCACCAGAGGCACTTAGATGAAAAAAAGAAAACTAGATGTAAAGCCGGAAACATGAAGCTAGATCCCTGGGCTGCAGCATATAAATTCCTGGCTGGAAATGTGTACAAGTCAGAAAACAAATGAGTCTAGAATCTCTGCCTTACTGTTATTACTGTTACTATTAATAGAACCCCAAATTATGGATTTTGCATACATTTTGGTACAGTATATCCATAATGCATAGTCATCATCCATTTCCAGAATTGTTTTTATGTTGAGAAGTGGGAACTTTACACCTACTAAATAATAAGCCCCACTAGGTGGTGGTGGAGCACGCTTTTAATTCCAGCACTAGGGAGGTAAGAGACCAGCAGATCTCCGAGTTCAAGGCCAAGCTGGAATAAGGAGAGAGTTCTAGGGCGGTCAGGGCTATGCAGGGCTATGAAAAACCAAAGCAAGCACGCAAACAACAACAAAACCCACAAAACTGTTGCAAGAGTTCTATTTGGTCTTAATAATAAAAACCCAGAGCCAGATTATTGGAGTAAATGCAGAAAGGTAAAGGACAAAGGAGCAAGAAACAGCCACCTCTTATTTTGCTAACTCCTTAGTTGAAAAAGGGCTGAATTCCTGCCTCCTCCCACCTTATATTCCTTTTTCTGCCCAGCCATATCACTTCCTGTCTGTCTGTACAGACCTCCAGACCTCTATGGTTAACTAGTGGCTAGCTCTGCCTGCTGATCTTCAGGCAAGCATTTGTCCTCTTTTTTGCCTAAAATAAAAAAGCTTATAACTAATATAAGAAAAACTATATATAACAAGTAAAATAACTATATACAATATATAGGCAATAAGTATAATAAGTCTAGTCCATTAGCAAATGATAAATTCATAGAAAATACTCCATATCTATCCTATCTTGATGAGTTCAAAAGGTTGTACCTAATTCACTTTCTGTTCTAATTTGCAATACCCAAACTATCTTTTAATGTTTCTCAACCTTTACATACTTTACACCTCTTTAGTGAATTTTAGTTCTGAATCCAGTAAAAAAAGAAAACTATAACTTTAAAGTCTTCAAATCCATCTGACCTGAGAAGAAAATAATATTACCAGAGTAAGCAGGTAATATTTTCTCTCCAAAAAAATGTGAGAAATGACAAACAGCTGGCTGCCTGGATAGTCACCCAAGGTTCCTCTGCAACATTGGAGCATCCATCCTCAGCCTACAGGCCTAGCATATCTGACAGACTTTTTTGTTAAGCAGAATATAGTTGAGGGCTTGTCTTGGCAAAGTTTGGCAATCACTTTCTTTTGTGCCCTGCTTGTCCAATTTGGACAGCACACTGTCAGCAGTCAAGGCAAGAGCACTTTCTTGCCCAATGGCTTACTTTTGCCACAAAGAAAGTAAACTTCATATGGAGTTTCTTTGATGCCCATCATCCTCTCTGAAGTAGATTCGTGCTGTGAGGCGTAGACATGTCTCATTGTCATATATAAAAAAGAAACATGTTATTAAAACATCTTAAATGCCATAATCTGCAGATCTCTGAAGTGTTTGAAGACAACCTGTCTATCTAAAATATATCTCTGTTTTATTTTGAAAACATACCTAATATGATACAAGTTTGATTGTAATGACTAACTACTAACTTGCATTTCTTTATACCCTAATTAGTTGGTAATGATAACTTTCAAGGACTAGAAATTTATATTATATTGCTAAGTGAGTTATATAGTTACAATACCTTGAAAAAGATTAGAAATGTATACACAGTATGTTCTAACAAAAATAATCTTAAATTTGTATCAGTTTACAAAAATTCATATCAATGCAAAATATTTAAAACTAATAGTTGTTTTTTGGTTTAAATGTAGATTCAATAATCTACCTTTTTATGATATTTCTGTATCTCCTCCTTTTTCTTTTCAGAGTAGACTCAATCATCTACCTATCCATCCTATCATATCTATATCCCCTGTTTTTCTTTTCAAAATAAGAACCCTGGATCTAAACTCCTTTGTTTAGCATTTTTCCTGACCGTTACCAATAACAACTTTTAACCAATCCCCCTAAACAATAACAAATTCCATAACCAAATGAAAGACCAAAACCACCCACCCATTCCCATCTCTTGAGACTGTGGGTGTCATGTTATCAAATTTACTTCCACTGTCTGGGGGCAATGGCATCTTTAGGGGATCCTAAAAAGAAAAATCTGGGTTAATTGTCAAGTCCTGGGAGAGGAAGCTCTATCATTGGTTATCAAATCTCTCTGTAATGGGAAAGTGTAGGGCTTGTCTCAAGTCCTGGGTAGAGTAGTTTGTTAGGTTAGATCACTAGCCACATAGAAACTGTCCTGAGCAGTTTGTAGTCCAAAGCCAATCGTTAGGTGGTGTTTTCAGCTTAGTGGTGTTTGCCTAGGACTGATGGAATCGTCATTGTGGGGCCCCATGCTCCTTTTGGAAACTTCAAAAGTCGCTATTAGGCGTGATATTGGCGAACTACAGAAAACTTAAATATTTTAGATGAGACATGCAGCAGATCTCAAAGAGGTTAAAGGATCATAGTTCATTATGTACATACATCCAGAGTACAAAAACTTAATTTCTAGTTATCATGTACAGGAAACTAGATGAGGCCTTTTTCTAGAATTAATTAGTACTCTATAAAACCATTAATATCATGACAAAATTTTAAAATATATATATATATGT
>NW_026067968.1:5884431-5894636 GCF_014885135.2 Alexandromys fortis | reverse complement strand
GTTGGAAATTCTGAGATAATAGTTATACCTTAAGAAAAGCTTTAAAGAGTCTAAATAAAACCAAAGGATTAAGAGATTAGTGCAATAGAATAGTTCCAAAATTTTGGCTTTTCTCCTCTTTCATATCAGGTGGCTCTTCTGTCATGAGACAGAAATTTGGGATTTTACTTCAACAAGAATGCTTGTATTTATAGAAGGAGAGAGCCATACTCCAACTCCAAAGCCAGCTCTAAAAAAAGAGCACTGATTGTTCTTCCAGAGGTCCTGAGTTCAATTCCCAGCAACCACATGGTGGCTCACAACCATCTGTAATGAAATCTGGTGCCCCCTTCTGGCCTGCAGGCATACACGCAGACAGAACACTGTAAGCAAAATAAATAAATAAATCTAAAAGAAAAAGAAAAAACATTGTTTCTAGGAACACTCTGTTTATAATCCCTTTTAAGGTGACCTTGTTTGCCACAATTATAACATTTGACATTTCCATTTTTCTTCAAACCTCTGGAAATCAAGCATCATCATGGTCATGAGATTCAATACTGATTCTATCTCTCTGGTCTTGTCTGTAACAGCCTAATTATCCCTTTGCATTGTGCATAATTATTTTCAAAAGCCAGAGATTCAGTTCTTATTTGTCTAGCTTCTGAACTTGCTATCTATCATTCTATTTACTGCTGAAGTCAGTCTTTGTAAGAAACCTGTGAAAGTTTCTTCTGGGATCTGTATAATGTTAGTAAATGACTTAATTTTCTTTCCTACTTTTCCAATTCTGTCCCAAGCATTCAAAGCTTCTGTACCCAACATGTGGTCATCATATAGAGACTGCCTTTGTATATACATTAGCATAATCTGTCTCTCCAAGAAGTTGGTCTTGGGAGATTTTCATCCTCTAGCCCTACGTCATTGTTCAATAGTCGAAGCCTCATCTTTCCACCAGGTCCCCCACTATAAATGAAAACCAGGCTCCAAGACTGCTGTAACCAAATCTCTCCAGTCTGGGGGGATAATTTTATTACAAGTTGACAAGTTTAACATTTGCTTTACAAAAGGTGAATGCATTCCATATGAGATTATCACTTCCTTGAATCTCCTTAAATATAATACTTCCAGCCGGGCGGTGGTGGCGCACGCCTTTAATCCCAGCACTCAGGAGGCAGAGGCAGGTGGATCTCTGTGAGTTCGAGACCAGCCTGGTCTACAAGAGCTAGTTCCAGGACAGGCTCCAAAGCCACAGAGAAACCCTGTCTCGAAAAACCAAAAAAATAATAATAATAATAATAATAATAATAATAATAATAATAATACTTCCATAGGAGTCCACTCAGCTCTTGCACAGCCTTGGGGATATCTACCATTTGGCAGTTGTTCCTGTAAGATTACTGGATAAATTAAAGTTGCCTGTTTGAAAGCGTTAGGCTGTTCCTCTCTAACCTTAAAGTTCAATGCTGAGATTGGTTCCCCTTTAAATTACTCTGTCTGGGTCTAAATATATTTATGATCTGTTTTAATAAGTTTTTCTAAGACCTGTATCTTGGTACTCTTATCAACCACCTTATAAAAGGATATACGAAGGAGTATCAAACCAACAATAAAGATTCTCAAAATTATAATTAACATGTCAATCCTGGTAAATTGATAATCCCTTCATTTAATTGTTCCAATTTTAAACCATCCATTGTGTAATCACACAGAGACCTAACTCCCTCCATTATAATAACGTTTCTCATTTTTTAACATGGGAAAGAACTTCTTTTAAAAAACAAAACTTCCCCTTTAAGAATTCCCTATTAGGGGGTCTGGAGAGATGGCTCAGAGGTTAAGAGCACTGGCTGTTCTCCCAGAGGTCCTGAGTTCAATTCCCAGCAACTACATGGTAGTTCACAACCATCTATAATGAGATCTGGTGCCCTCTTCTGGTCTGCAGGCACACATGCAGGCAGAACACTGTATACATAATGAATGAATAAATAAATATTAAAAAAAAATCCCAGTTTGGTATGGGTAGTCCTTCTGTATATGTGTTGCTTTTATTGGTCAATGAATAAAGAAGCTGCTTTGGCCTGTGAAAAGGCAGAATAGAGCTAGGTGGGGGGAAAACTAAAATGAATGTTGGGAGAAAGAAGGCAGAATCAGGGAGAAGTCATGGAGCTGCCAGAGGAGAAAGATGCAAGCCGCCAGCCAGAACCTTGCTGGTAGGCCACAAGCTTCTTGGTAAAATATAAAATAATGGAAATGGGTTCATTCTAGATGTAAGAGCTACCTAGCAATACACTTAAAATATTGGCCAAACAATATTGCAAATAATACAGTTTCTGAGTGATTATTTTGAGTAAGGTCAGTAGGAAAACAAACAGCCTCCACCAACACCAATTGATTCACAAATCTGCTGCTGATGTCGGTGAAATGTGAGGTGTAGCACATCTGAGCAGAGAATACAGGCAGTGCACAGTCTGACTAAGGACAGCTGCAGCTGCTAGCATGTAGCTGTGAGCTGAGAGTGGCAGCCTGAGGAGGGGGGTCTAGGGCAAGAGAACACAAGGGAGAGTGAGACGGCTGAGAAACACACATGGGATTGTACAGAACAAGCATGTGTGGCTGTGTGGCAGGAGCTGCCTGAAGGCAGTCAGCTGATCTAGGAAGGGTAAGTCCAGTGGTGTTTGAAGTTTGGGTGGCAGCTGAAGACTTGTAGGGAGGTTGCAACAGGAACGTCCCAAACTCGCTCAGATGCTTGAGGCGGGGGAGCTGAGCCAGCAGAGTGGTGACTATGGCGGGAGCCCCCACGTGAAGCTCTGGCATGTGCTTTTATGTGAATTCATGCCCTAAGTTGGGTGTCAATTGTTGCACGTGTTCTAATTGGCCTTTAATAAAAAAAAAAAAAACCCAGAGCCAGATATTGGGGTAAATGCTGAATGATCTGAGAGACAAAGGAGCAAGCCACAGCCAACTCTTACCTTGCTAACTTCTCAGCCAAAAATGGGCCAGGCTCCTGTCTCTTCCCACCTTATATTTCTCTTTGCCCAGCCATATCACTTCCTGTCTGTCTGTACAGACCTCCAGACCTCTATGGTTAACTAATGAGTAGCTCTGCCCTCTGATCTTTAGGCAAGCTTTATTTGTTAGAGCACAAATAAAATATCACCACACAAAACCAATAAGCCCCATTCTCCCATCCAATTGATGGCAACTTCATTTTACTTAGACCTCCATGATTCTAATGACCCTATTGTCTTTTTCTGACTGCAATGTTACCTAACACAATGTCTATAAAGTCTATGAAGCATGCTAAGGCACTGATTAGAATTTCCTTCATTTCATCTTGATGTGGGAAGGTCATTTGTTAATTAATAAAGAAACTGCTTGGCCTGATAGGTCAGAACATAGGTGGGTAGAGTAGACAGAACAGAATGCTGGGAGGAAGTGAGGCAGACGCCATGCCTCTCCTCTCTGGGGCAGATGCGATGAAGCTCCGGCCTAAGATGGACATACACTAGAATCTTCTTGGTAAGCCACCACCTCGTGGTGCTATACACATTATTAGAAATGGGTTAGTCAAGATATGAGTTAGCCAATAAGAGGCTAGAGCTAATGGGCCAGGCAGTGTTTATATGAATACAATTTGTGTGTTGTTATTTTGGGGCATAAGCTAGCCAGGCGGCCGGAAGCCGGGCAGCAGAAATGCAGCCCACAGCTCCACACTACATCATCTCTTTATACAGCCATACAGTTTGCTTGTTCATTAATCTTTTTTCCTTATCGTCCTGCATGTTTTTGAGACTGGGTCTTTCTATACTACCTAAGACGACCTTGAACAAACTGCCCATCCTCCCCATCGAGCTTCTAACATGGTAGGATTATTGCTCATTTGCCACCATGCCTGGCTTTATCCACTCCTGTTCTTTTTTAATTAATCATTTTTTTAAAGTTAGCACATAAAGCCAATGGTTTCCTCATAGCATTTTCACACATGCCCTCCCCTCTCCCCACCCCCACCCCATATCCTTCTTGCATTTTTAAGCCACAGGTAATCCATTATCTTATCTGCCTCTTTCTTTTTTCCAGGCAGGTCTCACTATGTGGTTTCACTTTCCCTGGCTGACTTGGAATTCACTATGTGGACCACACTGGTCTCAAGATCCACCTGCCTCTGCCTCCACACCCAGCTATCTACTAATGAAGACTTGAACTGTTTCCCACTTTAGATAATGTAACTAATGCTATGAAGAATATACAAATATCTCTTGAACCCGTGCTTTTGAGACAACTGTGACAGTGCATGTTTATAATTCCTCAACACCAACTACTTCATTTGTAATTTTCTGAGACAGTCACATGGAGTCAGGGGTGGCTTCAAACTTGAGGATGATTTTCAATTTCTGTTCTTTTTTTCTTTCATTTCTTTATATTTATTTAGGTATTTTGAAACAGGGTTTCTCTGTGTAACCCTGACTACCCTGGAACTTGCTCTCTAAACCAGGCTGGCCTTGAACTCAGAGGGTTCCACCTGCCTCTGCCTCTGCTGGAACTGGAATTACAGGTGTGCACCACCACCACCCAGAAACTTATTATTTATTTTATTTGTTTGTTTGTTTGTTTGTTTTTGGCTTTTTTGAGACACAGTTTCTCTGTATAACAGCACAAGCTGTTCTGGAGCTTGATTTGTAGACTGGGCTGGCCTCAAATTCATAAAGATCTGCCTGCCTCTGCCTCCCTGAGTGTTGGGACTAAAGGCATGCACCACCACCTGGCACCTTTGAACTTCTTGATCCTCCTACTTCTACCTCCAAGTGGAAGGATTACAGGAATATGCCACTTTGCTTGGTTTGATGCACTGCAAGGGATCAAACCCAGAATTCATACATGTTAGGTAAGAACTCTACCAACTGAGTTACATCCCAGTCCTTACAGTGATCTTCATATACTGTACTATCCTTACATTCATCAGTTTCACTTTGATCATTGATAAATAATTTAGTTATATATCTGCTGAGCCTGCTGATTTTAGTTTGCTAGCATTTTGTTGAGCAAATCTGTAATTTGTTCACAAAGGATGGTGCTTTTATCTTTATTTATGATGATTTATGGTCTTACCTGGTATCTCTGTCAGGCTTTGTTATCAAAGTAAAGTTAGTGTGAGTTTTTTTAAGATTTATTTTTATTTAATTTTAATTATGTATGTTTGCAAACACATGTGCATGCACTTATGAATACAGTGCCCATGGAGGTCAAAGATGTCAGATCTCCTTGGAGCTAAAGCTGCAGCTGCTTGTGAACAGAACTCAGGTCTTCTGTAAGAGACATTAGTGTTACTACTCACTAAGCAATCTCTCCTGCTCTTTTATGTGTTTTTTACAGTGATTTATGTTATTAGTTGTGCCAAAAATTGACCTTTTTTGCTTTGTGTTTTCAGTATTAAGTATTGAAACAATGTTCTTGGGCATGTTAGGTAAAATTTCCACCAATAAGCTTTATTCCCTCTACCTAATTAAAAAAAAATTTGTTTTTTTTTTTGGTTATTTTGGGACAGGGTTTCTCTGCATCTTTGGAGCCTGTCCTAGAACTCTCTCTGTAGACCAGGCTGGCCTCGAACTCACAAAGATCCACCTGTCTCTGCCTCCCAAGTGCTGGGATTAAAGGTGTGCGCCACCACCGCCTGGCTTAAATATTAAATTGCTAACATTTATTTATTTTGTGTGTAAAGGAGAATGTGACACAGCATGTGTAGGTCAGAGGACAATCTGTTAGAGTTGGGTCTTTTCTTCCATCATGTGGGTTCCAGACTGCACTTAAGTCATCAGGTGTGGCAACAAGTGCCTTTACTCACTGAGCCACCTTATTGTAATTCAAATGTTTACCAATTTGATGCCCTTACTAATAACAGAGGTGTACTATTTTTTCTTTTTTTTAATGGAAATTTTATTTTTTTTAAATTTATTTTATGTGGGTTGGTGTAAGGAATTCATATGAGATCCCATGGATTTGGATGCAGACAGGCATAAACCGCCATGCAGGTGCTGGGAATTGAACCCAGGTCCTCTACAAGAACAGCCAGTGCTCTTAACCACTGAGCCATCTCTCCAGCCCCACTATTTTTTTCTTTTTCATTTTAATATTTATTTATTTATTATGTACAATATTCTGTCTGTGTGTATGTCTGCAGGCCAGAAGAGGGCACCAGACCTCATTACAGATGGTTGTGAGCCACCATGTGGTTGCCAGGAATTGAACTCAGGACCTTTGGAAGAGTAGGCAATGCTCTTAACCACTGAGCCATCCCTCCAGCCCCCACTATTTTTTTCTTAAAATTTATTTTACTTTTAAATTTTATGTATGTGGGTTAGGGTTAGGGTTAGGGTATGTATGTGTGTTTGCATCATATACTAGCTCTATGGTTGTCTTGTTTGAGGGTCTTGTGACACAGGTACAACAAGAGTACTCTGGATCCTGAAACATGAGGTGCTCCAAGAACATAACTGCTCCACAGGGCAAGGGATGAAACATAGGTATCTGCTATTATGTTAAAAACTAAAATTAACCAAATCTACCACATTTTACCATCAAGCTGTCTAGAAGTCACAAGCTAACAGACTTGAGTTTCAAATCAATTTCATTAGAAAGATTCTACACAAACAACTTCAAGCTAAAAAAGGGAGCAATGCCTAATGGTTTCCTACCATCCACTATTTTCCCGGAAACCACATTTTCCATTTTAAATTTTTAATCTCTAAAATAACAAAAATTTAAAGACGCCATTTCTAATGATAGAAATGCTGATTAATCATGAATAAACTGAGCCCTTATTGAGAGAGAACCAGAAGTAGTAGTACAAGATTTTAATTCCAGCATTTGAAGGCAGAAAGAGGGGATTTCTGTAAATTGGAGGACAGCCTGGTCTACAGAGTGAGTTCCAGAATAATCAGGACTGTATAGAGAGACCCTGTCTCAAAAACCCAAGGGAGAGAGAGCGTGATGAAGGAGTTCTGACAAGAGGTTATTTCCCAAACAATATAAGTAAACATAAAAAGAAAGGTCTGGCCAGGTGGTGGTGGCGCACACCTTTAATCTCAGCACTCAGAAGGCAGAGGCAGGTGGATCTCTGCGAGTTCAAGGCCAGCCTAGTCTAAGGTGCAAGNCAGAAGAGTCCACTCCAGAGCCTACTCCAGAGCCAAGACCAACTAGATGTCTATGTGGACAAGCACAGAGTCACTGAGAGATGACGCTTGTCCTATCTTTCCCAGGATTGCCCAGGTATTAAACAATATACCTGAAAAGAATTTCTAACTGGTTTCTGGCATGTTTAGTTCTTAGATCAATATATTATTAACTAACACTGACTCAATCTTCAGGTGAGCTTATTAAAACCATGGCACAACAAACAAATATTCAAGCTTCAAATCCTTTGTGAAATCACCTTTTATTTTGAATTTTTTTTTAATTTATTTATTTATTAAAGATTTATTTTGAAATTATTTATTCACAAAAATCACACGACTGCTTTTCCCTTTTGGCAAACCCCTTAATTTCTGATGTAGTAATTTTTATAGTAGTTATCTTGTCAAATATGTGAGAAAACCCTCCAAATTCTAGGGACCAAGTGAAGCTATGGTTTACCAAAGTAGGTTATAGTCCTGGTTCTCTTAATAGATGAGCTATGAGACATGCACATGAAAAAGCTGCCTACAGCAGCTGGGGGTGGTACCCGACAGCTCATTTTCATTTGGTTCTTTACAGCCTTCAGGATATTTTCATGGGCTATAAATAAATCCAATGCCAGATGGTGATACAGGTTAACAAATCCAGATCTTAAGCAATAGGGAACAGAGGGAGCCTTTGAAGATGCTTGATCTTGCTAGTGTTATCAGTCAGGTCTCTCTTAAGCATGATTAGAAGCAGGAAGGCGGAACAAGGGAGTGGGGCTACACAGGAAGACCAGCTTAAGTCTGCTGCAGTAGTTCAGGCCAAAGTTAGCAAGAGTTGCTGGGTGGTGGTGGTGCACGCCTTTAATCCCAGCACTCTGAGAGGCAGAGGCAGGCAGACCCCTGTGAGTATAAGGCCAGCCTGGTCTACAGAATGAAACCCAGTCTCAGGTCCCCTTCCCCAGCAAAAGAAACAAAGTTAGCAAAGTTAGCAAGTGTCAAGTCGAGCAAAGCAGTTAATGAAATGGGTTCCCCAGGCAGTAGAGCCACAATGCTGACAAACTCCATCAATATCTTTGGGAATGGTAATAACAACATAACAGTGTAGCAACTTCTTTTTTTTAATATTTATTTATTTATTTATTTATTCATTTATTCATTTATTTATTATGTATATAATTGTCTGTTTGTGTGTATACCTTCAGGCCAGAAGACGGCACTAGACCCCATTACAGATGGTTGTGAGCCACCATGTGGTTGCTGGGAATTGAACTCAGGACCTTTGGAAGAGCAGGTAATGCTCTTAACCTCTGAGCAATCTCTCCAGCTCCCTAGCAACTTCTTTTTTAAGGCAGCGTCTCTCTACATAGTTCTGGGTAGCCTGGAACTCATACTCACTATGTAGACCAGGCTGGCCTCAAACTCGCAGAGCTCCATCTGTCTCTGTCTCCTGAGTAATGGGTTTAAAGGCGTGTGCCAACCTTTTTTATTGACTGTGATAGGTACCTTGCTAAGCACTGTACCAGCATTGCTGAATCTACAGTCAACCATGAAGGGAGATGCTATCGCTGTCTTTGTGTTATAAATGAGGGGCTGAGCTCCAAGAAGCTGCATGACTTGTCAAAGGCAGTCAGAATCAAGTCAGGGTCCACAAGCAAGTATGACTGTCTCTAGAATCTGCTAGGCCTCAGCTCTGGGCTCTGGGCCTTCTCAGAGTAAAGTCAAAGATCTTGCTGATAGATAGTCTGTTAGGGGTGTGAAGAGGAAAGAGGATAAAAGGAATTCTATTATCTGGTGCCACCAGAAAAATTCACTGACACTGCTTCTAAGGTAGAAGGTAACATAATACATTTTGGATATACAAATTCTTAACATGGTAACAGGATACTGAAAGAACATTTTCCCTAAGAATATTTAAGTAGAAAAAACACAGTACACAGGGAAGCTAAGTAGCTTGTTAGAGATCCTGCTTGCCATAGCACAAACTTAGAACAGTTTATAATTTTTCTGAATAGTTTCAAAATAAAAATAATCATTCAGTCTCCACTGCAGTATATATACATGTGTTTTCTAATAAGCCTATTGCTAAGCTTGATTTAATATTAATTGAACATTAATAAATGTCATGGTTTCTAAGAACCAAATTACCCCAAGAATCAGACTACCAGCACTTAACCATGGTTTAGACAGTAACAGACTACGAGGCTTCAACCTCACACAGTACAAACACACCTGGAAATACTAAGACAGAAAAGAGCCCTTTGAAATGTATTGCTGCATTTTCACAAAAGTAAGGAAAATCTGTAGCACCAAACATAAAGACAATGCAGCCAAAGCAGGCAGAAAGCAGCGCTGAAGCCACAAATGCCCTGGGACTGCCTTCCCAGCTGCTAGCTGTCACTCAGAGCCTTGAGATCGCAGCTAAGGAGAGCTGAGGAGAATGGACTCCAAGTGAGACACAGAGAGAAGCTGGGATGCACAACCTCTGCAAGAGCTGTAACTCCCAGGATCTCACCCTAACTAAGAGTACGCCAGATCATTAGGCTGGCAAATGAACTCCAAAGAGGTATGTCTTCTCCAGGCACTGACTGGAATGAATGAATGAAAGGATGGTGCTCAGTAGTAAAGTACATGCACAAGGCCCTGGTATAAGGGAGAAGAGGAGGAGCTGCTGTGGACTATGTTCATTGGTTAATAAAAAGCTATCAGGCCAGTTGCAAGAAGTTAGGCAGAAAAGCCAAACAGAATGATGAGAGGAAGGAGAGTGGAGTCAGGGGAGTTAAAGAAGATGCCAGGCAGCCAGCAAGCAGGACATGTAAAAAGTGAGATAATGGGGCTGGAGAGATGGCTCAGCAGTTAAGAGCACTGCCTACTGTTTCAGAG
This sequence comes from Alexandromys fortis, assembly GCF_014885135.2. Classification (NCBI taxonomy): domain Eukaryota; kingdom Metazoa; phylum Chordata; class Mammalia; order Rodentia; family Cricetidae; genus Alexandromys; species Alexandromys fortis. Next base: position 5,884,620 of record NW_026067968.1, on the reverse strand, counting down.
GTACTGAGTTCAATTCCCAGCAACCACATGGTGGCTCACAACCATCTGTAGGAAGATCTGGTGCCTTCTTCTGACCTTCAGAACACTGTATACATAATGAATAAATCAATCAGCCAGGCGATGGTGGCGCATGCCTTTAATCCCAGCACTCGGGAGGCAGAGGCAGGTGGATCTCTGTGAGTTCAAGAC
>NW_026067968.1:5843849-5884087 GCF_014885135.2 Alexandromys fortis | reverse complement strand
AACCCTAAAAAAAAAAAAAAAAAAAAAAAAAAAAAAAAAAAAAAAAAAAGAGTTAGTAATAAGCCTAAACTATTGGCTGAGCATTTATAATTTATATTAAGCCTCTGAGTCAGTTATTTGGACCAGGCGGTAGGAGCAGGAACCATCCAATTACAAGCAGTAACAATAATCATCTGCTCCATTCAGCATCAAGCACTGAGTTTTTCTCTCACTTTAAAGATGCTACAGCCAGACAATTAATCTGAAGAGAGCCTGTGTTGTAATCTCACTTGCAGAGGCAAATAAACCCATCTGTAGAGAAGTCTGGATTCTCATACTTTTCTATCAAATAGATCAAGTATGAGAGGGAGGTCATAGGAGAATATGGTCAGGCCTGACAGGTACAGAAAGACAGATAGGTAATGTTGCTGCCCTGGATGACATTCAGTCAAACAACACAAAATGCTTTGATATGATATTCTTCTTGGCTGTTACTGACCCTATGTTACCCAGGCTGGTCTCATTCTTTTCGAGATAGGGTTTCTCTGTGTAGCCCTGGCTGTATCACAAGTGTTGGGATTACAGAGTGTACTACCACACTCAGTTAAAATTCTGTTTTCATGTGTGAATATGAAATGTGATCTTGCATATATGATGACACATTGGGAAGACATTGTCATCAGCATCTCTGCAGCTCTGATGTACCTCTCTCTGACTACATATCCATCTCACCAAAACCCTGCTTTCAAATTGGGATTAAGTCTTCCCTTGTTTTTAATCATACCTTTTCCTAAAGTATATGCCCCCTTGAACACTGGAGTGGGTCATTCCTAATGGTGATTTAGCACATGAAGGTCTGGCCCTAACCTTCATGACCCAGATACTCAATCTTTTTGGTGTCTGCTGTTCATCAGCCAAGGAGACTGACTAATGACAATATCTGAGAGATTAGAGATTTAGTAAAAAAGCCACTTTGTTATTTTATAATAAATGAATGGCTATGCAAAGAATGCCCAGAGGAGTGACCTATGTATTCTACCCCCACAGTCTATCAACAAGTTCTGTGGAATACTTGGCAAGAAGGGAACAATTTCTGATCAAATATCATGTTCACAGACCACAAGGGTTGAAGCACAGACCTTGAATAGAGCTGTCCCTCTGTGGACACAGCAGACAGTCCCTTCCTTCTGTCATTCTCTTTTCTGGTATAGAAGCAGTCCTTTCTCAATCTGGCCTGGGAGACATTCTTCTGCTTGCTTATTTGGGATGTGTATCTGTGTGTGCACACATGCTGTGTACGCTGGGTACAGGTAAGAGGGTAACTTGCAGGAATAGGTTTTCTTCTTGCTCTATGTGGGTCCTCCAGATTGAACTCAGGTCACAGGTCCTTACCCATCAAGTCACCTTGCTGTTTCTTTCAGATAACTCTGGCCACCTGTGATCTAATCTATTGTGTGTTAAATCTCCTGCCTCCCTTATTCTCAACTTCCTACACCACATATTGCTGTCTTCTGACTAGCAATAAAACCTCCTGAAACAGAAATCCAATAATAAAAAACGTGAAGACCGGGAAGATGCAAATTGGCAACTCCCAGTACTCAGGAGATTGGGCCAAGAGGACTGCCATGAGTTCAAGGCCAGCCTGAACAATAAAGTGAGACTGTCTCAAAAGGAAGCAAAGCTGGTAAGGAAGATTTGATTTGAAAGGTGCCTGGACTGGCTTTCTGGGCCTACACCAAAGCATCAGGCTGGCTCCACCCACCTTCTCAGGCACCTTGGCAGGCTGCTTTTCCTTTATATGTGGACAAAACCACATCAGGAGAAAGCACTCTTTGTGAGCTGGCTCATGGGAACCATGAAGTCTGACAAAGGTTTCATTATGAGCATCTTGTGGTGAGCCAAAGCTTAAACTTCAGCAGAACCTGCTAGCATATCAAATACCTGGTATGTGCAAAATATTCTGACATAGTTAAGAAGGCCAAATAAGATAGAGTTTCATAAAATTTGCCTTTTTCCTTCTTCACTAACAAAGAGCGACTGTTAAGAGTTCTCACACAACCTTGCTGCCTCCTCTGGCAACTTCCTTAACTCACAATGAAGTAAGGAGTGATACTGGCTGAAGGGGAAGCACAGGCCTGAAGCTCAGAGAGCCTAAACAACAGGATGAGGCAAATGACTCAGGAAGGAGGACACCTAGATTGCCAGCACACAACCCCAATACTTAAAATGCTGACAAAATCACCATATGAAGTGAAACAGGATCCAGCCCACTTTCCTTCTATGTCCATATTCAATGCTGCAGGCCATTTATCAGAAAACATCCTGTAGTACAGCTTGCCCAGTCCTAACTCCAGCCCAATTCAAACTCAAAAAGTAGAACCAATAGTGGTCTCAAATAGTTTAGACAAGAGATCCTCAGCCTATACACATCTATAATGACTCCAGTGTCCAAATACACTGTGGCTGTCTCCCCTTGGCTCTGTGCCAGTAATCTGCCCTGCCCTTGTTTGTACTAATGCCACACTGCCTTAGCTACTGAAGTTTTGTAATTTGTTTCCCATGAGCTCATTGTCTCACATCTCATTCTTTTGAACTACTATACTGGCTATTTTACTTGTTACAATTTCATCTACACTTTAAAATCAGTTTGTTAATTTCCATGAAAAACAAATTGTGGGGATGCCAAGAACATGGCTCGATTTGGTAGAGTATTTGCTTGGCACACATGAAGTCCTGGGTTTGACCTCCCCCCAGCACTACATAAACCAGGTATAGTAGCACACATCTGTAATCCCAGCACTTGGGGGACACAGGAAGAAAGACCAGGAGTTAAAAGATATCCTTGACTATACAGTGAATGCATACAAGATCCCCTCTGAAAAAGAAAAATAACAACAACAAAAGTCCTCACATGCACACACAGACATAAATTTGGAATTAAACTGAACTAGGGGAATGAAGAACTATTATGTGGTTGGAATGGAAAGATTTTAAGATGTCAGAGGTTAATAGTGCACTTGCTACTCTTCTGGAGAACCTGGGATCAGTACCCAGTACCCACAAGACAGCTCACAATCATCTGTGATTCCAGTTCCAAGAAATCCAAAATGAGGGTGTGCCAAGACAGATAGCCCAGGCTGGCCTGGAATGTATTACAAAGCCCACAATGGCTTTAAACAGATCGATCTTCTGCCTCAGACTCCTAAATAAGGAGACAGGAGGCATTATCAAAAATTTTTGAAAATTAAATTCTTAGCTGTAGCACAATTAATAAAAAAAAAAAAAACAGAGACAGAAATTGGGGTCCAACCTGAAGGTCAGAAAAGCAAAACAGCCAGCCACTGACTCTTACTTCTACCTCAGTCTAAAATGGCGATTCTGCCTCCAGGAATCTCAGAATGAGACTGTGTATGTGAGCTGTCTCCTCCTGTCTTATATTTCTCTATAGGGCTGGAATTAAAGGTTTCTATAGTAAACTAGTGTGGCTACTGGGATTAGAGGTGTGTGTCACCACTGCCTGGTCTGTAAGACTGATCAGTGCTGCTGTTTTACTCTCTGAACTTCAGGCAAGCTTTATGCCATTAATGAATTGGAACAACCCATGGTAAGGACATGTGAGGGCCTCCATGTTACAATGATACCAACACATCAATGAGCAGACATCATAGGCCTCTAATCACCAGATCCAGGAGTTACTTTCATAGGGAATGGCAAAGGAAGACATTAGACACACACCTTTAGCTGCATGGAGAGACAAATTTCTGCATCACTTTAGAAACTATACCAGATTGAACTGAATGAAACATTCATCACTTTCTGAACCCTGACTCTTTGGACTGAAAAACAGAATGGACATGACCAGGCTCAGGGGCTTTACAATCCTCCTGCTAGAATGGACCACTACAGGAGGATCAACATACTGTGTTGGCGTGCTCATGAAATGTTTGTTAAGTGTCATGTTCCCAGCTGGATGTTCCCTGGACTTCCTGCTAATTGCTACCACACCTCTTGACACCGTTAGCCCCTTGACCGGTTTGTTCTGCTTCGTTTGCTTGATATTTTACTTAGCTTACTTCTCTTATTTTTCTGGTCTTTTCTTTAGACTTGTAGCTTCACAAAGGCAGAGACTGCCCACAGTGTGTTTTACACAGATCGAGGACCTGGCATGAGAGAGAATACTGACTCCAAAGATAGCTGCTGACTGAATTTGCTGGGAGAATAAGCATGGAGACATTGTGAAACTGAGAGCTAGGAACCCCCCTTGGGTATCAAACTATAGAGGAACCTGAAGGAGAGGCCAAGAAATTACAAGCTGAAGACTAAGCAAAGACACATCATGTATTTAGCTTCAAATCAGACAGTTGGAAACTCTAGTCCATCATCATCATACTTTTGGCCAATAAGAAAGAAGAAATTCTTGTGTTTCCATCTGCCCCCTCCCACCACCTGGGGGTGGGGAGCTGGTGGTGGAATTTCAAAGATACTACTCACAAAAGCACATACTAGCTATATTTACCACATTAAAGGTCTGCTTCCTTCTTTAGGACATAACTTCATTTTAAAAGATGCCATTTGGCTGGGCAGTGTTGGTGCATGCCTTTAATCCTAGCATTCAGGAGGCAAAGACAGGCAGATCTCTGAGTTCGAGGCCAGCCTGGTCTACACAGCAAATTCCAAGACAGCCAGAGCTACACAGAGAAACCCTGTCTTGAAAAAACGAAACAAAAAAGATGCTATTTCAAGGGATTGAGGCGATGACTCAGTGATTAAGAATGCTTAAGCTTGAGGATCTGAGTTCAACTCCCTAGCACCCAAGTTAAAAAAAAAAAAAAAAGGCAGGAATGTGTGTATATGACTATAACCCCAGCCCTGAAGTGCTGAGATAGATGGATCCTGGGACCTCAATGGTCAGCTAGCCTATGCAACATGGCCAGTTTCTGGTTCAGTAAAAGACTCTACAGTCAATCATGAAGGAAGCCAGGGCAGGTGAACAAGGCAGGAACTTGGAGACAGGAGCTGATGCAGAAGCCATGGACATCGGTGCATCTATGCTTCCGGGCTTGTTCCTCATGACGGCGTGTGCAGTCTACTGTCTTATGGCACCCAGGACTACTAGCCAATGGGCAGCAAAGACTACAGTGAGATGCACCATGCCAGACAGTTGAGAAGCAGAGGCAGGTGGAGCTCAGAGCTCAAGGCAAGCCTGGTGTACAGAGCTAGTTCTAGGACAGCCTACACAGAAAAACCCTGTCCTGAAAAACTAAAGCGGGGGAGGGGAGTGCTTACCCTAGTGGGTACATTGCTCAGTTGAAGTTCCATCTTTCAAAAAAACTCTAGCTTGTATGAAGTTGACATGAACCTAACCAGTACACTCTTTAACCTATTTTCTTTACTTTTCTTTTTCTTTTTTTTTTTTTTTTTAACAATTTTTACCTTAACTTTATTTTATGTGCATTGGTGTGAAGATGTGAGATCCTGAGGAAGTGGAGTTTACAGGCAGTTGTGAGTTGCCATGTGGGTGCTGAGAATTGAACCCAGGTCCTCTGGATAAGCATCCGGTGCTCTTAACGGATGAGCCATCTCTCCAGCCCCTTTAACTCATTTTCTAAGACAGGATCTCTAGCTGATCTTGGAGCTCACCTTTTCAGCTAGACTGTCCGGCTGGTCAATAAGCCCCCAGAATCCCTCTATCTCTGGCCCTCAGTGCTGGAACTGGAGGCTTTTTTGTGTAGTGCTGTAGATCTGAATTTGAATCCTCCTGCTTTGTGCAGCAAGTACTTCCCCAACTAGGCTATCGCCCCAGCCCTATCCTGTTACTTTTAACTTACTTTGTACCATTGCATTTTAATTGAATTTCTGTCTAGTGCTATATTTATTTCACTCTTTCTGTTTGAGTATGGCATGGTATGTATGTGTTGTATTGTGCGTGGTGTATGTACCTGTTAGTATAGATGTGTACATGTGAGTACACATGAACATGTGTGTGCATGCATGTAGAGCCTCAGAGGTTGATGTTGGGTGTCTTTCTTCAATTGCTTTAAAAATTGCTTTACATTTACTTGTTTATTTTGTGTGTGTGAATAAGCACATCCTATGTACACATGTAGAGGTCCAAGGACAAACTGTAGAAACTGATTCTCTCCTTCCACTACACGGGTTCCAAGCAGCAAGTGCCTTTACCTGAGGATCATACTCCCAGTTCATCATCTTTGTTTTCAGCAGGGTCTCTCACTGAAACTGAACCTCTGGCTGGCCAATGAGCTTCAGGGATCAAACACATACACACACACACACACACACACACACACACACACATCACACAAAGTAACAGGCACATTCTTCTATGCTTTGCCTTCATCTTTTTGTGAATTTGCTCTGACAATTTCTGTCTTTTAGATATATTTGAATCATTTGCACTTAAATACTTGTATATGTAGTAAATAAATATGCATATTTAACCCGGGGGTGCATAGGCTTGTACTTAGTAAGCATGTGCTCTACCACACTGAGCTGCATCCCTAACTCACATATACTTTTCACCTCTGCAAACAGAATATATGATCCTTAGCACCATATAGCACCCCACTCATGTTATAACTGTCTTTCATATGACTTATCTACATACATCGATTTCAACTGTCAAATATATCTTAAAGAACTCAATATAGAAAAAATAACCTGGGCATTTTATTTCCTTAAGAATTTACTCTAGGGGCTGGAGAGGTGGCTCAGAGGTTAAGAGCACTGGCTGCTCTTCCAGAGGTCCTGAGTTCAATTCCCAGCAACCACATGGTGGCTCACAACCATCTGTACTGAGATCTGGCGCCCTCCTCTGACGTGTGGGCATACATGGAGGCAGAATGTTGTATACATAATAAATAAATAAATCTTTAAAAAAAAAAAGAATTTACTCTAACTGTTCTTTCATTCCTGATGCTGTTCCCTCTGAAGGATTTCCTTAAACAATAACTTCAGAGCAGATATTGAAAATCAATATTCTGTTTTCCTTTAACTAAGAAAACTTTGCTTCCCATCCCTCCTTTTCCTTCTCTTCTATGTGTTTAATTATTTGTTGTATAAAACTCTGGCAGGCCTGAACTGCTGTGTAGAACTGGCTGGCCTCACTCACAATCTCAGGAGGCTACCTCAGCCTCTGAAAGCTAGGATCACGGGTTTTTACCTTGGTTTTTCTGAGAGAGGGTCTCACTCAGTAGTCCAGGTTAACCTTAAAATCACAGCAATCTGCCTGTCTAGCTTGTCAAGTACTAGGATTCCAGGTGTGAGCTATGACACCCAGATATCTCTTGTTTATAACAGACATTTCGAGGCTAGGAAATTCTTGGAAGTTTTGTTTAAGAGAGGTCTTGCTGTGTTGTTTGGGGACTCAAGTGATCCTGTTACCACAGGTTCTCATGTAGCTGAGACAAGTGTGTGCTACCATCCTCAGCTGGGTAGTTCTTTCAGAATATATGCTACTGTCTTCTGATTTCTAAGGGAAATGTACAGTCATTCAAATCACCATCCCCTACAGGTAATAGGCTACTTTTTCTAGTTATGTTTAAGAGTTTTGTTTTTGTTTGTTTGTTCTGTTTGAGACAGGGGCTCTCTAATAGGCCTGATTGTCCTGGAACTCGCTGTGTAGAACAGGTTGCCCTTGAACTCACAGAGATCCACTTGCCTTTGTCACACCAGTGCTAGGATTAACGACATGCGGTGCCACCATGTGCAGCCTAAGAGTTTTTCTTATCCTTAGCAGTTTAAGCTCTATGTCTCTGTCAGTAACTTCAGTTTATTTTGCTAGGGTTCATCTTTCATTCATAACTCTTCCTTGTTAACTGAAGATTTGAGAAATTTTTGATATATTAAATTTGTAATTATAGTTTAAATATTAAATATGATTATCTTCAATGTTTGGGGGACTTGAGCAGTCGAATCTGTTAAATATTATCCACCAAATAAATAAATAAGTAAATAGCAATGGGAAATGGGCATGGTGGTGCTTGCCAACAATCCCAGAACTTAAGAGGCCGACGTAGGAGGATCACAAGCTTGAGGCTAGTTTAAGCTACATGGTGAATTCCAGGCTAGTTTGGGCTACATCAGGATGGTATCTTGAACCACCTACCTACCTAACTAAAAACAACAAGAGCAACAATTTTTCTTTTTAAGTTATATAATGCATATGTGTATAAGCGTTTTGCTTATATATACATATGTGTACCACATGCATGGCTGATGCTCTTGGGAGTTCAGAAGATTCCCTGGAACTAGAATTAGGGATGGTTGTGCGTCACTATGAGGGTGCTGGAAACCGAACCCAGGTCCTCTATAAAAGTCTTAACTGCTGGGCCATCTCTCTAGCCCCTACAATAGTTTTGTTGCTATTGTTGTTTTCAGTACTGAGGACTGAACCCAGTGGCTTGTATGCATCTAGGCAAGCATGCCACTGCTAAGCTACATTAGTTCAGACTAGAGAGTCTGCCAAGTTCAAATGCCAGTGTCGTCACTTACTATCATCCACCAGGCATAACTTAGGGCACCTGGAATCTTAACTCAGAATAAGTCATAAGGTCATGGGTTCCAGGGCTATATACATAGAGAGTTTTTGTTTTGTGGGGTTTTTTTGTTTGCTTGTTTGTTTTGTTTTTCGAGACAGGAATCCTTTGTATAACCCTGGCTGTCCTAGAACTAACTCTATAGATCGAGCTGGCCTCTGCATCCTGGATGCTGGGGTTAAAGGCTTGTGGCACCACCGCCCAGCTTGTTTTTATTTTAAGACTAAAGCTATGTACTTGGTAAGCTACAGAAGCTCACTAAATGGTGACAGCTGTACCAGGCCATTCACATACCCATACAGCACTCAGAAATGCTTGAGTCGACATATGAGAATCAGGAGCTCTGTGTATAGAAGTCACTTTATTTAAGATGTGTATAGTCTGGGACTATGTCAATGATTACCATAAATCTTTTGCAGAATAATCTCAAGAGAGTAGAATTTAAGTTAGATAGTGAGTGTGGGACCCTCACCCCTTATTCTCAAAGGGACGAGAAGAAATTTCCTAGCAGAATGTTTTCCTAGGAAGATAGTGGCCTTGCCCACTCCTACCCGGGAGATTCCAAGCACAGTGTCACTTAGCCCAGCCAGCCAGTCACCTGGTGATAAAGAAGCAGGATGGGACAGAGCAAAAGACCTTGCACCCATGCCAAAAGCAGCTTCAAAAAGCCTCTTTGTAGTTACACCTTTAAAAACTTACCCCACAGAGGATATACAACCCCTCTCTACCTCACTGCAGTGGGGTCAGAGATGGGTTCCAAACATGCTTGTATTATGCTAATTAAACCTTGCTTATTACAGTCTGGGCCTCTCTGGTGGTCTCTCTCTGGGGGTCGTAATCTGGGCACAACACTGAGAAACAAACTTTGTTAGCAATTGGTAAACATTGTTCTGTTTGTTTGTTTTTCAAGAGTTTCTTGGTGTAGCCCTGGCTGTCCTGGAACTCACTACATAGACCAAGCTGGCCTCAGACTCAGAGATCTGCCTGCCTCTGCCTCGTGTGTGCTGGGACTAAAGGTGTGTACCACCACTGCCTGGTGTGATAGGTAAACATTTAAATGTCCTTGTAAAGTGAGGAAAGACTTTTAGAGACAGAGGTCTGTGAGGGCCCACAGAGGCCAAAGGTCAGAGAGACTTGTTTTGTGCTTCTAATTCAAACAGAAGTCCCACCTAGTTGTAAATCAAGAGTTCTGCTCTCTCAAGGCTATTGTAAATAGGTGTGGCTAGTTGCCAGACCTAGTGCTCCTGAAACAGGGAAGTAGTTGGTTCCAGCTTAAAACAAAAGTCTAAGGATCCAACTAAGCTCTGTTCCCTTTATGAAAATAACTTGGGATTCCACCCAGGGAGTGGTTTGCCAACAGAGGAGTCGAGGGCAGGAGTGAGGAATGTACCTCAGGCCTTTCAATTTGTCTGTTAATGCAAGTCCTTTTGTTCTACTCCTACCTTTTGAAATTAGGGGTATATTAAACTGTTGGATATTAAACGCGGTTGAATTTTCAGTAGTCACTGAAATTCCCTCCCAATACTATTCTGTGTGTTTCTGTGTTTTATTATTTTTGTACACGTCTTTGTATTCTTTACTATATTTCTAAATTCGCAGGCCTCATCTTTGGAAGAAAGGTATTTTTGTCGAGGCTGGCCCCTGACAGAGGTGAGGAAAGAAAAACACCAATATTTAGTTGGAGTGAGGTATGAAGCTGGAGGCCAGCAAGTCAAAGGTAAAGTGCCCCATGTAGCACAGGTAGAACACAGTGGAGAAACAGCAGCTACGGCTGGCACATAATCAGATGCAAAGGAAAACAAGACTTACTTCAAAGTTGTACTTCTTCATCTGGTTGAGGTGCCGACAGTACAAGTAGAGCATGCCGATGCTGCTGCCCACCGCAATGTAGTCCCCGTTGGCATCCAGGGCTGTGAGGTAGACCAGAATAGAGCGAAAGCCCCTCTGGATCTTTGTGGGAATGGCATTGAGGAGATAGTACAAAGGGCAGAATTCTCGGAATGTTACAGGTTCTGATATCGATGCCATGGTCAAGGTTTTCACCGATGTTCTTCAGGCAGAAGGAATGCTTATTCATCATCTAGGGAAACCTGCAGGCTACAGAATACAGCATTGTAACTCAGTGAGTGCCTTGTCATACCAAAAAGCCACAATGTTTAATAATGGAAACATGATATTTTCAACAGGAAAGAATCATGGTTGGGAGGCGAGAGGGTAACAAAGATGTCTTAATGGTTAAAAGCATGTAACGCACTTGCAGAATACTCACTCAACTTTGGGAAATACCCAAGTCAGGTAGCCTACAACCTCCTGTAACTCCAGCTCCATGGGATGCCCTCTACTGGCCACCACTCATATTGCACTCACATGCACATACCCCCCCCCCCATACAGAGGCACATTCACATAATTTAAAATAAAAATAAACGCCAGGCGGTGGTGGCGCATGCCTTTAATCCAAGCACTTGAGAGGTAGAGCCAGTCTGATCTCTGTGAGTTTGAGGCCAGCCTGAACTATAAGAGTTAGTTCCAAGACAGGCTCCAAAGCTACAGAGAAACCCTGTCCCAAAAAAACAAAATAAACAACCAAACTGGGATGATAGAGACAGCTCAGTGGTTCTTCCGGAGGACCTGGGCGGAATCACCAGCACCCTCATTATGGCTCACAATCATGTGGTTCCAGTTCCAGGGGCCTGAAGCTCTCTTTTGGCCTCTATAGGCAAAGCATGCATGTGCTGCAGATTTACATGCAGGCAAAATCCATACATGTGAAATAATAATGATATTATAAAGAAAAATTAATTACTGACACTATAGTCAACACAGTGGTAGAACAGAAGAGCATAAAGCATAATTCTTTTCAAGGAGTTTATGATCTAGCCAGAAAGGCAGTGCAACAACAAAGAGATACAAAACTATAGGAATTAATCATGGGCATCCATGAGAAGATCAGGATTAGTGTGAACTAAAGTAAGCCAGGAGGCAGCTCTCTTGAGAAGACTCCACAACTCAAGTATGTGCTGTCCTTTTCCTAAGTGCACATCTCTCTCCTCTCTTCTCTCTTCTCTCTTCTCTCTCTCTCTCTCTCTCTCTCTCTCTCTCTCTCTCTCTCTCTCTCATAAATGGTCCCAATAGTCATGCCTAAATTCATTTTCATACTTCTTTAACAGTCAGAAGAATACTTGTAATCCCAGCACTCAAAAGACTGCAGCAAGTGTATTGCTGTTAGTTCAGATTTAGACAGTAAGCTTCAGGTTAGCCTGGGCTACAGTGAAAACAATCTCAAAACAAATCAATCTCCAACTTTTCTCAACTGACTCTAGCTCTGCTTCAATCCCCACCCCCCAGAAAAAGAGTCTTGTAAAGACTCCACCGAAAACATCCAGCAATGATGTCCCACCTGTCTGAGTAGGACACACGAGAAAGCCTGTATTAGAACAATAAGCCCACTCTAAAGAAATAACCCCCTCCTCGTTAATGTCTGGTTCCCATAGAGATCAGCCACGTTTGAACCCATGCACCCTGCAGCTCCTACCTGCTCATTCATGCACTAAATCAAGATACTCTATACTCACCAGCACCTGTGGTTAACCTTGCCCTGCCCGGGCATGAGGTGGCCTCTTCCCCAACTTTCAGAAGACGGCACTGAAGTGAGAGACTCAGTTGAGACCACTGAGCTGAGCTTGAATCTCAGTCTTTCCCCTTAGTCCACAGCCCTTGGACATCACCCTGATATAACCAACAGGTGCACATTGTCATTCTGTCTGATTCAACCTGGAGGTATAGTTTACATCTTCAGGTTCTGTCCTAGTTAGAGTCACTATTGCTGTGATGAAACACCATGACTAAAAGCAAACTGGGGAGAAAAAAGATTTGACTGACAATTCCACATTGCTACTCATCACTAGATTAAGTCAGAGACAGGAACCTGGAGGCAGGAACTGATGCAGAGGACTAGCTTTCTTAAATAACCCAGAACCACCAGCCCAGGGGTGGCACCACCCATAATGGGCTGAGTCCACTCCCATCAATCAGTAATTTAGAAAATGCCCCACAGCCCATTACTTATGGAGGCATCTTCTCAACTGAGGCTTCCTCCAATCTGATAGCTATAGCTTGTGCCAAATAAACATAAAATTAGCCAGTACAAATTCAAGAAACTTTTTGTATGCCTAATTCACTGACATTTTGGGTTTTCTATTACTATATGCTTGAGTGACTGAGCCCTTAGTCCTCCTCTGATCAGGTTCATCAAACTCATTATTTTTTATTTATTTATTTATTTAGTTAGTTAGTTAGTTTTGTTTTTCGAAACAGGGTTTCTCTGTAGCTTTGGAGCCTGTCCTGGAACTAGCTCTTGTAGACCAGGCTGGCCTTGTACTCCCCGAGGTCTACCTGCCTCTGCCTCCTGAGTGCTGAGATTAAAGGCGTATGCCACCACCCGGCCATCAAACTCATTCTTACCTGAAGGTCTTGAATGATCTAAGTATTATTCGGCTTTTGCCATAAAGGGCCTCAACAAAGCTTCTCTACTAAAATACACAAGATATGCCTGGCCACCCACCCCAGCACAGCATGATCATGTTTGTCTACATATCTTCTTGCTTTGTTGTACATGTAAGCATGTACGTGCATGTGTACGTGCACGCATGTATGCCCAAGCACACAGGCACACAGCTTTGTAAGTCCCATGAGAGCAGAGGCCACAATGCCTCATTTACACCCTCTAGACCAGCATCAGAAAAAGGCTAGGAATGTCAGAGGCACTCAGCAACTATGCACTGAACAGATGAACAAATGATGAGAAAGGACAACAGATAGGGAAAGAATGATTGACAGAAATGGAACAGCAGCAAAATATCATCTTTTGTTGGGTGATGGTGGTGCACGTCTTTAATCCCAGCACTCGGGAGACAGAGGCAGATGAATCTCTGTAAGTTTGAGGCAAGCCTGGTCTACAAGACAGCCTAGTCTGCAAGGCTCCCCAATTAGAGGCCAGTGGGAACTACAAAGTGAATCTCAGGCCAGCCTGGGCTACATAGTAGACACTGACAAGACAAAACAAAAAGAATACATTATATGGATCAACTAAAATTCTCTTATCATAAATATTTTGATTTTATCATTATAAGTAGCAGATACATATCCAAGCTGTTGGGAACCGGTTTTAAAGATATTTTTATTTTTAAAAATGTATTATTATCATTATTAATATTACAAGTATGGGAGTTTTGCCTGCATGTATATCTGTGTACCATGTCTGGTACCTGCAGAGGCCAGAAGAGGTTATGAATCCCCTAGAACAGAAATTACAGACAATTGTGAGCCACCATACGCTGGGAGTCAAACTTAGGTTCTCTGCAAGAGCAGAGAAGTATCTTACCTGCTGACCCATCTCTCCAGCCCCTATTTTTAATTTTAATTGTGTGTATGTGAGTGTCTGAGTATATACACATGTATATATGCACATGCACTTGAAGGCACCATTGGAGGCCAGAACCAGAGTTACAAGCAGTTGTGAGCCACTTGAGATGGGTGCTGGGAACCTAACCCAGGTCCTCTGCAGAAGTAACAAGTACTCTTAACCTCTAAGCCCTTTCTCCAGACCCTTGTAAATATTTCAGAAGGTGGCAAAAGGCTGGTCCAGTGGAAGTGAATTAGTAATACTAACAGGAGCCGGGCGATGGTGGCGCACGCCTTTAATCCCAGCACTCGGGGGGCAGAGGCAGGCGGATCTCTGTGAGTTCGAGACCAGCCTGGAACAGAGCTAGTTCCAGGACAGGCTCCAAAGCCACAGAGAAACCCTGTCTCAAAAAAACAAAAAAAAAAAGTGGGGCTGGAGAGATGGCTCAGTGGTTAAGAGCATTGCCTGCTCTTCCAAAGGTCCTGAGTTCAATTCCCGACAACCACATGGTGGCTCACAACCATCTGTAAAGAGGTCTGGCGCCCTCTTCTGNCATTGCCTGCTCTTCCAAAGGTCCTGAGTTCAATTCCCGACAACCACATGGTGGCTCACAACCATCTGTAAAGAGGTCTGGCGCCCTCTTCTGGCCTTCAGGCATACAGACAGAATATTGTATACATAATAAATAAATAAATAAATATTTTTAAAAAAAGTAATACTAACAGGAACTTCAAGAGGTCAAGACATCGAAATTGTAAAATGCATTGCCAAACTGTCTTCCACAGCTGTCGTAATGATTTATGCTTTAAACATGTTTCTCCAAAGGACTTTCTGAGGTCAATAAGACACAGAATCCAAGAGTAAGACAGCCAGGAGGCCCACTGAATCTCTTTAGGTGGGGTTCTGGGAGAACTCAGTACCAGATCTGTTCCTTTCACCTAATGGGCAGATGGGAAATGGGCTGAAGTTGACTGACAAAACCGGCCAACAGAAGGCATGTCTGGGGTGGGCTTGGGAGAAATCAAGAGTTGTTTCCTCCCTGTCCTGTGACACATTTGATGAAAACCATTTAGACTCAACGAACACTCCTGACTAGTGTTTTTGTATTTCCTACGCTGCCTAATTTTCACACAAGCCTAAAGTTCCATTTTGCCCTACCTCAGGTTCAGACCCACTGCCATAACTAAACTGAGACTTTCTGCCACAGAAAAACAGCAGCACATTGGAGTATCTAATGACATCAGAGGGGGAAATGACTGGGGCTGAAGTCCCAAGGATCTCCTAAGATTAGCTGTGGGACCCTGGGGAAATTATTTAATTGCTCTAGATTGCCATTTACCCATCTGAAAATGGTTCGGAATATAAGCCAGGTACGGTGGCACACACCTGTAATCCTGGAGTGTAATCACACTACTAAAATTAACTTACTGAAAATGGCCACAGTTCTGAGTAGGTGGGCAAAGCCAGACTTTGAACCAAATGCTGCTCAGGTTGAAACCCTGGTGCTTACTAACCCTAATTTCCCCTCTAGCTCACCTTCACTTATTCTCTAAGCGCTAACACCAAGGACGGACGCCTTCTCCCCACTCAGGCTTTAGAATTCACTATCCCTCTACACAGAATGCTCTCCCCCAGAGATGTGGCTTCTTTTCATCCCTGGGGGCTCAGCTATAGAAAGGCCTTCCCAGGCCAGATCACTTATGAATATCTAAACTCTCCTTTCCATCCACATGGCCTTCATAATCCTCATCACAGCTTCTGATTCTTCACTTGCTAAATAACCTCTTCTGTGAGAAGGAATGCCAATTTAGCACAGAGATGTCTATAAATAATTGTTGAATGAATAAATAAAATGTTAACTTTTAGTCTTATTGAGAAAGAATATTCTCAATGCAACCCCCTTCCCTCTGCCCTGCCTCTGTTTTTTCTCTGCCTGATATCAAACACAAGGCCCTTGTTCTTGCTAGTGTTATACCCCAGCCCTTTTATTCCAGTCTTTAAGATAAATAATGCTAGGACCAGAGAGATGGCTCAGCAGGTGAGAGCACTTGCTGCTCTTCCAAAGGACATGGATTTGGTTCTTAGCACCTATCCACCAACTTGGCAACACTCCAGTACTAAGGAATCTGATGCCCTCTTTGGCCTCTTCAGGCATTGCATGTATATGGTACACATACGGATAGGCAGACGCTATAATGCATAAAAATATATAAGCAATGCTTCCTTGGCTATGAGTATTTCAGTTTAAAACACAAAAGTGAAGTTAAAAGTTATGGGCTAGAGAGACAGATCAGTGGTTAAGAGTGCTTGCTGCTCTTCCAGAGGACCTGAGTACAAATACCCACTTTGGATGGCTCACAACTTCTTGTAACTCTAGCTCCAGGGGATCTAACACCCTCTCCTAGCTCCATAGCACCCACATACTGGGGGAATGCACAAAACAAATAACCTTTTTTTTAAAAGTAAACCTTTTTTTTAAAAAGAAAGTTATAGGGGCTGGAGAGATGGCTCAGCAGTTAAGAGCATTGCCTGCTCTTCCAAAGGTCCTGAGTTCAATTCCCGACAACCACATGGTGGCTCACAGCCATCTGTAATGAGGTCTGGTGCTCTCTTCTGGCCTGCAGGCATACACACAGACAGAATATTGTATACATAATAAATAAATAAATAAATAAATAAATAAATAAATAAATAAATATTTAAAAAAAGAAAGCTATAATTTTCTCCCCATCCCCCATCAATTTCATAAACATGGAAGGTGGGCTATATCCAACCATCATTTTAATGAGCATTTCCCAAACCCAGAGCCCGGAGTAACCCAGAACAGAATTATGCACTCAGCAGTGTAATTGTCACCTGTCACTAGAGGCTCTGATAGCATTTATGTCTCAAGGACCTTCTCTAAACTCAATACAAAGTAACAATTATTCTTCTGTACAATTTTTGTCTTTTTTTTTCCTGTATTTTGTTTTGTTTTGTCTCAGTAGCCCATGGTCCTCACACTTCTTCCACGTGCTGAGATTACGGACAGAGACCTCCATCCATGCCCAGCTTTTTTGCCCCCATAGCTTCTTATTCTTTGTTGGTTTTGTGGTTTTTGGGATTTTGTTTTGTTTTGTTTTTGCTTTTGCTTTGTTTTCTTGAGAAAGGGTTTCTCTGTGCCGTTCTGGCAATCCTGGAACTTGCTCTGTAGATTAGACTGGTCAGAATTTACAGAGATCTGCCTGCCTCTGCCTCCTGAGTGCTAGGATTAAAGATGTGAGCCACCACCTCCTGGGCTTCTTTACTTTTTAATTATAATTGCTACATATATGTGTGTGTATAAGTTTGTAAATACAATCTGCTAAGATCATTTAGTGTAATCACAAATGGCTCTTACAATCCATCTTTAGTGTGGCTTTTAAGTTATTCATTTATTTTGATATACAGTCTCACACCATAGCTTTGGCTGGCCTAGAACTCCCAGGGATCATCTAGTTTAACTTCTTGTCTGCTGGGAGTACAATCATTCATTACCATGGCCAGTAGATGATGTATTAAGATTAATACCTTTAATCCCAGCACTCAGGAGACAGAGGCAGGAGGATCTTTGTGAGTTCGAGGCCAGCCTGGTCTACAGAATGAGTTCCAGGACCACCAGGACTACACAGAGAAACTTGTCTTGAAAAAACAAACAAACAAACAAAAATTTTATGGTGGAATGCAAAGGATCGGGGAATAATTTGTCTTAGAAATGAAATGCTGTTGCTTCCCTGCTTCTGTCCCTGCTGGCGAGCCAACTGTTCACAGGTTAAACCCAATCCAAGCGTTGAAACCAGACATCTGAAGAAAGCTCCATATCTAACTTCATCTCCATCTACATTTTCTGCTCCAGTTGCAAACTTTACATTCTTATTTATTTGTTACCTGTGTGTGTGTGTGTGTGTGTGTGTGTGTGTGTGTGAGAGAGAGAGAGAGAGAGAGAGAGAGAGAGAGAGAGAGAGAGAGAGAGAGAGATGCACATATGTAGGTGTATCTGTACCATGGTTTCTACGTGAAAGCCAGGGGACAACACTGTGAAGTCAGTTCTTTGTCTGCCTTTACATGGGTTCCAGGAATTGAACTCAAGTCACCAGGTTTGCAAGGCAAGTGTCTTCCCCCATGAGGCAGTATGCTGGCCCCTAAATGAGCTTGTAATCCCAGAACATGGGAGGTAGAGGAAGGATGATTGCCATAAATTCAAGGCCAGCTTGGTCTACACAAACCAATCAAAGTTTACACAGCCAGATTCTGCCAACCTCCACCCCCAACCAATGAACTAAAACAAAACCACAAACAAACAACTACTAGAGTACAGTACAATCAACACTGTACTCATCTTTGTTGGATTAATCTCTCTCTCAAAAACCCTGTGCTGAGGGCAAGTCTGTTGATAATCTGGGCTTTATAGCGAGAGCCTGTCCCCAAAACAAACAAAAAACTATGCCACGCTGCCCCAAGACTACAGCAAAGATTCACTGTAACTATTACGACAAGATCCAAAGCGTACATGCATGGGAAACAAACATGCAATCTAAACTTGCTTCTGCCTCAACAATTCATTTAAAAAGAAAGAAAGAAAGAAAGAAAGAAAGAAAGAAAGAAAGAAAGAAAGACAGACAGACAGACATATCCTGACTCCTGAAACTAAAGGTACACACCTTTAGTCCCAGCAGTGGGGAAGCAGAGGCAGGAGGATCTCTTATGATTTTGAGGCCAGCCTGGTTGGCCAGCCTATAGAGCTAGTTCCAGGTCAGCTAGGGCTGTCACACAGAGAAACCTCGTCTCAGAAAATAAAATAAAACAACAGCAGAAAAAACACACCGCCTAATATCTGTCCTCTGACTCTCCCAAGTTCCTGGGTCAATACTGGCAGAATTCTCTAGGCTTGACCCCAAAGCCCATTTTTATTATTTGTATAACTATTTCCTATTCCATTCCTCATCTCTCCAAATTCAATCAAGGGTTGTTGTCTGCTTCCTTCCATTTTCCCTATTATAAAGTTCTAGGAGTCATTTGGTTCAAATTATATAGAAGCTACTGTAAAATGGGATCCTCCTCAACCCAAAGAATAACTTCCTCAGAAAAACCTGAAACAAGTCCCTTAAAAACCATTGAAAAGGCTGGGCGGTGGTGGCTCACGCCTTTAATCCCAGCACTTGGGAGGCAGAGGCAGGTGGATCTCTGTGAGTTCAAGGCCAGCCTGGTCTACAGGAGCTAGTTCCAGGACAGGCTCCGAAGCTACAGAGAAACCCTGTCTTGGAAAAAAAAAATTTAAAAAGACAATGAAAAAGACATCAAAACAAACTTGCTTGGTGCTGGAGAGGTAGCTCAACCCTTCAGAGCAAGGGCTGCTCTTCCACAGGACCAGGGTTCAATTCCCAGCACCCACCTGACAGATCACTTTAGTTCTGGGGGATTTGATGCCCTCTCCTAACCTCTGCAGGCACTGCACACATGGGTGCACAAATACACAAACAGGCAAAACACCCATATACATAAGTTTTTAAACTTAGGGAAAAAATGACCAGATTTCATCCTTCCCATCCCTGATTCCCAAGACCATCCCGAAAATCAAATGGGATTCGCAGGTTTGAAATCTCAAGAGCCAGGCTACACCCTTCCTGAGGGTAGTGACTGGGTGTTAAGAGTAAGCCATGCATCCCTAAGGCCTGGCACAGCAGCTGGCATAGGTGGACCCTAGTAAACACTCGATGAGTGAGCAAACACGGGCTGTAAGTCAGGTAACAAAAGCAAACAAAATGGTCCCAGTGCATATCAGCATTACAGCTGAGTACAAGAAGGTACAAAAAGGGTTACAGCTTAGACAGACTCTGGAGATAAGGGACTAGAGCAGCTTCATACCTAGGACCCAGCTTTCCCGCAGCTCCCTTCTTCAAAAGTTTCTAAAATCTCGGCTGCAAATGATCTTTCCAGTCAATGACAAAACAATACCCTTCACATTCTGCCAACAAATGGAACAGAAAAGTCCCTGAATATCAGTGAGGAAGAGAAAGCACAAAAGGGCAGGAAAAAGAAGCAAAGTTGAGAAGGGAAACGAAAGTACTGGAAAGCCAGAGACTTAAATGGACTAGAGGAAAAGGTTGCGAAGCCAGCAGAGTCGTGTGGGTGACAACAGAGTCAAACACTATCCTTTATTGAGATCGATCAGCCAGACCCTGTACTTAACTGTGCATGCACTGACCCATTTAACGCTCCACCACCCCAATATAAAAACTTATCACCTCCGTTTTACGGATGACGAAACTAAAGCTAGGAAGTTGACACTTGCTCCAGCAAACTGATAAGAAAGGGAAGTGCAGTGACCAGACCTCGGGTCTGACCCCGGGGTCATCCCATTCTTTAACCCTCACTGCCCATTCCGCCTCCGAGGCCACAGTCCTTATTAACCGGGAGGCAACCGCTTATGCATTTAACCAGAACTTACTGAACTCCTAGTGGGTGCCCAAGCCAGCTGCTTGGCGCTGGTGGGAGAACGGAAGGGTTTCTGCTGAGGGTCGGAGGGACAGAACAGAACGAAACGTCAATCTCCAGGCTGAGGAGCCTGGAGCCCGCCGCGAGAGGGATGCAGGGTGGGGCAGGAGGGGAGGAGCAAGGGGAGCTGGGGCGCAGCCGCGGCCCCGGGCGGTGTGCGAACGCCGCGACGCCCGGTGCCCGGCACGGACGCGGGCTGTGACAGACGTGCCGCGCGCGGGGGCTGCCAGAGGGACGGCGACGCGACTGTGGAGCCCCGACGGCTGAGACAGGGAGGGGCGGCTCTGCCAGGAGGAGGAACGGCGCGGGGCCCGGGTCGGGGACGACGGCGGCATCGGGGACCTGCCAGCGCGCTCCCGGACTCACCTCCCGCGGCAGCCCCTCAGGACTCGTCAACCCCGCCAGCCCGGTGGAGGCGGGATGCACTCCGGGCCGCAGGGGCTGCCGGGAGCCTGTTGCCTGGGCAACGGGTTGGGCCTCCGAGAGCAGCTGCGACTCCGAGGGGGAGAGCTAGAGTGACAGAGCCACAAGTGTCGGCCGACCCGTGGAGCGGAAGTGACGTCACTTCCTCCGTCCGAGGGCGGGGCCTCGGGTCCCTTGTTGATATCTACCTGTGGACCGCATGGAAGGTGCGTGCGAGGGCTGTGCTTCCCCTAGTGTGGTGAGGCTGCAGGTCTGGGGGAAGGTCGGGAGCACGCCGTGTGACATGCAGGGCACGCAGGAATCTCGCGGGCTGTCCGGAGCCTATTCTTTCCCATGTGAGATCTGAGTGTGGCGATGTACGTGAAGTATTTGTCAGAGGTGTGACGCTCAGAGCATTCCGGAGCACATTGGCGCCACCATGACTGCCCCTCCAGAAACTTGCTTGAACTCCGGCAGTCAGGAACACCGGCCTTGGAGCTTGCAGCTTGTAATAAAGGCTGTCTCTATGTGCCGATTGGTGCGTATGGCAGTGGTCTCATGGAGTAACTTCAGTACCGCCCTGGCCTGTGACCGATCACTAATAGCTCCCTACTTGGCTGTGAGTATCTAGACCTCGGAGCTGTGCTTTGAGTTCCTAAGTGGGGCCGGCAAACTGCTTCCGATGTGATCCTCACTCTCAGGAACCACCACCTAGGGATAAATACAGGTAGTAAGAGCAGTTTCTCCATATAACATGTTTGATTCAGCATATACTATGTGCAAGATATGGGAGGAAACGAGACTGAACTAGTTTGGTTGAACTCAGTCCAGCGGGGAGTATAGACATTAAGCGGATAACTAGATTCTCTGGTGAATGTGATGACAGCCAAGGTATAGGTGACAAATGTCTACTGCGGTGATTCCTAATGTAACCGAGGTATTTGATGGAACTCTTCAAATGTGCCTCCCGTTGCTGTGGTAAAGTACCCCGACTGGAAAGCTCTTTGGAACGAAAGGGATTATTTTATTTGGTTTACCCTAACAGGACACAGTCCATCACTGAGGGAAATGGGTAGGAACCCAAGCAGGGACAGTGAGGGAAGGCTGCTCACTGGCTTGTTCTCCAGCTCCCTCCCAGGCTCACGCACTGCCAGCTAGCTTACTTTGTCTCTATAAGATTTCATTTGTTATTTTATTTGTATGAGTGTTTGCCTGCATTTATCTAAGTGCACTGTATGTGTGCAGTGTCCACAGAGGCCAGAGAGGATATAATATCCCCTGGAATTGGACTTACAGCCGGTTGTGAGACACTATGTGAGTGCTGGGTCCTCCAGAAGAGCAGGAAGTGCTCTTAACTTCTGAGCCATCCCCAGGCCCTCAGATAGTCTTCTTATACAGCCCAGAACCACTTCGCGAGGGTGGCACCAAGAGCTGGGCCTTTTCTGTCATTCATCACACAGACATATCCCCACAAACAGTTCTTCTTCAGTGTGGCTCTCCCCAGGTATATCAGATTAACAGCGAAACTGACCAGGGCAATACCTTTCTTTCTTTATTTCATTTTTGCATTTATCTATTGCAAATATATTTATTGCAATTTACAGATACGTTAATAATAAGTCAATAACAAATAGATTTTAGCTATAATTCTTTTGCATCAGAAAAAAATGGGTCTTGCCGGGCGGTGGTGGCACACGCCTTTAATCCCAGCACTCGGGAGGCAGAGGCAGGCAGATCTCTGTGAGTTCGAGGCCAGCCTGGTCTACAAGAACTGGTTCCAGGATAGGAACCAAAAGCTACAGAGAAACCCTGTCTCGAAAAACTAAAAAAAAAAAAAAAAGAAAAAGAAAGAAAAAAATGGGTCTCAAAATATTCTAGTCCCCTGATGAAGGTGAGGTTAAATTATAGAAAAATAAAATTTGAAGTGGGAGAGGTAGCTTAGCAGTTAAGAACACTTCCTGCCTTTCTAGAGTCTTGGAGTTTGGTCCCCAGCATCCACATTAGGCATATCACAAACACCTACACTGCTGACTCCAGGAGATAAGTCACCCTCTGGCCTTGGCAGACACTCCCACAGAAGCACACAAACGAATCTTTTTTTTAAAAAATATTTATTTATTTATTATGTACACGATATTCTGTCTGTGTGTGTATGCTTGCAGGCCAGAAGAGGGCACCAGACCCCATTACAGGTGGTTGTGAGCCACCATGTGGTTGCTGGGAATTGAACTCAGGACCTTTGGAAGAGCAGGCAATGCTCTTAACCTCTGAACCATCTCTCCAGCCCACAAACGAATCTTTAAAATCTGATAGTTTGATGTCCAGATACAAATAGAAGTTACCACATTTCATGTCTCAAAAGTGGACATTTTACCTGTGTGCACATTGACACTTAGAGCACCATTACAAGACTTTAGCTTATGGAATATTCCACTACAAACCCTAAGGATTTTCTTTCATGGGAGGGGGCTTTAACATTTAAGATTAAAGTTAAAAAATGACAAGAATTCTGTTGCTCTCCTCTGGTCCAATTTTAAATAGTTCCTTCTGTCCGCATCACCATCTGGTCCTTATACAGGAAAATTTAAATTTTCATTTATTTATTCATTTTAAGTAACTTACAAAGTAGCAGGTTTCTTTATGGCATTTCATACTTAATTTTGGTTGGCCCTCTTTTGATTCTGTCCCCCATCTCTAATGATACCCTCTTACCCAGCATTCCCTTACACTTTCTTATCTCATGGGGGAGTATTTTTAACCAATTTTTACTTGTTTTGGCAATGAGGGTAGGATATAAGATATGGACATTATGTCACTGTTCTGCCCCAAGCATATTCATTGCCCGCTCTTCGCTGTGCTTAGCTTGTCCTGTTTGGCATGTGCCGCTCTGGTTGTGTGAGCTCCTCCGTATTTACCTCTTTTTCTCCATTTTAGCCTGGTAATGCTGGTTTGTCCTGTCTGTTATACTCACCAAGTTTATGGTCATATTAGGGCCCATGCTGACTCCCTCTCCCTGGCTTCACACCTCATTTTCATAAATTCACACCTCATGTTCATGCTAACACAAGACAGAGTCCTGCTACATAGCCCACATTAGCCTCTTTTTAACTCACAGTGGTTGTCTGGCCTTGGACTCTTAGTAATCCTGTTGCCTCACTCTCTGGAGCACATAACACCTGGCTTCCTGTTCCAGTTTTTGCATAGTACTTATGATCTGAACTGGCTAAGATCATTTCCTTGGGTGTTGTTTGACTCTCTTTTGGAAGGTAAGTGCCATGGGAAAGGCCCTAGTCTCATTCAGTCACTTCGTTCTTCATACTTGACATATTGAAGGTAGCCTACTGATATTTGTTAGTTGTTTAAGTAAAGAATGAATGAAAAAAATCAGTATATTTAAAAGACAAGCTATGGGCTAGGTATGGTTGTACAGGCTGCAATCCAAGCTACTAGGGAGGCTGAGGCAGGAAGATGGAAAGTTCAAAGTCTGTCTGAGCTATAAAATAACTTCTGCCTGCCTGGGCAACTTGGTGATAGCGTCTCATATAGTAAAATGGGCTGGGACTATAGCCCTAGTTCAGTCCCAATACTATTAAAACAAAGAGCAGGGCCCTGAATAATACTGAGTTAACTAGGTGAGTGAAGACACACAAGAATTAGTGTGACCCAGGTTGGAATGGTACAGAGCCAGCATTGAGGCACAAAAGAGTAAATTAAAGACCGTATTGGAGAAAGGATGGGCAGACTTGGGTACTAGTAGTAGGCCTTGTGATACAGGTTGTTATATATCAGGCCCTCACAGCATATATTACTAACATACTTTTATTTATTTATTTATTTATTTAGAGACAGGGTCTCACTATATATCCCTGGCCAGCCTGGAACTCAGTACATAGACCAGTCTGCCTCAAACTCGTCTATCCACTTCTAACAGCCCTATGGAGTAGATGCTGTTTTATCACCACTTTGCAGATGAGAACATTGAGGCTCAAAGAGATTGACAAATATGTCTATACTCAGAGCTGGCAGAGCTAGGATTCATGCCCAGGAAGCATGGTCTTCAAAGCGTAGCCTGCAGAGCAGGCAGCTGTTGTGTGTCCTGGATTCCGCTCAACTGTGTGATGACTATTTAGGGTTCTAAGCTGAGAAGGCAGCGCAAACTCTGCTCTTGGTCTTGCTTTCCTCAGGCTGAGGATCGGTGAGTCTTAGAAGGGCAGCACTCTAGGAAGGAGCTGCCCCGGAGAGAGCTGCCCGTGCTTAGGAGTTCTGCCTGGTGATGGAGGGCTGGGGATGGGGATTGAGACAAACGTTGAAGGGGCGATGCAGGCAGAAGTGTCAGCTTCTTCCCAAGTCGTAGGCGGAGCAGCAGCAGCCTGGCCAGATCACCCCTGCATGTCCAGTGTCCACTTGCTTGGTGTGGTGTGATGAGCTTTCAGGAGTCAGAGGCTCCGTTTAAGGATTCGGGGTGCCTGGAAGAAGATAGTGGGGGCACAGTCAAGACTAGATTATCATACGAGAGATAATGGAAAAAGCCACAGCTTTATGTAGACAAGGTGCTGTGCTAAGTGTTGTGGCACACGCCTTTAATCCCAGCTCAGGAGAGACAAAGGCAGGAGGATCTCTTTGAGTTCAAGGCCAGCTGGAGCTACATTTGAGACCCTGTCTTGAAAGGAAAAGTAGACAAGTGTTTATGGAGCCATGAGCTGTGAACAACCTCTTAGATTCTGGGACATTGGTTTATCCAGTTTGTGTGACATTTCAGAGCATTTTACTATGAATGGCTGTGATTATGTGTTTCTTAATAGTCATGTTTCTTTTGGTCCCTCTCAGCAAAGACTCCTGGAATTGTAACACCCAGGAAACCTGTCTTATCTGTCAGTGCAAGGAAAATTAAGGACAATGCAGCTGATTGGCATAACTTAATCCTGAAGTGGGAAAGCCTTAATGACGCCGGTTTTACAACCGCAAGCAATATTGCCAACTTGAAAGTCAGCTTATTGTAAGTACATGTGGAGTTCCCATGCTCTGTATTGTCACATTTAACCATTGGGCCTAAGAATCAAGGGAGTGAGGATTTATTGGTGTAAATAAAGTAAAACAAAATATTGAACCAAAAGAATGGCAAAATGATACATGCAAATATGAACCATACATAAACATTTAAATGCAGATGTGTGCTAGGTGTTGTGGTCCACATTGGTAGGATATGCTGAAAAGGCAGAGACAGGAGGATTACACATTTGATACCTTGGGCTAGGGATGTGGCTCAGTGAGTCTAGGTGCTTACCACAAGCCTGAGTGCAGTCCCCACAACCCACATGGTAGAAAGAGAGAACCAAACTATGCAAGTTATCCTTGCCCATCACACCATGGCATAAGTGGGCCCATTTTTATATACACACAAATAAATGTAAAAGTAAATATAAAATTATACTACATATTGTTTACATCTGTTTATAAAGTTAGGAAAAGATTGGGAAGAGGAAGACATGATACTGTCCTTAGGAATGTGGAGTGGTAGGTAAATGGGATTTCATGTGTATACTGCTGTGTAGTAGGGAGAGCGGGCTGTATCCCGCCACCCGGCTAGCTTAACCCTGAAATAATCACACAGACATTGCATTAATTAAATTACTGCCTGGCCCATTAGCTCTATGCTCTTATTGGCTAACTCACATCTTGATTAACCCATTTCTATTAAATCTGTGTATCACCACTTGACTGTGGCTTACCAGCAAGATTCTCACCTACATCCTTCTCAGGCCGGAGATTCGTGGCATCTGTCTTCCCAGAATTCTGTTCTGTCTACTCTGCCCACCTAAGTGCTTGGCCCTATCAAAAGGCCAAGGCAGTTTCTTTATTCAACCAAAGAAAGCAACACAAATACAGAGGACCTCCTGCACCACTGCTGCCTGCCATTTAGCCCTTCCTCCCTTCCTTCCATTTATTGATTTTGTTTGGTTGCTTTTTAGTTCTTTTTTAAATAGTTTCCCTCCGCCAAGCTGGCCCTTTTTCTTTTGTAACAGTTTCCCTCCTCTAAGCTGACCCTGAACACCCAGAGGCCTTCCTGCTTTGATCTCCTAACTTCCTGGGGTTACATATGTGCACCATACCTGGCTTATTTACATTTTTGGCAGGACCTCACTGTGTTGCTATAACCTCCTTCAGGAGTTGGAATCACAGATTGCACCCACTAGAACCATTGTACCCAGTTCATTTTATATACCTTTTTGTTTGTATATATAGATATTGTGCCTGTATATATGTGCACTGCTTGTGTGTCTGCTGCCTACAGAGGCCAGAAGAGAGCATTACTCTGGAACTAGAATTACAGATGATTGTGAGCTGCCATGTGGATGCTTGGGTCTTCTGGAAGAGCAGCCAATGTACCTAGCAACTAAGGCTTCTTTCTCTGGCCAGACCTTATTGCTATTATTGTTTTTTAGGTTTATTGACTTTATATGCATATGAGTGTTTTGCCTGCATGTATGTATGTGCATCACATAGGTGCACTTCCTAAAAAGGCCAGAAAAGGGTGTGAGCCTCCATGTGGATACTGAGAATGGAATCTGAGATCTCTGAAAGAGCAGCAAGTGCTCTTAACCACTGAACCTTCTCTCCAGCCTCCGTCCCTTATTAGTTTTGAGACAGGGACTTCTGTAGGCCCAGGCAGACCTCAGACTCACTATGTAGTTGCAATGACCTTCAACTTCTTATCATTTTGCCTTCATCTCCCAAGAACTGGAATTATAGGTGTTTGCCACCACCTCCAGCTTCATTTGTTTTCCTAAAAAAGACAAAGTGGGGGTGGGGAGACTAGAAAGATGACTCCATGGTTAAGAGTATTTTCTAGAGTTTGTGTGGTGGCTCTGTGACAGGTTCGGCTTCGCATGCGCCTCCCATCCAGCGCCACCACTATGCCCAAGAAGAAGGTTAGTTCCGCGAGGCTGTCGGCCAAGCCTGCCCCTGCCATGGTAAAATAAATCATCATATAAAAATGTGCAAACAACACCGGGCAGTGGTGGCGCACGCCTTTAATCCCAGCACTCGGGAGGGAGGCAGAGGCAGGTGGATCTCTGAGTTTGAGGCCAGCCTGGTCTACAAGAGCTAGTTCCAGGACAGGCTCCAAAGCTACAGAGAAACCCTGTCTCGAAAAATCAAAAAAAAAAAAAAAAAAAAATGTGCAAACAAAAGGAAGAGGGGAACAAAGGCAAACAAGCTGAAGTGGCCAACCAGCAAACCACAGCTCTGCCTACAGAACACCAGAGTCCAGCCTCTGGAGGAGAAGAGAAAGAACCATCCATCATGTCTGTCCATGTCCCCACCTCCCTTCTTCTACAATCCAGAGGAATTTTTTTTAATATTTATTTATTTATTATGTATACAATATTCTATCTGTCTATATGCCTGCAGGCCAGAAGAGGGCACCAGACCTCATTACAGATGGTTGTGAGCCACCATGTGGTTGCTGGGAATTGAACTCAGGACCTTTGGAAGAACAGGCAATGCTCTTAACCTCTAAGCCATCTCTCCAGCCCCCCAGAGGAATATTTTTATCAACTATTTTGTAAATGCGAGTTTTTTAGTAGCTCTAGAAACATTTTTAAAAGGTGGGGAGAAATGCCGCTTCATCCGATTTTTTTAAGTATAAATGATTTATTTAAGAGATTAAATCACTTGTGGTTTATTTTTTGGTGCAACCAGAAAATAGCAGGATAACTGAATCAGGAGAGGCTGTGACTGTCTTGGGGGTCACCATAACATTCCGTAGAGGGGGCTAGTCTTATATCCTACTGCACAAAGCATACTAAATGGTAATTTGGAGTCTCGGTTGTGCATTTGTCTCTGGAATATTTTCAGTTATATCTGGTCTCGTGTTTCTAGTAGAATTGTTGCCTAAACTACTCCTCGGCCCTTGCCCTGTCAGAACTGTCCTCTCATGGCAGCCCATCTTCCTAACCAGGGTATAATGTTCTGTGAGGGATGAATTTTGAGTGTGCACTGTGCCTGGCATAAAATGGCGAGTCAGTGGGACTGAGGATTGTGAACACTTGACTATGTGAGGTCTTAGGGAAGACTTGCCAAGCGTGAGGATGGATATGATCACAGAGAAACAACACATAGCTCTTGGGTACATGAACACAGTGTATGACTTCAGAGTTTGGGTACATGTTTTAAGAATTGAAAAGACTGTGTACTTTGCTCCTCAACCAATAAAATCTCCATTGTGAAGGAGAAAAAAAAAAAGAGTATTTTCTACTCTACTACAGAGGAACTGGGTTTTGTTCCAGGCATCCATATGGCAGCTCACAGCTGTCTGTAACTACAACTACAGATGATATGATGCCCCCTTCTGGTCTCTGTGGGCACTGCAAACACATAGTACACATATATACAGACATACAAATACTCATACACATAAATTTTTTAAAAAATTGAAAAAAAAAAACAAAGGAAACAAATGGTGGTGCACACCTTTAATTCCAGCACTCGGGGGGCAGAGGCAGATACATCTATGTGGGTTCTAGGACAGCCTGGTCTACAGAGTAAGTTCCAGGACAGCCAAGGCTACCCAGAGAAACCCTGTCTGGGAGGCGGGGGAGAAGTAAGTGTGGTGGCTCATTCCCTTAGTCCCAGCACTTGGGAGGCAGAAGCAATTGGATCTCTGGGTTTGAGGCTGACCTGGACTATATAGCAAGTTCCAAGCCAGCTAGGACTACATAGTGAAGTCCAATCTTCTAAAAAAAAAAAGACAAAGGAGGAGTTAGAGAGTTAGCTCAGTCAGTCAGGAACTCACCATGCAAACACAAAGACCCGAGTTCAGACTTCAACACCCAATGTGTGTTTGAGATTTTTGTTTGTTTGTTGTTTTGCTTTGTATTTTAAAGATTTATTTATTATCTATGGAGTGTTTTGCATGCATATACACCTGCAGGCCAGAAGAGGGCATCAGTTCTCATTACTGGAATTAAAAAAAAAAAAAATCAGGACCTTTGGAAGAGCAGCCAGCTCTTAACCTCTGAGCCATCTCTCCAGCCCCCTAATGTATGTTTGTAATCCCAGGACTGAGATGAAAGGGACAGGCCACCACCCCAGCCTAGTTAGTCTTTGAGCCCCAGGTTCCAGTGATGAGAATCCATGTCTTCAAAAAGGTATATGGCTCTTAAGGAACACCAGAGATTAACTCCTGGTTTGTCAGCGCTTGTGGCAGGTGGCATACGTCATAGTGGATGCTCATGGCCGAGCACTCTGTTTGCCTCGTGGCCAAGCCAGAAAGAAGATATTGGGATCCCAAAATCCTGTGAAGGGTATGCCATCACATAGATAGATGTCTTCCCACTAGACCCTAACCTTAATCGTTGCACCTCCTCCTACTATCACCATAGGCTGAAAACCAAGCCTTTAATGTCCAAACTATATGGATCACATACTTCAGTTTAAAAACCATTCACCAACTCTTGACTCCTTCAGGAAATGACCCACTTCTTATGCATCTTTGTGCAGCTGGCACTAAGCCCTACACCAAGGATGCCCAGGGCTGGAGTATAGCTTTGCAGCAGAGCATTTACAGCACACTGGAGGCCCTCAGTTCTATCTGAGCATAGCAAACTTGAGTGATGGATGGATATGCTCAATGTGGATGCAAATAAACATCTACTGTAATAACATTTGCAACATGTATGTAAAATATCTAACATGATTATGTGGCTAATGACTTTTATAGAATTTATTATAACAATTTTTTTTGGCTTTTTGAGACAGGGTTTCTTTGTGTAGCTTTGGAACTCACTCTGTAGACCAGGTTGGCCTCAAACTCACATAGATCTGCCTGCCTCTGCCTCCTGGGTGCTTCTGGGATTAAAGGCGTGTGCAACCACCTCCCAGTTTATTTATTTATTTATTTATTTTTTTTTGAGCCAGGCTGACTATGAACTCTTCTTCTTCCTCAAGCCTTGGGATAAAGACATTTGGTCACCCAGCATGAGATGAGTTTAAAGCTTGTAATTTGGTACCCATTGTCTCCTGCTTTTTCCAGGAGTAAAGAGAAGGTTGAATTAGAGAGCAGCAGCCCAGCTTCCGGTGAAAAGGGAGAGAAGACGAATCTGGAATATGATAAGGAACTTGAAGCGCTGTGTGAGGAACTGCAGGTCACCTTGGATGGCTTGGTAAGACCTAAAGGTGCAGGTCACCTACATCACTGTCACTCAGGCCTAATGGAACGGTTTGGGGTTTGTTTGACCATGGGGGTGTTCAAGCTGTGAGAGGCCCTTTCTCCTCTTCAGCCTCCTCTTCCACCTACCTAACAAATTCTGAAGCTCTTAAGATGCTGCCCAGTACACTGTTCTGGGCAGTTTCAACCACTTGAAGGGTCCATTGAGTAAGTATTTAGACTTTGGGGCCCAGACTATCTGTGTCGTGGTGACTTCTGTACTGCCGCACAATACTGAAGCAGCCATGGTCACTAGTTATCAGTGTGGATATAGCAGGTCTTATTTCAGGTTGTGTCCTGTATTTCTTGTTCAAATTATTTGCACATTGGCATTGTAAGTTCTGGCTGAAATATTGTCCCCACAGTACAGCTCTAGCTTGGGAATGTTTCTGACATTTCCTTCCTAGCTAGCACTGAAAACTGTTCCAGATTTACTTTGAATATTTCCTGCCTCTGTCCTAGAGTTAGCCTTTTCCCCAAGGGGCCCAGATCCCTTGTATAGGAAAGTCCTGTTGGAAACCTGTTAGCTGCCACCCCCCATAAAAGAAGGAAAGAAGGAAGAGAGAGAGAGAAAGAGCTGGGTGGTGGTGGCCTTCACCTTTAATACCAGCACTCGGGAGGTAGAGGCAAGCAAATCTCTATGAGTTCAAGGCCAGCCTGGTCTACATAGTGAGTTCCAGGACAGCCAGGCCTTTACACGGAGAAACCCTGTATCAAGAAAAGAAGAAGAAACCTGTTGCCCTGGGGCTAAAGGGATGTCTTAAGTATTATGAGCACTTGCTGCTCTTTTTAAGGACCACAGTTCAGTTCCCAGCACCCATATCGGGCAGCTCACAACTGTCTAACTCCAGATTCAGGGAATTCAGTACCCAATTCTGGCTTCCACAGGCACCCACACACATAAATAATAAATCTTATTAGAGAAAGTAAGCTCTACACACAAACTCTCAGGGCTGGAGAGATGACTCACTGGTTAAGAGCACTGGCTGCTCTTCCTGAGTTCCATTCCCAGCAACCACATCTATAATGAGATCTGGTGCCCTCTTCTGGCATCTAAGCATACATGCAAGCAGAACACTATACATAATAAATAAATCTTTTTAAAAGAAAGAAACTTTGTTCTGGCGATCCTGACTCAGGTTTGTTTTTGTTTTTTGAGACAGTTTTCTCTGTGTAGCCCTGACTGTTCTGGAACTCACTCTGTAGACTAGCCTGGCCTTAAACTCACAGAGATCCACCTGCCTTTGTGCCTGAGTACTGGGATTAAAGGTGTGTGCCACCACCGCCTGGTTTGAATTTGTCTTAAACTGTCTTGGAAAAGTATTCTCATTCTGTGTTCAAGCCCAAAAGCTGGGGTTGGAGACTGTGAATGCTGCTTTTCTTGTTTACCTGGCCATTGAAGAGGTTTGGCTTCACATATCTTTTCTTGGGGGGTTTGTGCAGCCTTTGCCCTTAAGATGCACCCCCATTTAAGTGTGTTCTGTGTTACTGTGGGAGACACTCAGATGCTAATGTATAAGTGGGCTGTTCTTACACTGTTAGCTCAACAAAGCACACACAGATATGACTTTGTCCCTGTGGGGGACCAACTCCAGATATGACAGGTCAGGGCCCCCCAGATTCCGAATCCTTCTAAGCTTTTTTAGAATTAGGAGGGATCGGCCATGGGATGCACAGAAAGCTCAGATCCCTTACTGGCCCCGCCTCCTCACCTAACCTTAAGAATCTTCCCATTGGAGACTAGAAATGATTGAACCCGTCTGGAGGTTAAGCCAAGTGAAATATTAAACATAAATTGATTTGAGCAGAAAGTAGAGACCTTTAAATATTAACATTTGCTAAATTTAGTGTATGCCACTCTAGATAAAACCAGGGGATGGGTGGTTGGGAGGATCAAGTACAAGGTATTATGATTTTGATGCTGTATATTGCTTTTATTCCCCCAAGCACATAGCAGTTAACTGAAGGTGTAAGTCACAAAGCAATCCCACACCAGTTTGGAATTATGATTAATAAAAGAGTTATTTATTTAAAGGGAAAAATGTACAGATCACTGTCCTAGACAACAGCCCTCTGCACGTCCAGGATAGGAGTCTAGTAGCTGGAAGAGAGCGAGTAGACCACACCCAAGTGGGCTGGTATCTTAAAGGCTATTGGCTGAGGGAGCGGAAGGAGCTCCCGCAGCAGTTAACTATGCTCGGGGATTAGATATTTGGTTTTAATAAACCTTTGCTACCTGAATCTACATGGAATCCTAGTTAATTCTGCTTATCTTAGTGATCACGCCTATAACTAACCAGGTGCTTCCCTGCCCTTCATTCGTGCCATCCTTTCTTGTCACTGTGGAGATGGTGCTGGTGTTTCCTGACAGAAGACACAGCTGCAGACGGAGGGAGATCTGTGGGTTTCAGATTCTCATTGTGCTCTTCTGTGTGGATAGGAGGCTCACAGAGGCTGCAATGAACTCAGAAATGCACTTGCTAAGAGCCTCTCTGCCTATCTCACTCCATAATGGTGGTCCGCTGGGTCATTGGAGCTAAACACTAGTGCTGCTTAGAGATCTTACTGGGGTGGGAATCACCAAGCTGTCGTCTCTCTGAGTAACAAACCCACAATACCCACCTGCTCACACACCCTGGAAATCTGCCTGTGGCGGTAATGGGGTGGGTTATTAGAATTTTAGCTCCACCAGGACTATGCATCATAGCCTTCAAATATTTTATAGTTACTAAATCTGAGATTAGAAATTCTAAACAATATTCTCATACTCTAAATTAATATCTTTTTCAGACTAAAATACAAATGAAAATGGAAAAGCTGTCTTCAACCACCAAGGGAATTTGTGAACTAGAAAATTACCATTACAGGGAAGAAAGTAACCGGCCCCTTCTGTTTCACACATGGCCCACGACCTTCTTTTGTAAGTAGTTCTCCTGACGGTGTCTTTGTTGTTTTGTTTGTTTGGTTGGTTTTTGGAGACAGTTTCTCTGTGTAGCCTTGGCTGTCCTGGAACTCACAGAGTTTTTCTGCCTCTGCCTCCCGAGTGCTGGAATTAAAGGTGTGCACCACCACCACCACCCAGCTCTGGAGGTGATTTTAAGACGAACAACAGCATTGGTTAGCTCTAGTCCTTAGGAATGGAAACGGGGCATCCGTCTGTCTGTCTGTCTGCCTGTCTTTTAAAATATAAATAAATGAGCCAGCCAGTGGTGTCGCACACCTTTAATCCCAAAATTTGGGAGGCATAGGTAGGAAGAAGATCTCTGTGAGTTTGAGGCCATCCTGGTCTACAAAATGAGTTCCAGGACAGCCAGAGCTATTATACAGAGAAACCCTGTCTCAAACAGAAAAAAATATAGATGCAGATATATAGATATATAATAAATGTAAAAGTTACTACAGAAGTAGTAATGCACATTCCTATAATGCCAGTAATGGAGACGCAAAAGTGGGAAAACTGTCAGTTCAAGGGCAAAATGAAGAAATAAATCAGCCATCAGCTGAGGATGCGCCTCATAGGAAGAGACCATTGAGAAAGAGGAAATTGAGCATGATGGCTGTCCTAGTTAGGATTTCTACTGCTGTGATGAAGCACCATGACCAAAAGTGGCTTACATTTCCACATCCCTGTTCATCATCAAAGGACATGAGGACAGGAATTCAACAGGGCAGAAACCTGGAGGCAGGAACTAGCACAGACGCCATAGAGGAGTGCTGCCTAATGGCTTCCTGTCCATGGCTTGTTCAGCCTGCCATTTTAAAGAACCCATATCACCACCCAGGGATGACACCATCCACAGTGGGCTGGGCCCTCCCCCATCAATCACTAAGAAAATACCCCACTGGTCAACTTAATGGAGGTATTTTCTCAATTGAGGCTCCCTCTTCTCCAGTGACTGTCTTGTGTCAAGTTGACATAAAACTAACCAGCTCATGGGTGCAAGCTGGTGGTTCTAGTACTTGGGAAGAGGATCACAGCAATTTTAAGGGCAGTTTGGGCTCAAATTCAGGGCTCAGGGAGCAGGTAAGATGGCTCAGCAGGTAAAGGCCCTTGCCTCTGGGTCTGATGACCTGATTTTCCCCCATTGGCCCCACATGCTAGTAGAACAAACAAATGCCTGAAAACTGCTCTCTGACCTCTACACACACTGCAGCTTGTATACATATACACAAAACGCAATATTATTTAAGGTTAGGCTAGTTGATGTTGGCTTATTTTTTTAAAGATTTATTTGTAATTATTTGTATCTGTGTGTAGATATATGCATATACATGAATGTGGGTGCCCTTGGAAACCAAAGGACTTGTGTCCTCCTGGTGCTGGAATTATATGTATTTGTGAGCTGCCTGGTGTGGGTGCTGAGAATTGAACCCAACTCCTCTAGAAGAGCATCCAGTGCTCTTTGACTACTAGCACATTTCTCTAGTTCCTCACTTACTTTTTAAAACAGCCTTAATGTGTATCTTAGGCTGAACTGGTGCTCGCTTTGTAGCCCAAGCATGCCTCCAACTTGTAGCAGTCCCCCTGCTTCAGTCCTTTAAGAGCTGTTATTGCTGAGTCTTGACGAGGTGACTCTTTATAGCTATGGCAAGTTACTTGAGTGTTGTGGAATATTTGTTTAACTATGTAAAGATGTGTTGCATTTGTTTAATTATGAAAAACTGGGTTGCTGTTTTATCTTGCCTACTTAAGGCACCTGATTGGTCTAATAAAAAGCCGAATGACCAATAGCAAGTAAGGCGGTATAGGTGGAACTTCCGGGCAGGGAGAATAAATAGGAAGAATTTAGGCTTGAGGAAGAAAGAAAAGGAAATGCCAGGGACATGCCAGTGGCCAGCCAGCTAGACAGACAGGGAAGCAGCAGGAAAGTAGGACATACAGAACGGAAGAGAGGAAAATGTAGATGAATAGAAGCTGGTTACATTAAGTTAAGAGAGCTAGTGGGACAAGCCTGAGCTAAAGCCAAACATTCACAATTAACAATAAGTCTCTGTGTCTTTATTTGGGAGCTGGATGGTGGCCCAAAGAAAACTCCAATTACACTTGAGGGTTGTGTGGCCTTGTGTTTCGTACCAATTAACTACCCTCAACTGGCTTGGTCCTTCTTTATCCCAGTGCTGTTCTGATTTGTTTTGAGGAGAGTTTTATGTGCTGGCTGAGGATGATCTTGTATTTCTCATCCTGCCTTCTGCCTCCAGTCTGTGCTCAACTTCCATATGCTGGGATTGCAAGTATTCACCGCTACGCCCAGTGTAGGGGGTGTCAGGGATTGAACCTAGGGCTTCACGCATGTTGGTGCTCTACCAGATGAGTCATGTGGCCAGCTTTGACCCTGGCTTTTAACCAGAAGCCTGTGCAAGCACGGCTTGAGTCTAGGAGAGTGCATTCTCATGCAGCACGGTACCTGGTCTGTTGCAGATGAGATCTCCTACAGGCTCTCCAGTGCATACAAGAAGGAGCTCCTCCTGAAACATACCATTGGTGCTGAGCTGGCCCACACTGCAGACCGCAACCTCATCCTGACCTACCTGTCCATGTGGCTCTACCAGCCGTACATAGAGAGCGACAGCAAGCTGCAGCTGGAGAGCATGCTCCTGGAAACAGGGCACCGGGCCCTGTAACTCACCTGTCACCTTACCTGTGACCTCAGCCTCAGGGCTCTCAGACCACTGGCTGGACAGTCACTAGGGTGGCAACTGTTGGGCCCGAGGGCCAGCCACTGCAGCCTCTCCAGACACAAAAGCACTTATGCAGCCATCCTCCCCTTCTGCCCTGTCCCAGATCATCATGTGACCACCATGGAGTGAAATAAATAAGAAGAGTGGCTGAGGGCCTCATTTTGTAAACTGAGTATACTTTACATATTACACCTCTACAGGAAACCCGAGTTTCCTATTTTTACTTTGTGCCTATTCCACCTGTTTTGTTTGTTTGGTTTTTGTGGTACTGGATATCAAACCCAGATTTCACACAAGCTGAATTGTTTAACCATTGGGCCATATCACCAACCCTGGACTTAAAATTTGAAGAGAATGTTTTAGTTCTATAATTATAAGTAAAATCACATAAATATTTAAGGTTTAAAAATCTTGTCACTTTTTAAGATTTTATTTTTGCTGTGTCTGTGCCACATGTACAGATGACCAGGGCAGCCACAAACAGGCATGGGATCCTTGGAGCCACACGCTCCACCTTGTTGTTAGGAATCAAACTCGAGTCCTCTAGCTGAAGTGATATATATTAAATATATTCTATAATATATATTAATAAATATATTTTAAATATATATTTTTTAATCCTGTAGAGTTAACTGAGTCTTTCATAGAAGTGAAAACCACTTACCAAAAATTGTTGCTGTTTGCATGAAATGATGGGCCAGGCCAATAAAAATTCCAGTGATCATGACTGTTTCCATCTGGGGCCTGGGTACTGTGTATCTGCTTAGCTTGAGATACCCACACAAGCCAGAGGAGGGTGTTGGAGCCTTTGGAGCTGGATCTTTTAAGCAGTTGTGAGCTGTCCGGCTTGAACAAATGCTGGGAATCAAACTCAGCCCTTTCCAAGAGTAGTATGTCCTCTTAGACGTTTTTTAAGGTATCCTGGGATAGAGAACTCATAATGACTTCAGAATCACTATACTCCTGCCTCCGCTCCCCAAATGCTGGGATTACAGACACACCATGCCCGGCTCTTGTGTATTCTTGATAATTTGTTCCCCAGACACCCATTAACAAGTTGTTCGAAAGAGCTAATGGAAAGATCAATACTGCCAAGGACAGGCAGAAACAAAGGAACTAAAGATAAACAAAATATTGATTCTGCAGAGTATTGTATCGGAACAGAACAAGGATGTCATCAGAGGTCAGTATAGCACGTCAAGGTGAACACAGTAGTGAGTCACACAATCTCAAATCCTGCCCAATTAACAGAGAAGGAAATTAAAAGCTTGGAATTTACCTGAACTGGATTGAGAGGGATTGAGGATGAATTCATGGTGAATACCTTGAGAAAAAGTGGCTGGTGCTGTCTTTTTAAAATTGCTATTATAAAGCATTTCCAGGAAAATCAGAAAGTATTGAAGATAATATAATGAATGTCCACATACTTCAAATGCAGATTAATAATTTAGACAGTGGAGAAGCTCTGGGCTTTTAAGAAGTGGCCCAGTCCACAGGACACAGCTCTGCCTAAGCCACTTGGATGCCCCCAATTCCTGCTAGGAAACCTGCCTGTTTATCCCTACGATATGCCCTGCGATCTATTGAGAGAACAGGAAGTGCCTGGGGATCTTGCAAGGGCTGCAGGAACAGCAGTCATGCTTACGCATAGGACCTGCATGAGGAACAGCCATGATCCCCAGCTCTGTCCTGCAGCATTACCTCGGTGTCCTGGTCTCTCCTAAGTGCCAGGGAAGAGAAGAGGACATCTGAGAACCAATGCTCCTGTCTAATGTGGACAAATGACCTTCCCTTTGGCCCACAGTATAGCCATGGACACCCTTACAAAGAAATCCTGAGACTTCTTTACAGCTGGGACATCAAAATGCCTGGACTTTCAATGAGCTTTAGGTTTCTGTAGAAGCCAGTAAATCATACTATCACAAAAGCCTTTTCCTCATCAAGAAAATCCAAGTAGACAGAGCTTGGCATCCCAACCCTGCAGAATTAGGAGGATCCTAAGTTCAAGACCAACCTGACTTATATAGCGAGACCCAGTCTTAAGGGTAAAAAAAAAGAAGTAGTGAACATAAAACCTAAGTGGTGGGTTGGTGGGATGGTTAAGTAGTTAAAGGTACTTGGTTTGCAAGTCTGGCGACCTGAGTTCCAGCCCTGGAATCCATATAAAGGATGGACTGGAAGGAAGCTGGGCATGGTGGTGCATGCCTTTGATCCCATCAGTCAAAAGGAAGGCAGTGGATCAGAAGACCAGAATTTGAAGCCAGTCTGGTCTAGGTAGTGTGTTGGGGAATATTATTATCACGTGTGTTACCTTTGTAACGCTACATCTAATTAACTGTGAAGCTGTGATTCTTTGCCTATCTGAAACACCTGCTTGTCTAATGAAGAGCGGAATAGCCAATAGCAAGCAGGAACAAGGATAGGTGGAACTGGCAGGCAGAGTATAAATAGGAGAAATCTGGGAAGACTGAGAGAAGAGAGGAGGACACCAGGGCCAGTCACCCAGCTACACAGCAAGCCACAGAGAATGAAGTAAAGAATGGAATACAGAAATAGGGAAAGATAATAGTACAGAGGCAAAAGATAGCTGGGATAATTTAAGAAACAAGCCAAGCTAAGGCCAGGCATTCATAACTAAGAATAAGCCTCTGTGTGAGATTTATCTGGGAGCTGGGTGGTGCCCCCCCAAAAAAAAGAAAAAATGTCACACAATGTTATGGTCCCCAGTGTGGGGCCATATTTCCATGTAGGGCCTGAGAATAATTTTGTTTTTGTTTTTCGAGACAGGGTTTCTCTGTGGCTTTGGAGCCTGTCCTGGAACTAGCTCTGTAGACCAGGCTGGTCTCGAACTCACAGAGATCCGCCTGCCTCTGCCTCCCGAGTGCTGGGATTAAAGGCATGAGCCACCATCGCCCGGCCCTGAGAAAATTTAGAAGAAAAAAAAAAGGACATGGCTCCTTTAAGACGTTCAGCAGGCAGGGCTAAATAGAAACTAGAAATGACAAGCTAAATAAAAACTACTTGTAGCAATGCAAATACTGGTTTCCACAGCTGGGAAGGTTTGATGCAGTTCTCAGTCAGGAATCCCCCACCAGCTTTAGGGTTGGCTTTCATGGTCCAACCTGAGAGTAGTCAGAGCCAGCTGCTAGAGCACGCTCAGAAAGGCTAAAAGATGCAGTAAGAGGTCAAGACAGAAAAAAACTCTAAACAGGTTCCAGTGTGCTTTACAATGTGTGTAGGCTTAAGAAAGAAAAAAGTTGGGTATAGGCAGTCCTAGAAAGAAATAAGTAGATTAAAAATAATAAAGTCAGCCAGGCTATAGTGACATAGGCCTTTAATCCCAGCACTCAGGAGGCAGAGGCAGGTGGATCTCTGAGTTCGAGGCCAGCCTGGTCTACAAGAGCTAGTTCCAGGACAGGCACCAAAACTACAGAGAAACCCTGTCTTAATAAATAAATAAATAAATAAATAAATAAATAAATAAATAAATAAATAAAGTT
>NW_026067968.1:5838283-5843359 GCF_014885135.2 Alexandromys fortis | reverse complement strand
AGAAACCCTGTCTTGAAAAACCAAAAAAAAAAAAAAAAAAAAAAATCAAAAAATATATTTGTCAAATGGAAATCAAAAAAGCTTTAAAAGAGTCAGTGCCTGCGGGAACCTCAGGCTGTGGCTCTTGCGGCCTAGCCACTGCTGGTAGCAGCAGTGCTGACTAGAATAGCCATAGCTTAAAAGGCAGCAACCATTAGAGAGAGGACAACAGTAGTGAGTTCCACCACAGAGCTACAGAGTGAGTCCCTTCTCAAAAGCCCTGACTGTCTAGCCCATCAATGCAGCTACTGGAGATGCTAACACAGGAAGGCCACAGACCTGAGGCCTGCTTGGGCTACTTAGTGAGACTGTCTTAGAGATAAGCTCAGGGATAGAGCCTTGCCAGGCAATTTCCAGGCTCTGGGTTCAATCCCCATAGACACCAAGAAAACAAACAGAAATGGCTTTCTGTTTCACTTCTCATTAGAATGCTGCCAAAATGGCTGGCTTCTGAAGTTTTCTAACTGAATCCAAAAGTGCAGAGGACGTCCCCAGGAGGGAGGGGCAGACACGTCACCCTTTCAGTCAGGAGACAAGGCAAGAAGATTAGGAGTTCAAGGCCAGCCTTGGTTAGGTGATCAAGTTCAAGGCCAATCTGGGCTATACTGCCCCAGAAAACAACATCCTATACTTACACACACACACCTGACTTGACTCCTGGTCACTGAGAGGGCTCTGCCTCCACAGTGTGGAAGGCCTCTATGGCTTCAAAAGCAACCCCTTCCTGCAGGCCAAACCTCACGATAGAACCCTTTGCGTTAGTCACTATGACAGCATTCTCTTCTGAGACACTGAAGTACTTGGACGGGACAAAATAAGCCCATTGGAAGTCCGAAGAGAAACCTGCTCCTGTCCCTGAGACAACACTTCCTGGCATAGATCGGAAATCTCAAAAGCCAAGGCTTCCCCCACAGTGGCCACAGTCTCCAGCTCTCTCTAGCCATCTGCCTCCCTCCTAGAGAGGAGCCAGCTTATGTTCCCAGCTCGCTTCCAACACTGGGACCCCCATTAGTGGGCAGTGACCCATCTGGTCCAGGATGAGACCCTGGCTCGGGCATAGTCCTGGAAACACAGGCAGCTGGCCGGACATTCATAGGCAAGGTTTTCTGGAGTGGGAAGGCTGCAGCCTCTGTAGGCAGGGCATGGCTGGGGCTGGCCTGCTGCCTACTGAGGTGGGGTTGGCTCATTTCTCTGAGGTCTCCTGCCTCTGCATTTCCTGATTCTTCAAGAAGCAGGGACTCCTCTTCTTCACCTGATGATGGGGTACCACCGACACTGTTGCTTCTCTGGATTGCCCCAGAATCCTGCTTTGCAGTGTGTTCTGGAGCATTCTATTCAGGAAACACTGACGACTGGGCTGGGGGCAGCCCTCTGGGCTCTGCTACCTGGGAATAAAGAGCTGTCCTCCTGACATCCTGACACAGAAGAGCAGGATCTGCAGAGACACTCCTGGCTTTCAAGTCAGCAGACGCCATCACCGACAGCAGCTGGCCCACAGGCGGCACACTTCCATCACTAGCAGGAGCCATTTCCCCACAGCTTCCCTCAGAGCAGGGAGCAGGGTTCTCAGTGGCTGCGGAGGCAGAACCTGAATAGTTGGGAAAAACAGCAGTCACACACTCATCACCACGATCGGCTGGTCCAAATGACCTTCCCTTAGAGAAGCAGTAATGCAGCTCTCTTAGCTACTTGGGCTGGGCAGCAGGTTTTTATTGGCTACTGTATCTACTCAGAAAGGTAGATTTTGTATTAAAAATCTTTGTGTTCAAAAGAGTTTAGCAGGCTGACTTCACTGAATGAAAGAAGAGCGGGTTTCTGGAGGGGAGCTCAAGGGTAAGAGGGGCCTTTCAAAACAGATCTACAGACAACCCCCAGCCCAGCCCCACCCCTGGAAAAGCTGAAAGGTTATTTCCAGATGACCTATCCATCTGGAACAGCTAAGAACCTTGTCTTAAGGTCGAGGACCGTCACTGGGCCCCAGGAATGTAGAACATATGCAGATGCTGAAGGACCATTTGCTGAGAGGAAGTGAACTGTGAGGCAGATCACTTAACTATAAAATGAAGAAGCTAAAAAAGAAAGGTGACTGAGGAGGGCGGTGCTCCACACTGGTGCCAGAGGGGTCACTGTTCCCACCCAACACAACTGCCTTCTCCTAGGGCAGAGCTGCAGGGAAGTTCTAAAATGAGCAAGGCCTCTTCCACTGCAGACCCTAGCGTCAGGCCAGAAACCAGACAGTGCTGCTAAGTCTTTGTAAAGACATGTGAGAACTGGCAATGCTGTATGTTCAAAGTACCTAGTAGAGGGTTCTGATTACAGCCAGAACTAAAGAGAAAATGTCTTCTTTTCAAGCGTTAAGTCTCACACATTCAGGGCAGCCACGTCTCAGATGCTAAGCCACTGATACATGTGTCCTTGGGACCTAACTCTGCCCAACCTCTCAGACCAGCCGGGGTCTACTAGCCTGAGACACCACTATGAAGTAACTCTTAGTTAATAAAGGGCTCTAGGAGACCCCAACACCTATGACATGGGCATCAACATGGAACAATAAAGTGTTGGAAGCTAGAGACAAAATCCAAGAGACCAGAGGGATCTCTCAAATCGGGCTGAAGGGATGCCCAGCCCCTAAAAGTGATGGACTTGGGTACATCTGGTGCCTTGGGAGCACTGAGCATGGGGCAACCCACAAAATATGTGATTTACCCTTGCTGGCTGGAGCGCGTGAAGACCCAGGCTTCTGCAGACATTCACTGATGGTGGCAGGACGGTCAGGGACATCTGTGGGCAGAGCTGCTGTTCGGGCCTTCTTCACTGTGGCCAGCCTACAGAGAGTGTAGAAAAAGCAAAACGGCATCTTCCCGGAACGGCCTCTAGGCCAAGGAGCTGTGGCTGAAAGGTCAGATCATGAACCAACGTCTACACAGACGTCAACTCTGCACCACTTACCACCACAGCCTGCTCCCTCTCCCTCTTCCGTGCACTGGTTTCCTGCACCTTTCCGTCCATTCCTGGCTGGAGCACTCAAGTGCACTGTTGGGTGTGTCTCTTTCTTCCTCAGGCATTCTGTGATTCCTAATGATCTGGCAACCTTAGGGGAAACAGGAGAAATAAGCTCTGCTTAGAGTGAGAGTGTGCCAAGTGTGTCAGTTCCTGTCTACACCTGAGTAGAAATCCAAGCGGTCCCTTTGTATAGTGAGGTGCAGTTAACAAGGAGAAAGACGGCAGATGCAAAGGTGTGCGGAGCAGCGAGGGTGGAACCCAGCCTCACCAAAGCTCGCAGGATCTGTCAGTGGGGGTGGACTTGAACCTGTCTTCCTCAGTGCCTACCTTACTAATGCTAAGGCAACCAAGGTTCCTTTCTTGCCAGTTGTTCCTCTTTTTACCCTCTGTTTCAATTATGGTCAGGCGGTGGTGCTGACCAGCACTCAGGAGACAAAGACGGGTGGATCTGT
This sequence comes from Alexandromys fortis, assembly GCF_014885135.2. Taxonomy (NCBI): domain Eukaryota; kingdom Metazoa; phylum Chordata; class Mammalia; order Rodentia; family Cricetidae; genus Alexandromys; species Alexandromys fortis. The sequence goes on along the minus strand of NW_026067968.1, from coordinate 5,839,865 downwards.
GTGAGTTTGAGGCCAGCCTGGTCTACAGAGCAAGTTCCAGAACAGGCTCCAAAGCTACAGAGAAACCCTGTCTTGAAAAATCAATTCTTAGTGATCTTTTTCTCCCTCATCTAACTCCTTATGCTCCCCTCATCTGGACACCTGAGTTTCAGCTGCCTTACAAAGTTTTTATGAAGCTCAGTGTGTCTTCCATCTACAAAACACACGTATGTGTACACAATATATGCATGTATATCTAGCAAATGTAAAGGTGTAGACACAGCTAATGTCCTTTACACTGGACTTTAAAAGGAGAACAACCATAGGTGTAAGACAGGGTGAGGACCAGTAGGAAGGACAGCAGAACATGACTAATGCAGACAATTGGGCTAGGTGAGTATAGCCCTGCCCACGCTAAACAGTGTCCCTTTACAAAGTCAGTCACAGCCACTACTCTAAAGCACACACAAAATAAAAATAAATCACAGCATGGGTGACTATTATCATATATGGGGAATCTGCAAAAGGCTTTGCAAAATAATCCAATATGTTTATAATGCATAATTAAAAAAATAAAATTCAGGGGGCTGGAGAGATGGCTCAGTGGTTAAGAGCATTGCCTGCTCTTCCAAAGGTCCTGAGTTCAATTCCCGGCAACCACATGGTGGCTCACAACCATCTGTAATGAGGTCTGGTGCCCTCTTCTGGCCTGCAGACATATACACAAAACAGAATATTGTATGCATAATAAATAAATAATAATAATAATAAAATAAAATCCAAAGCCTTGTTAAGAATATATTCAGAAGCCGGGCGGTGGTGGCTCACGCCTTTAATCCCAGCACTCGGGAGGCAGAGGCAGGTGGATCTCTGTGAGTTCGACAGCCTGGTCTACAAGAGCTAGTGCCAGGACAGGCTCCAAAGCTACAGAGAAACCTGTCTCAAAAAACAAACAAAAATTAACCTGTAGGCAAGACTGTGGGGAATTTTCCTGATTAAAGGTAATGTGGAAGAGCCCAGATTACTGGGAACGTTAACCTGGATGGTATAAGAAAGCAGGCTGATATATAAAAATGATAAAGAAGCTGAGGAAGAAATCGGAGAAACATCACCCTTCACAATAGCCACAAATAACATAAAATACCTTGTGGTAACACTAACCAAAGAAGTGAAAGACCTGTTCGATAAGAACGTTAAGTCTTTGAAGAAAGAAAGTGAAGAAGATACCAGAAAATGGAAAGATCTCCCAATGCTCTTAGTTAGATAAAATCAACATAATAAAAATGGCAAACCTACCAAAATCGATCTATAAATTCAATGCAATCCCCATTAAAATCCCAGCACAATTCTTCACAGACCTTTAAAGAACAATAATCAACTTCATATGGAAAAACAAAAATCCAGGATAGCCAAAACAATCCTGTACAAAAAGGAACTTCCAGAGGCATCACCATCCCTGACATCAAGCTCTATTATAGAGCTACAGTAATGAAAACAGCTTGGTATTGGCATAAAAACAGACAGGTTCACCAATGGAATTGAATCAAAGACCCGGATATTAATCCACATACCTATGAACACCAGATTTTTACAAAAAAAAAAA
>NW_026067968.1:5756671-5835579 GCF_014885135.2 Alexandromys fortis | reverse complement strand
TTTCCTCTGCTCGCTCTCTTCACTTCCTGCTCCGCCGGAGACTAGACTCCCTTCCTGGTTGTGCAGATGGCTGTTGTCTGGGACAGTGATCTGTAAGTTTTCCCCTTTAAATAAATAACACCCTATTAATCATAACTCCAAACTGGTGTGGCCTTGTTCGTGACTTACGCCTTCATGGCTGGGCTAGGACTGCAGAAAGGAATGGTCTTTCCTCTTCCCAGAATTCTCCTGTTCTCATTGACCCACCTCTATTTCCTGTCTGGTTGTCCTGCCTATACTTCCTGCTTGGCTACTAGCCAATCAGTTTTTAACTAATGTAGACATCTGTGTGATTTCTTTGGGACTTAACGATTGCTGGAACCAGGCAGGACAGAAAACCTCAGACAACAGTGGACACCTTGTTCAGCCTAGATATAGTAGGGAGGGCCTTGGACCTTCCCAAAAGCAATGTGCCTTAGCCTCTCTGGGAAAGGATGGGGAGGTGGGATAGAGGAGTAGGTGGAGGGGAGGGAGTAGAACTGGGATTGGTATGTAAAATGGAAAAAGATAGTTTGTTTTCTTAAAAAAATAATAAATTTAATTAAAAAAAGAAAACAGGCTGAGCAATTGATGGGTAGCGAGCCAGTAAGCAACACCCCTTCATAGCCTCTGCTTCAGTTCCTACCTCTAGTTTCCTGGTCTGACTTTCCTCAGAGGTGGGATGTCAGCTCTAAGCTGAAATAAACTTCTTTCTCCCAAGTGTTGGTCATAGGGCTATCATCTCAATCAAAACCCTAATTTGTTTAGACAGAACACCCATACATAAAAATATTTTTTAAGCGTCCAAGGTCATCCTTCTCTACATAAAAAATTCCAGACTAACAATGGTGACCAATGACAGCTCCCCCAACCACCAAAAAACCTCAAACCAGCACATACCAACTGTTGTGGTCTGAATGAGAATGCTCCATGGGCTCACATTTGACTGCTTAGTTCCTGTTGCTAGAACAGTCTGAGAAGGACTAGGGGGTGTGGTCTTGTTGGAGGAGCTCTGTCATTGGGGATGGGCTTGAAATTTGAAAAGCTCATGCCCTTCTCAGTGTCCTCTCTGCCTCTTGCTGCAGATCAAGATGTGAGCCTCTCAGGCATTTCTGTTGCCGTGCCTTTGCTCCACCATCGTGGCCTCTACTTTCTGAAACCACAAGCCAATTAAATGGTTAAATGTCTTTTTTTTCCTTTTTATATATTTATTTTTATTGTTTTATTGTTTTGCTTTTTTTTTTTTTTTTTGGTTTTTCGAGACAGGGTTTCCCTGAAGCTTTGGGGCCTGTCCTGGAACTATCTCTTGTAGACCAGGCTATCCTCAAACTCACAGAGATCCTCCTGCCTTTGCCTCCTGAGTGCTGGGATTAAAGGAGTGAGCTACCACCGCCCTGCTATTATTTTGCTTTTTAAGACAAGGTTTCTCTGTGTAGCCCTGGCTGTCCTGTAACTCAAAGAGATCTACAGGCCTCTGCCTCCTGAGTGCTGGGATTAAAGGAGTGAGCTACCACCGCCCTGCTATTATTTTGCTTTTTAAGACAAGGTTTCTCTGTGTAGCCCTGGCTGTCCTGTAACTCAAAGAGATCTACAGGCCTCTGCCTCCTGAGTGCTGGGATTAAAGGAGTGAGCTACCACCGCCCTGCTATTATTTTGCTTTTTAAGACAAGGTTTCTCTGTGTAGCCCTGGCTGTCCTGTAACTCAAAGAGATCTACAGGCCTCTGCCTCCTGAGTGCTGGGATTAAAGGAATGTGCCACCACCACCCGGCCAAATGCTTTCTTTAAAATAAGTTGCCTTGAAAAAGCCTGGGTTAAAACCGGTCTCGCTGAACATAGCGGACAAGGAGGACTACTGAGACCTCAAGAACAATGGCAATGGTTTTTGATCCTACTGTACCTATTGGTTTTGTGGGAGCCTAGGCAGTTTGGATGCTCACCTTACTAGACCTGGATGGAGGTGGGTGGTCCTTGGACTTCCCACAGGGCAGGGAACCCTGATTGCCCTTTGGGCTGACGAGGGAGGGGGAGTTTACTGGGGGAGGGGGAGGGAAAGGGGAGGCGGCAGTGGGGAAGAGACAGAAATCTTAAATAAATAAATAAGTTGCCTTGATCATAGTGTTTTATTACAGCAATAGAAAAGTAACTAAGACCCCCTATTACAGTACAGGCTGCGGTAGCTCGCCATGGAAACCATATTATGCCAGCACCTACTCACTGCAGACAGGCAGCTCCATCAGGTGAGTGGTGGGGGGAACGCAGCTAGGGGCCACACAGTCTTTTTTTTTTTCTTTTCAAGACTTATTTTAAGTGTATGAGTGTTTAGCTCACATATGCACCATGTGCATGCCTGTTGCCCGTGGAGGTCAGAAGAAGGTATCGGATCCCCTGGAACTGGAGTTATAAATGTTTGTGAGCCTACCATGTGAGTTCTAGGAATTGAACCTGAGTCCTCTACAAGAACAAGAAGTGCTCTTTCCTTCTGAGCCATCTCTTCAGGCCTCTATACTGCCCTTCTAAGCATTCACGCTACATGTGAAACTGAGTTTTCAATAAAGGAGACTATGTTGACCCTTGGCAGCAGCGTGAGAGCCAGAAAGTCAGAAAATACCACTTAAATCTTCTAAGAAGAAGACTCAGACCCAGGGGCGGGCGCAGGTCTGTCAGGGTTGGTGAGGGGGGCTTATTTCACATACAGTGGGCCAGGGCTGAGTTCTAAAAGAAGTTTATCCAAAACAAGCCAAACCCTATTAGCCCCAAACTAATGTTTTGAAGAGAGCTCAATCTAGCCAAAGGCAGCTGGGTGATGAAATAAGAATTGTGTCAGAATAGCCACAAACATAACCACTGGCCCTCTAATGTACAGGAAACCAGCCCACAGAGAAAGCATAGGTAAGTGCACCTGCTGCCCTGGCAGAGGCCCTGGGGCCTTCCCAACACCTACCTGATGGCTAGCAACTACCTGTAACTCTAGTCTTGATGGCTACAACACTCTCTTCTGTACTCCCTGGGTACGAGGTACAAACATGCCGCACAGACACAGATGTAGGTAAAACACTCATACACATAAGACAAAAATAAAATAAATCTAATAAGAAGTTTGTTTTTTTTTTTTTAAAAAAAAAAAAAGAAGAAGAAGCTGTTGGTATTGGTGCACACCTTCAATCCCAGCACTTGAGAGGCAGAGACAGTGAGTTTGAGGTCAGCCTGCAGAGTGAGTTCCAGGACAGCCAGGACTACACAGAAAAACTCTGTCTTGAAAAACAAAACAAAACAAAAAAAAGAGAGCCTTGTGGTATTCTCAATTTTCTTTGAACTATTGTACTTTTCAGTGTTCTGGAACAAGGGGATATAGCCCTTATATTAATAAAACAAAACTTCACTTGCCAGGACAAGGCCTCCCAGTGGCTAACTATGAAGATGTCTTACTAGCAACACCCTCCCTTGTTCACAGACTCCTTCCTTCGGCTAACGAAGAGCAATGCTTTGCCCCTTGAGATGGCACCTCATCATTGTTTCTCTCCAGGGGCTCCTGAGGACACGGGGCGGAGCTGCTGAGGTAACCCTGACACATTCTCTTCACCACCTCATGCAATTCTTCAAACTGCTTGCACACAGGAGGAAAGGCTTCGCCCCAGGACGACTCTCAGCCGTTGTGAGGGTGAAGAGGAGCAGCGTGTAAACCGAGGCAATGGAACGGAAAGCAGAAAATAAACCTGGAGACAGGGAGCTGAGGTCCTCACCCCCACAAGAGGGCAGTGGCCAGCGTTTCCTTCACTTCCTAGCTGTGCCTATGTATGCCACCACCACGTCCAGCTCTGAGAGGCCAGGCTGGGGGTAGGATGCCAGAAAACAAACCCTGAGGGTGAAGTCCACAAACTCTGGGAGTAGGGTGACCCCACAGGAAGCATACAGTTGGCCAAAAGGCACCTCTAGCTCCTAAGGGGCACATTCCCACCTCTTAAGGCCACCACGGTTTTCCACATCTACTTTATCTCCCTACACAAAGACTAAAATAGTCAAGGGAGAGATGGCTCTGTGGTTAAGAGCATTGCCTGCTCTTCCAAAGGTCCTGAATTCAATTCCCCACAACCACATGGTGGCTCACAGCCATCTTTGATGAGATCTGGTGCCCGCTTCTGGCCTGCAGGTGTACATGATGGCAGAACACAGTATACATACTAACTAAATAAATCAATAAAACTAAAAAAGAAAAAGAGCCAATCCCTTCACCATCTCTTCTCTTCCATATTTACTACAGAAAAGTCATGTCAAAAGGGCTGGGATACAGCTTCTTAGAGGTCACCGGACACCAGCAAGGGCCCAGCTTCATCCCTTAGCTCTAAAAATGAAAACCGAACAAAGGTTGTCGCGGCTTGGTTACCACAGTTTCACATCCACAAGGCACAAGCTAGAGGGGCCCAAGTTTACAGTAGAGGGATCATTGCCCCTCCCCCATGGTAGAAAGCAATGGTCAGGTGGAGGGCGCAAGGTCGAGATCTAGTCTCTGTGCCCAGCTCCACTCCCTACTGTGTCCCTGGGTCTAACCAATACCAGGAACTTATACCCAAGACACGGCATGTGCAGACACCTTATTACGGATGCCAATAGTCCGTCATTTTTGTCTGTAATAACAACAGTCCTACTCACTGGTATGGAATCCATAGCTCTTACTATATCTCAAGCACTTACCAAGACTTCAACTGCTGCTGTCTAATTCGGAGTTCTTCTACATTTGAGAAAGGGGTAGGGCAGCCAGGTGTAGAGGTCCATATTGTAGTCTCAGCTCTCAGGCGGTGAGGGCAGGAGGATCTTGTGTTTAAGGTGAGCCTGAGCTACGGAAAACAAAATTCAACCCCTGTACCCACATAGGAGCTAAGAGGTTTTTGTTGTTGTTGTTGTTGTTTGTTTGTTTGTTAAACTAAACAGCGCTGACCGGCCCAGAGACTTGAGCATTCCGTGAGAAATGTGTTCTCTGCCTCCAAATTCAGAACCAAGAGGAAGAAGTGGGTGGCTGGAAATCTTTGACAGGAGGGAGGCAGAGTCAGGCGAAGGTTTCTAGATCTATGGTCAATCTCTGCAAACCCCGCAGCGTTCCTTGGCTGGCCCTGCCCAGACCGCTCAGCTTGCGGGAAATACCTGCTGAATGCGTTGTCCTGACTTGCATTTTCAGCATGAACTCCAAAAACACTGAGGTAAACCGGCGTCGCCAGCGGAGCTGGAACCTTGGAAAAAGTCCGGGATGACAGGAGCAGCGTTTAAGACCGCAGATTATTTGAATGCTTAACCTATGATGTCCTAAAGAGCGTGCAAGGGACTTCTGCGGCCGGCGACAAGGCGCAGGAGGAGGCTAGACAACTTTCAGAGTTGAGATAGGTAGTCGCTTTCATTTTCAAGTTTCTTGTAAAAAGAGTACCTCTGGCCCGTACGGGGATCGAACCCGCGACCTTGGCGTTATTAGCACCACGCTCTAACCAACTGAGCTAACCGGCCAGACGAGAGCTGGGACTTCTCAGATCGCCTACAAGGTTTGTTCAGGCGTCCTGTGCCCCGCTGTTTGGCTCCTCCTCTTTCTCTCCCGAGTTCCAAGCCGCAGGCTTTCCCATGTGCTACGGCTTCACCCGAGCTTATTCTCTGTGTATTACCCCTTGACCAGAAGGAAAAACCGTCACCCAGGGCTCCAGGGAAGGCGACCTCCTACAGAGAACCCAGACTTCCTCAAGGAAAATGCCAGCTGCCTGTTCAAGGCCTGACTCTGCAGTAAGGAAACTTTCAAATATCCCAGGTCAGAGTTCCGAAAATCTTTGCAGCCAGAAACCTTTAGGTCTACTGGCGCCTTTAGTATAGCTAAATCAAACTTAGGGCACGGAAATCCAGATAAATGCAAAGAACCACCGAATTCCCCAGCATTCAGGCGTTTTTCTTCGGCTTTCTTCGTTCTCTTGTCCAAACGTTTAGCGTATTCAAAAGACTCCTCGTTTCCCCTAGCGGCTGTACGAAGCTTGTACTCATTGTCCCCTTCACTGAGTTTCTGACAGCCGATGGCTAGAAAGATATTCAACTTCATCCCAAAAGGGTCTGATATTCACATCTAACTTCTTACTTTCAACTTGCGGCAATTCTCCCGCCTCAGCTTTCCAAATACTGAGATTACAGGCACGCGCCCTTCCGTCTGGCTCGAAAATGCCATTATAAATCATTCCTAAGTACAGTAATACATGGAGTGAATAGGATATAAGCTTTTCTCAAATACAAAATAAAACAAACAGAAGACTGAGCCACCACCCCAGCATTTTAGTGTAAATTCGGGCAAGAACGCGGACTTAGACTAAAATAGTAACTATTTTGTGCCTGGTAACCCTGTGTCCAGAATAAGTCACTTTACAGATTCCTCTAAAACCAAACTCAGAGAGGTGGCTCGCTCGTGAGGCAGAGACAGGAGGTTCGACGTAAGTTCCGGACAGAACCTGTCTCAGCAAGCCGGTAAATAGCTGGGCGAGGCAGCGCTAGCAGGTATAAAACCCCGGCTTTTGGGAAGTAGAGGCAGAGAGTGTGGAAGGGAGGGGATCAGGTGTTCACGGTGGTGCAGGTGAGTTTGAGGCCACGTGACTTTTGCGCTTCCCGACACCCCAGACTTTAGCAAGACTCCTAATGTCACTGCGGGCAGGCTTCCCTACGCCCCTGTTTGCAATCTGCTTCACAGTCCCTGCTTCATCTCCAGGTTTATACCATAAATCATCTTCCCCCACCACGTCGTGCTCTCCAGAAAGCCGCAGCCAGGCGAACCTTAGCAGAAACTGGGATTTCGAGCATACTTTCCCAAGGGCCTGGTCGGAACCTGGTGGGGGTTGCAGGTTGGGGGGCAGCACTAAGCATCCCCAAGGCTTGAACACCGTCAGGCGCAGTGACTAATGATGAACGCTAGGGGGAACCCGAGACCCACGAAACTCAGACGCCATTAGGCAAAATGGTACCAAATATTAAGTTTTCTTAAGGGGGTGGAGTGTGTCTTTATATGCAGCATTTTAAATAGACCACATTCTGAATTTTTACTTGTTCGCTTTTTTGAGAGTAACATATAACGCAGGCTAGCCTCACAGCTGAGAATGGCACTTAACTCCTGTTTCCATCCCCCAGTGGTTCCCTGGGAATACAGGCACTCACTGCCTAGGCTGTGTTGTTCTGGGGGCTGGGCTATGCCCAGGGCTTCATGCGGGCTAAACAAATTACTAAATGAGCGCACCTCCAGCTATTTATTTCTCTCTGGTAGAACTTTTTGTGTTGTCCTGTGTTTCTTTGCTTAGTTTTCTACACGAGAGTCACTGATTTGATTGGACTGTTGAATTCCTTTTTAAAGCAGTCAAACGCATGATCAGAGAGCAGTTGTATTATTTTGTTTCGTTTGTTGTTCCCAGTTGGAGGAGGCTCCCTTCCAGAGCTTCCTGCTATAATCTGGGTTGGCTGTTCTGCACGCCCACTGCCCTGCGCATCTCCCCAGCCTTCACCCACAAGCTTTGAATCCCATTTCTCCTTGCCTCTCTCATCCCAGGGTCTTTCCTCCCTTGTTTATCTTTCCTTTGGTCTCTGGACATCCATTATCCATTGGCGGCTTCTGGAAAGTGTTGAGTCCTTCTTGCCTGTCTGACCACGTTTTGCTTCTGCACCCCACCCCCCGGCAGACCAACAACTAGAGAATTCTAGAATAGAGACCACTGTCCCTCAGCAATCACAAGACCACACTCCTGTCTTAGGGCCTGCAAAATGTTCCGTATAGAAACTAAACTTCTGCTTGTTAATTCTCAGATGGGGGTGGGGAGAGAAATGGAAAGCTGAACGGGAAATCGGAATTTAAATGTTTTATCGTACATGTGTTATATCAAAACTGTTAGAGAATAAAAACGAAAAGTAGGCAAACAGAAAGGTTTTGCAGATGTTGTTTCTAACTTGCTAAAACAAATCCGTTGTTCAGGGACCCGTTTGAAACACGCTTCTCCTCCCTAAAGCATGCACACTGTCGAAAGCCTTTTGCACAGTTTCTCTTCTGAATGTGGCAGAAGCACAGGGAGTTAGAAACCACTGACTACTCTCCGAGCTCAGCGACCACCAGTAGGTGACCTTGACAAAGCCTTCGGCCACTCTGGGACTCCCACAACAGGGCAATGGCTTCTGCAGCACAAGTCAGCTAAGCGCTTCTCTCATTTACCTGTGTAACTGGCTCAAGGGTAAAGTTTGTCCTGCATCCTCAACACTGGCATAAAACCAGGCTTGCTCCTAGCCAGACAGGAATATCAGAGAAGCGGCAGGTGCCGAAGCGGCCTGGTTTTGGACAAACATTTATTGAGCATTTGCTGTGCGTCAGACCTCTCAGGCCTCAGGCAAAAGCCAGCAAGAAATTGGGTAAAGCCCCAGGGATGTCTCATTTGTCCTCACTGCAGCCCCTTGGGATGAGGATTTTTCAACTTCACAGTAACAATTTAGGGGGTCGCGTGTGGGGCGTGGGCCTTTAATCCCAGCAGGTGGATCTCTGAGTTCAAGGCCAGACTGTTCTACATAGTGAGTTCCAGGACAACCAGAGCTACACAGAGAAACCCCGTCTTGGTAAACAAAAACAAAAACAGACATCCCTGGCACAAATAAATAAATAGATAACGTAGGATCTCGACCACACTGCTTTTCATCATATCCCTAATGCCTGCAACAGTGCTTTTAGCAAACGAATGTTTGCTGAAAAAGTGAAACGTTTACATAACAGTCGCTATAAACCCCGCTGGTAGAGGCGCAACAGTAGGTGTTGGTACAGAACAGGTGCCAAGGGGTGTTGCAGTCAGTGAAAGCTCAAGGACGTGGTTCGTGCATCAGGTTTCACATCGCTACTTTCTCAGGAGAGCTGGGAAGAGTCAGCCCCGCCAAGGACGCCAACGCACTAAGGTAAGAAACTGTATTTAAATTTAAAGGAGAGAGGGAGAATGAGAGAGGTTGCTTAGCGACCAAATTGAGGCGGCTGGTCTCACTGCGCATGCGTGAACAGACAGGAGCGGTTCTCTTTTGCGCACGTGTGGGCGGCAGCCTCAGGCCCAGTCCCCCCCCCCCCCCCGCTCCGGGGGAGCGGTATGGCGGTTGCTAGGGCAACAGGAATACAATATGGCGGCCGGATCCTAACGCTTTCCAGCCAGGGACCACCGCGAAGGTCCACGAGCCGGAAGCCACCTCAGGAAAACAGAAGGCCGGTACCACAGTCTCGTCTCTTTTCGGCCCGGGTCCGACCACGGACTGTCGCCGTCATCCGCGTTCAGGATGAAGAGTGAGTGGGGCCGGGGAAGGGCCGAGGGTCCCGGGCCTGTGTGGCGGCGCCGCCCTGAGGCCGCTCCGGAGCCTCTCCGGCTCAGGCTCCTGGGGCAAGGCGGTTATTCTGGAGCTTGGGCACCTGAGTGTGATTTCATTCATTCACTCGTTCGTTTGTCTGTGTGTTAGGTCGCACCTGAAATTCTCAGACCTTCGGCTGTGGGCTCTGAGCGCTCACACTGTTTCTCCCGGCCCTTTGCGGACAGCGGCTTAAAAGGCATTCGCGATCCTAGCTGGGCTGTGTCTTACTTTTTGAGTTAAGTTAGTGTTTTTGAAGCAACCTTTCAGCGGAATTTAAAACGGGCACTCAGAAGTTGGGAACAGAGGCAGTCATTCTAGAAAGTAGAGGGACTGGAAAAATTGACTTTTTTGGGGGTTTGTGGGTAACTTAAATCCTAGTGCGACTGCTAGCCAGGTTGGCTTTGTTGGGACGGCTGTTTGGTTTGCACAGCTATACAGTGATGATTGCCTTTTATAGTTGTAGCCAGAGGTGCAAAAAATTACAGTTCCTTTTGCTATTAAGAATATATTATGCTGCTGGGCGGTGGTGGCGCACGCCTTTAATCCCAGCACTCGGGAGGCAGAGGCAGGTGGATCTCTGGGAGTTCAAGGCCAGCCTGGTCTACAAGAGCTAGTTCCGGGATAGGCTCCAAAGCCACAGAGAAACCCTGTCTCGAAAAAACAAAAAATAAAATAAGAATATATTATGCTATTGTAGTATTATATTTTGATTACCATGCAGTAATTTCTATGTAACATAAATTACATAATATTTAAAAAATAAGTGATCTCATTCACCCCTTATCATGCATTTTCATTTCTTCTGTCCAATAGTGTTTAGACGGCTATCACTTTGTTTGGGGGAATTTTCTTTGAGAGCAGGATCTCATTTAGCCCAGGCTGACCTTGAACTACGTGTGTAGCTGAGACCGGCTTTGAACTCCTGATCCTCTTGCCTCATATTTCAAGTGCTGGCATTACAGCCTCTGCTACCAAGTCCAGCATGGTTATCATTTTCATTAATGCCTCACAAAGCTGCAATGAAAAAGATCTTTATACTGTTACTTCATAGTGCACACGTATAGACACGTTATCTATATATTCATCTTTTCCTTCCCAAGTATTTCATTTTCAAATGTGCAGAAGAATTAAGAGGGTACCCTGCGTATTTCTAAGTCTTTTCATTATTTTGTCTTCTTTTGCATACTCATTTTGCTCTGGTGTTGTTTGTTTAATTGACAGATTTGTTTCTTTGCACTGAGTTAGTTGTAGACATCATCACGTTTCACCACTACTAATGCAGCAAGTATATGTGAGGTCCAGGGACATGAGGCTAGGGAGCTGGCTCAGTGGATAAAGTGCTTACTCTACCAGTATGGGAATTTGAGCTCCGTCCCCCCTGACTGCCGGAAAGCCAGAGGCAGTAGCACCTGTCTCTAATTCCTGTACTCTTCCAGCAGGATGGGAGGTGGAGACAGGAAGCCCTGGGAGCCTAAGAGCCTTTGCGTAGGCCACTCAGAAGCCAACAAGAGACTCTGTGAAGACCAATACCTGAGGTTGCCTCTGACCTCCACACACATAGCATGGCATGTGTGTGCCTGTGAACATTCACTTCCCTCACACAGAACGAGGGCATTCCCTACATAGTCACATATGGCCATATTGCCACATGCTGATCCACACATTACCCATGGCAGATGTGTTTGGAAAATGGGACACCTCACTGCAACTGATACTTAATATACGGTTCCTAGTTCAGTCTTTTCCATTAACTCAGGAATTGTCGTTATGGTTGCTTTGTTTCCAGAATCACAAATTATATTTTGGTGTCATATTTGTTGTAATAGGAGCGGTGGGGCTGCGTCCCCAGCACCCCAGCCGCCTGCTAGCTTATGCCCCGAAATAATTACACGGACACTGTCTGTGTACCTGCCTGAAGGCCAGAAGAGGGCGCCAGACCTCTTTACAGATGGTTGTGAGCCACCATGTGGTTGCTGGGAATTGAACTCAGGACCTTTGGAAGAGCTTAACCACTGAGCCATCTCTCCAGCCCCACTGTATTCTTTTAAACACTGCTTGGCCCATTATATCTAGCCTCTTCTCGGCTAACTCTCACACCTGGACTAGCCCATTTCTAATAAGGTGTGTAGCACCCCAAGGTGCGCTTACCGGGAAGATTCTAGCCTACGTCCATCCTGGGTCAGAGCTTCATCGTGTGTCTGTCTCAGAGAGCAGAGCTATCGCGTCTGCCCAGGAGAGGGGAGCATGGCGTCTCTGCTCCAGAGAGCAGAGCTCTCGAGTCTGAGCTCACTTCCTCTTTCTCCCAGCATTCTGTTCTGTTTACTCCACCCACCTATGTTCTAAGCTATGAGGCCAATCAGTTTCTTTATTACTTAACCAATGAAATCAACAGATTGATATATGACACTCCCACATCACATATTTCTTTGGTTTCCAAATTTGGATTCAGTTGATGGTTTTCTCATGATTAGCTGTAGTTTAATTAAGTACCGTGTAAGTTGTATGTCAGGTGATATGTCACCTTTTTCTTCCAGAGTACCTGGTGTCAGCTGTTTTACTGGGTAGAAGTGATCATTTGGGCATTCTGTGTGTCTATCTTTCCTCCTGGACCCTTTGTGTTCCAGGCTCTAGAGGTGACCACTCTTACCATGTCCTGTGTATGCTTGTATGTGTATCTATCAATCCCTCGTATTCATTTTATTTTTAACTTTTCTGCTTTTAGTTTTATTGTTGATTGAGACAGCCCTGGCTAGAGCCTAGAACTCACTGTGTAGACCAAACTAGCCTCAAAGTTGGGGCAGTCCCTCTTCCTCTGCCTTCTATACATTCTTGTGCCACTGTATTCCTCCCTTTAAGAAGGATTACTGCCGAGTGATGCGGTACTCGGGAGGCAGAGGCAGGTGGGTCTCTGTGAGATCGAGGCTAGCCTGGTCTACAGAGTGAGTTCTAAGATAGCCAAGACTGTTACACTGAGAAACCCAGTCTAGAGAAAAAAAAAGGAAGGGAAGGAGAGAGGGAGGGAGGGAGGGAGGGAGGGAGGGAGGGAGGGAGGGAGGGAGGGAAGGAGGGAGGAAGGAAGACTACCTTTATATACTCAGAGACAGAGGTAGTCGAATTTCTTTGACTTTGAGGCCAGTATGGTCTACATAGCAAGTTCCAGGACAGCCAAGGCTACACCCTAGAGAGCTGCTGTCACAACAAACAAAACAAAACAGAACAGAACAAAGTCTTTTTTTTTAATATTTATTTATTTATTATGTGTACAATATTCTGTCCGTATGCCTGAAGGCCAGAAGAGGGTGCCAGACCTCTTTACAGATGGTTGTGAGCCACCATGTGGTTGCTGGGAATTGAACTCAGGACCTTTGGCAGAGCAGGCAATGCTCTTAACCACTGAGGCATCTCTCCAGCCCCCCAGAACAAAGTCTTATGCAATAATGTGTACCTGCAATCCCAGCATTCTTACTGTGGGACTGGAGGCAGAGATAGGATATTGCCCAAAAGCTTGCAGGTCAGGCATATGCAGTGGTAAATACAAGAGACCTTGCTACAAATAAGGTAGAAGATGAAGGCCAACACCAGAGCTTTTCCTCTCAGCTCAGCTATGATATCCTCTCTCTCTCTCTCTCTCTCTCTCTCTCTCTCTCTCTCTCTCTGTCTCTCTCTCTCACACACACACACACACACAAGCACCGTTTATACACACTTAAAAAAGAAGAAACAAAGGCTCAGAAAAGTTAAAAACAGATACATGATAAAATGCAAATTATATATGCAAACTTAATCTTTAAATATTTTTTCTTTTAAATATTTATTTATTTATTATGTATACAATATTCTGTCTGTGTGTATGCCTGCAGGCCAGAAGAGGGCACCAGACCCCATTACAGATGGTTGTGAGCCACCATGTGGTTGCTGGGAATTGAACTCAGGACCTTTGGAAGAGCAGGCAATGCTCTTAGCCACTGAGCCATCTCTCCAGCCCCCCTTCATAGCTAATATTATAGGATCTTTACACTGTAAAGATTTGTCACCCATATTAGTTTAATAAAACGTTGATTGACCAGTAGCCAGACAAAAAGTATAGGATGGGCCACCAGACTAAGAGAATTCTGGGAAGAAGAAAGGCAGAGTCAGTCACCAGCCAGATGCAAGAGAAGCAGGATGAGAATGCTTTACTGAGAAAAGATACCAAGTCACGTGGCTGAATATAGACAAGAGTTACGGGTTAATTTAAGTTGCAAGAGCTAGTTAATAAAAAGCCTGAACAATAGATCAAACAGTTTGTAATTAATATAACCCTCTGTGTGTTTATTTGGGACTGAATGGCTGCGGGACCAGGCTGCAGGACAGACAGGACAGAAACTTGTATCTACAACTATAATTTTGCTACTGTTATGAGTTGTAATGTAAATATCTGCTATGCAGGATATCTGATATTTGACACCCAAAATGGGTCATGACCCACAGGTTGAGAACCCTGTTCTAATACAGTACAGTTCGGAAATAATACTAATATTCATATGCTGAGAAATGATGACAGGAAAATATGAAGAGTCTTGTTTTCTGTAACCAGTTCATTATATTCCTGTACAAACAGAAATCTTTGTAAATTTAGTAAGAACCCAGCAAGGGCTCACTGGTGCTGTGGGTTATGATGGCATTTGCTGAGCTGGCACCCTGTTGTCTGTTCAGTACCAAGGCTCCGGAAAGTCACGGTATGATGCAGCATGGCTAGGTACTAGACACACCTCAGCTTTATGATTTGTTTGATTTTGAATCATTGGCAGTCATTGTGTGTTCGGAAATTAATCGTGGCCAAGTTTTTGGTGACAATCATGTTTAGTCAGTTTTTCTGTCCTTTTTCTTTGCCTTGTGCATTGTCTGCACAGTGAGTAGCAAGGTGTCCCAGGGTGAAGTTAAGAGCATGGGCTCAGGAGCTAGGTGGATGCTGCAGCCAGGCATGGAGCTAAGTGTACTCTGCAGCCAGGAGCTAGGTGCACAGTGCAGCCACCACAGAGCTAAGCGGACACTGCAGCCAGGCACAGAGCTAAGTGTACTCTGCAGCCAGGAGCTAGGTGGACACAGCTGCCAGGCACGGAGCTAAGCAAATATGGCAGCCACAGGCCCATTACTGACCTTTGTTACACTGGTTTTCTTCATGGCTCTCGTTTCCATATCAGAATAAATCATTCCAGTCTGCTAGGAATCAAATCTGGGTCCTCTGGAAGAACAGTAAGTGCTCTTAGCTGCCATCTCTCCAGTCCCCTCAGCCCTTATGTTGAAACAGGTATAGTGACAACTATCTCAGAGGATTTGTTCAAGGGTCAGAGGAGATGGTGGATGTGTCATGCATTGTGTGACACACGGAAGTTAAGAGTGAATGCCTTGCTGTCCAGTGGGTGGAAGACATGAGAAGGAAGGAATGAAAGTGGAAAATTCAGACTTTTTATGTCCTCATCTAATCCTCATCTTTTTATATATAATATATATTTATTTATTTTATTATGTGTACAACATTCCTTCCCTGTGTGCCCACATGCCAGAAGGGGGCGCCAGGTCTCATTATAGATAGCTGTGAGCCACCATGTGGTCGCTGGGAATTGAACTCAGGACCTCTGGAAGAGCAGTCAGTGCTCTTAACCACTGAGCCATCTCTCCAGCCCCTAATCCTCATCTTTTATCCAGACTGGAGATTATATATATATTTGGTTTTGGTTTTCCGAAACAGGGTTTCCCTGTGTAACAGTCCTAGCTGTCCTGGAACTAGCTCTTGTAGACCAGGCTGGCCTCAAACTTCAGGGATTCATCTGCCTCCAAGTGCTGAGATTAAAGGCAAGCGCCACCACCGCCCAGCCTCCTGTCTGGAATTTTTATTTTATTATTTACTTTTGTTTTGTTTTTCTTTTTTGTAAGTAAAGATTTAATTATTTATCATGTATAGTGTTCTGCCTGCATGTATCCTTTCAGGCCAGAAGAGGGCACCAGATCACAGAGATCCGCCTGCCTCTGCCTCCCGAGTGTTGGGATTAAAGGCGTGCGCCACCATCGCCTGGCCACCTTCTGTTTTTATAAACAGATCCACCAGTATCAACTTTTGAAATAAAAATAAATGAAAGCAATGCTGGCTTTGTAATAAATTCAACCAGTAAATTTTTCGTTAGTTCCAGGATCCTCCCGACTTGACACAGTTGGTTCTGTTTAGTATTCTTAAAGTGTATCAGTTTTCTGTGTATACACACATTGTAATACAGATTTTCTTGGGGGCTGCAGGGTTACCAGTGCCATGCATTCCTAGTAGTAGACTACCTGGGTTAGTGAATGTGGTTTAAATTTAGATGGTTAGTAGCTCTTGAATAATTTTGTGTTTTTGCCATGTTTGGCAATTCAGGTCACAATATTGCTCACCACAGAAATAATTAATTGGGTACAACCTTTTTTGTTCAGAGCCCTGATCTGGTTTTAGCAGTGTGGTTTGAACTACTTAATCTCCCAGAAAGCTTTGAGTGGGTGGAATTCTCTTCCTGTAGATCCGGCTGCCCTCAGCATTAACCTCTTCAGCCCTTCTCCAGCCGCTTGTCTGGGTTGCATGGTGGGTGTGACCTGGCCCACTGTGGCTGGGAGCCACTGCGACGAAAGTGTTACACTCAACACACAGGTTTCCTGAAAGGCAAGTTTGACCTCACTTTTCAAGTGCTAATAGGTTTGAATTCCACATCCGCAGATTTAATTGAACAAGAATGAGTAGAATTTTAATTAGCCCAGATGTAGCCCTCTGTAGGCCATGGTTTACTTTTCTCTGCTTGACTCTTGTGGTTTTCTCCCTAGATAACTGAGCATGGGACCAGGCTTTTGTTCAAATAGCACAGCTCTGTGCCTCCTTCCCAACTCTGTCTTGTGCCTTCCTTGCAGGCCATGCTTTTGTTTCGAAGCCTGTGAAATAGGTCAGATTCCCTTGGCAGGAAAGGTGCTTTTCCTGGTGTTTTCCCATAGGGCTCTTGCTTTCTCTCTTCCTACCTGTCATTCTTATTTTATACCCCAGACCTTGTGTCTGCCAGCAGAGCCAGGGGGAAACAAGTGACCCTTTATCTATTCCAGCCATCAGTGGGGGAGCAGTTTGTTGCTGGTTCAATGGTCTGGAGCCAGCTAGGATGCTGTTTGTGCACTTAACATTTTAAAGTTCACAGTTGACCCCCCTCACCCCATTTTCAAAGCAAGCCTGCTCAATTTACTTGTGGTGAAACACTTTGGAATTGATAGTGTTAGATTCTTCCTCCTAAAGTTGAGCTCTCGTCTGCCGTCTGCCCACGGAAGACCGCTCTACACTGATCTCACCTTTAAGACAGTTTGTTTTATTTTCTGTTGGTTCTTAGTCAGCAAGTGCTGTGGAGCCCCTTTGCCCAATAGCCCAAGTGGGCTGCTATCTTAAAAAGACTATTGGTGCTTTTTCGTCAAGATGGCGCAGAAAGCGAAGAAGGAAGCTCCCGCCCCTCCCAAAGCCGAAGCTAAAGCGAAGGCCTTGAAAGCCAAGAAAGCAGTGCTGAAAGGCGTCCACAGCCACAAAAAGAAGAAGATCCGCACATCGCCCACCTTTTGGCGGCCCAAGACCCTGCAGCTACGAAGGCAGCCTAAATACCCCCCGAAGAGCGCGCCCAGGAGGAACAAGCTTGACCACTATGCCATCATCAAATTCCCCCTGACCACCGAGTCAGCAATGAAGAAGATAGAAGGCAACAACACACTTGTGTTCATTGTGGACGTCAAGGCCAACAAGCACCAGATCAAACAGGCTGTGAAGAAATTCTACGACATCGATGTGGCCAAAGTCAACACCCTCATAAGGCCCGACGGAGAGAAGAAGGCGTATGTTCGGTTGGCTCCTGATTATGATGCTCTGGATGTTGCCAATAAGATTGGAATCATCTAAACTGAGCCCAGCCGGCTAATTCTAAATATACACTTTTTCACCATAAAAAAAAAAAAAAAACACACTATTGGCCGCAGGGCGGTGGTGGTGCATGCCTTTAATCCCAGCACTTGGGAGGCAGAGGCAGGTGGATCTCTGTGAGTTCAAGGCCAGCCTGGTCTACAGGAGCTAGTTCCAGGACAGGAACCAAAAAGGTATGGAAAAACCCTGTCTCAAAAATCCAAAACAAAACAAAACACTATTGGCCAAAGGAGCTCCCATACAAGCAAGTTCCTTGATTTCTTAAAGGTCTTGAAATGCCCATCTTTTTTTTTTTTTAAAAAAAAAAAAACAGGTTGACCTCGAACTCACAGAAATCCGCTTGCCAAAGGCATCCACCACCACCGTCTGGTGAAATGCCCATCTTTACAAACATTTGAGATAAATGTATTTAGCATTGAACAATATAGAAAAGAGTTAGGAAGAAGATTAAGGTCACCTTTATTCCTACCTAGATATAAATGCAAAACATGGAATTTTTGCATTCAGTTTTTCCTATGCATACATATGTGAGCTCATTGCTATTCTTTTATTTTTCTTGGCATCATGTCTGCACATTTCCCCATCTTTCTAATATTAGTTGAAAGTACAGTCAGCAAAATATAATGTTTCAACTTATAGCTGTTCCATAATACCTCCTTAATAATTGGAAATGATCTTATCTTATAAGCCTAGTTTTGCTATTGTGACATATGATAGCTGTCTTTGTCTCTAAATGTTATCTGTGGCATGTCTCCCGAGAGTGGAAACTAATAATTGCGGAAGTGTGGACTCTTTCTTTCCAGCATCTTCCTCCTACCTGTACAAGTATTGTGTGCTTAGTGTGGAATGCTCACATGGGGCAGAAATGAGTCAGCAGAATGCAAAAGCTGGTCGCACCTGTCCCCGGGAAGCACTCTGAGAGGGCGGAGGGTGTCGCTGGGGTGCTGCTGTTCACTAACATTGGTTTCCCCATCAGTTGTGGCATGCTCTATATTGAATTCATAGTTTGTTGGACATCTTTGCAGATGACCTACCCTTTCTCGTACATTTTATGTGTTCAAATATGAATTCCAGTCCCAGGGACTCCAACAGCCTCTTCTGCCTCTGTGGACACCAGACAAGCATGTGGTACAGACATATGTGCAGAGAAAGCACCCATATGCATAACATAAAAATAATTTTTTTTTAAACAGGGTTTCTCTGTATAGCCTTGATTGTCCTGGAACCCGCTCTGTAGATCAGGCTGGCCTCAAACTCACAGAGGTCTTTCTACCTCTGCCTCCCTAGTGCTGGGATTAAAGGTGTGCTCCACCACTGCCCAGCAATTAAAATTATTTAAACAAAGCAAAAAGCCAGGCTGATGATGCACACCTTTAGCCGCAGCACTCGGGAGGCAGAGGCAGGCAGATTGCTGCGGGTTTAAGGCCAGCCTGGTCTACGTAAGTGAGTTTCAGGACACCCAGTGCTACATAGAAAGATCCTGTCTCAGTAAACAAACAGAAAAAGAAATTTGGCCAAGGATGCAAGTGTGCATGCCTGCAGATGTGATGCCTCCTTTAGGGCTGCCTCGGTCAAGGCTGCTGTGTGGATGCACCCTGGGTCTGAAGGCCAAGGCTGGCCTAGTCAGGCTTGCTTCTGTGCAGCTGCTTCCCACAGTTGCTTCTGCTCTGCACCCATCCATGTTCTCTGTTAGGCAGACCCAGCTCTCCACCTTGCTTTCTTCCTGGCTTCTTCCTCTGTTTCTCAGTTACAGAAGCTTCCTCAAAGCTCTGCCACTGGGGTGGTAACTTTCTGCCCACCATATTTACTCACGTGGCTTTGTCTTTTGTGGTACCAAAGATGGAACTCGGGGCCTCCTGCCCTAGGTAAGCACTCTTCCCGCTAAGCAGTTTCCCAGCCCTACTGAGAAGGCTCTTGGCCTGCCCTTTGCCAAAGGGTCTTGTCTCAGTCTTCTGTTATTTGGTCTGTAGAAACTGTTCCTGCCCGTGGGCCTGGTGCTCCCAGCATGTTCCCATTCCTCCATTTCTGCTTGGAAAGCAGTGATTCTTGGCTGTGCCTGCGTTTTCCTTGAGACACCCTGTGAAGGTGTCTAGTCATATCACCTGACTCCCTATCACCTACCCTGTGCCAGGAGACCATGGACGCTTGGTCGAGGACAGGCAGCCCTTCACCACCTTCTTGCTGCTTCCACAGCCACTAGAGCCATGTTGTGCCTATAGGGCTTCATTCACGGGCACATTCCTTTTTAAGCTCACATTGCTGTTACCTGGGAAACTCCAAACATTTAAAGCAGAGAGGTGTGTCACACAGTTGGGTCAGAGGCATAAACCGTTGCCCAGCATGGGGGTGGTGGTAGCAGCTGCAAAATCAGGGACAGCTGTTGATAGTGTTCAGAAAATTAGGTCACGTGAGAATGTTAGGAGACAGCTGCAGAGGGGCTGGGTGCTCTGCAGGACCAGGGGGTGACTTTCAGAAGACTGCTCAGATGCTCTGACATCTGCCTGGAGCCACAGCCCATGTCCTGTTCCTCCTCCTGGAGCCGTTTAGAGCCTTTCACCTCTGGCAGGGACAGTGGTGCCATCCCTTCTCTCCAGGGAGAGCGATAGATACTGCAAGAGCAGGAGTTGGTGCCTTGTTGCCAACACAACATAGCTCTGGGACTGTGAGGAGCTAGGAAAACTGATCTAGTGTGTTGTCGAGAAATTACACAGAGATTGTTTGTTGGGAAGTATTTATGAAATATATGCATAAATTAAGCTTTATTTCTACTTATAGACTACAAAGCAATTGGCAAGATAGGAGAGGGAACGTTTTCTGAAGTTATGAAGATGCAGAGCCTGAGAGATGGAAACTACTATGCCTGTAAACAGATGAAGCAGCATTTTGAAAGGTATGTGACCAGACAGGTCAGAACCATAGGCATCTTATGTCAGTGGGAAGCTGCTATTCATTTAGAGGTGTGTACGCTATAACACCTCCTTGGACAGTTAAGATTGTGCGCTAAAGTGTTTAATACACCGGGTTTCTCTTGTCCAAGTTTACAGTAACGTCAGTGTTAACACCGACAGCATGCTTGTAAAAATGTGGTATACTTCACACAGTATGTGTATGGTGAGTTTTCATAAATCAAACCTCAGCAAAATGTCATAGAGTACCTGGAAACTTATTCACATGAAATCAATTAATATATTAATATATTGGGGAAACAATCTGCAGATAGGAAGAGAGAAATTTAGTCCCCAGAAGCGGTCTTCTGCTCTTTGTGGGAAGTGGTAGCCCTAGAGCCATAGTTTCTAATGTGTGATGCTTCTTTCTTTTATAATATTTTACATTATTTTTATCTTTTGTGTGTGAGTATTTTGCCTGCATGTTTATCTGTGTACCATGTGCATGCAATGCTCATGGAGACCAGATAAGGGCATCAGGTCCTCTTGGAATTGGAGCTAGAAACAGCTGTTAGCTGCCATGTGAGTGCTGGGGATCGAAGGGCAGTCAGTGCTCTTACCCACCAAGCCATCTCTCCAGGTCCTGGGTGATACTTCCTTTGCTGTGGCCTTGTCCCACATTAAAGTCTCAGCTTCTCGGGGAGCATCACACCAAGGAGCCAAAACCTGTTGTATGATTGCTGGCCTCATTGTAACCAAGAAATATTGCAGTAAGAGGTTTTAGACCAGATGGATTTGTTTTTATATCAAAGAAATTACTATTTTAAACATACAAAGAAGTTATGAAGACAACTTGGTAACTTCCCCATATTGATATAGAACCTCTTTACTTTTGGTTATTTTATTATTATGTTATTTTTTAGATTTATTTTATGTGTTTGAGTGTTTGCCTGCATGTATAGATGCACCACATGCATGCCAGGTGCCTGCAGAGGTCAGATCCCCTGGAACTATAATTATGGATAGTTGTGAACCACCATGTGTATACTGGAAACTGAACCCAGTCCTCTGCGGGAGTAGCAAGAGCTCTTAACCACTGAGCCATCTCCCCAGCCCCTATTGTTGTTGTTGTTGCCGTCATTATTATTGTTGTTGTTTGTGTGTGTGTGGGGGGTGTTTTGTCTGCATTTGTGTGTGCCTGGTGCCTATAGAGGCCAGGAGGGCATCGGGTCTCCTGGAACCGGAGTACAGAGAGTTGTTAGCCTCCTACATAGCCGCTCATTGCTCACCTCTTCATTTCATCAACAGCTCTTTTACTGTTTGGAAAAATCCTTTCTGGAATGTACTAAAAGACCACGATTTTCCACCACCAAAGGCTAAGAATGTCATCGGATTCCATCTGAGGCCTATTGCAGAAATCTCTTTGCTTTGCTGGAGCCTGCCTACCTGATGTTCCCTGCAGTGTATTTTCATGTGTGTTTATGTAGGCCTGGGTGTGTGTATGTGTAGCAAATGTGTGCAGGTACGCTTGGAAGCCAGAGAGGGGGTCAGATCCTCTGGAGCTGTAGTCACGGGTGGCTGTCAACCAACCCAGGTCCTCTGTACTAACAGCAAAAGTGCTTTTAACTGTTGAACCTTCTCTCCATTACTGTATTTTAAAGTACACTGATTAAAGATTTTCTTTGTTCTGTTACTATAAGAACTTCAGGAAAGGGCTAGAAAAATGGCTCAGTGGTTAAGAGCACTGACTGCTCTTCCAGAGGTCCTGAGTTCAATTCCCAGCAACCACATGGTGTCTCACAGCCATCTATAATGAGACCTGGCGCCCCCTTCTGGCCTGTGGGCACACATGGAAGGAATGCTGTACACATAATAAATAAATAAAAATCTTTAAAAAAAAAGAGAGAACTTCAGGAAAATGTTATCCACATTGGAACATGGTATCTGAGTCAAACTCTGAGCCACGGTCACACCTATGTGACTCCAGAATAAACAGTCTCTTCCTCTCTTTGAGGTGAGAGCTGTGCATTTGCATTGACAACCTTTGCATTCTTAGATAAGCAGAGAACAAACAAGAAGATAATAATTCTGTAAATTCAGTGGGTTTATGTGGTGGTAGGCACTGAACCTGGAGCCTCATGAATGCTAGGCAGGCACTTTACAAACTGAACAGCATCCCCGACCCCAAAAATTCATATCTCAGCAATTTATGAACATAATCTCCTCATGATAAATAGCTGGGTATGGTCGCACATGCCCAGCACTTTGGAGGCAGAGGCAGACAGATAGCTAAGTTTGTGTCTCAGAAAGACAAATATTGCCTGTTTCTCCCATTTGTGATTCCTAGATTTATATAGATACCTTCAGTTATATATGTCTATATGACCCCAAAATAGAAAAGAAACTGTCTGGGGAACAAATACAACAGATGAATGTAATGATAATAACAATAATAAAAAAATCCATTTTCCTGATAAATCGTGTTCTATAGAATACATAGTACAAGTGCATGTACATGTGCTCACATGTACATACACACATACACACACATGTACACATATACAATAGATGAATATAATGATAATAACAATAATAAAAAATTCCTGATAAATTATGAATAAATTATCCTGATAAACTATAGAATACATTGTAGGAAGCTCTGTTTTAAAAGCATTTGGGGTCAAGGTCCAAATCAGGAGCAGAAGGAGAGAGAGCACGAGCAAGGAACTCAGCACCGCGAGGGGTGCACCCACACACTGAGACAATGGGGATGTTCTATCGGGAACTCACCAAGGTCCATCTGGCCTGGGTCTGAAAAAGCCTGGGATAAAACCGGTCTCGCTGAACATAGCGGACAATGAGGACTACTGAGAACTCAAGAACAATGGCAATGTTTTTTTTTTTTTTTTTTTTTTTTGGTATTTTGAGACAGGGTTTCTCTGTGGTTTTGGAGCCTGTCCTGGAACTAGCTCTTGTAGACCAGGCTGGTCTCGAACTCACAGAGATCCGCCTGCCTCTGTCTCCCGAGTGCTGGGATTAAAGGCATGCGCCACTACCGCCCGGCCTGGCAATGGGTTTTTGATCCTACTGCACATATTGGCTTTGTGGGAACCTTGGCAGTTTGGATGCTCACCTTACTAGACATGGATGGAGGTGGGTGGTCCTTGGACTTCCCACAGGACAAGGAACCCTGATTGCTCTTTGGGCTGACGAGGGAGGGGAACTTGATTGGGGGAGGGGGAGGGGGAGGGGAGGCGGCGGTGGGGAAGAGACAGAAATCTATAATAAATAAATAAAAAAAGTAAAAAAAAAGGTGAACCCCCCAAAAAAAATTAAAAAAAAATAAAAGCATTTGGGGACCTGGAGAGATGGCTCAGCAGTTAAGAGCACTGACTGTTCTTCCAGAGGACCCGGGTTCAATTCACATTACCCACGTGGCAGCTCACAACTGTCTGTAACTCAAAATGTGATACTCTCACACAGACATGCAGGCAAAGCACCAATGCACATAAACTAAAAATGGATAAGTTACAAAAAGCGTTTAGGGAGGAACTTTTGCTGTGGCAGAGGATGTTGGTGGGGTCGGGGTACTCAGCCAGGGAGCCACGGGCAGGTGTAAACACACAGATCTTTGAATACTTTACTGGGTCAAGGGAGGAAACAGAGAAAGGCAGTCAAAAATACTCTCGGACTATAGCAGGCTTCCAGTTAGCTAGGTCCTCAGCCTTCCAGCTGACACTTAGCTCTGGGATGCAGCTGGTTGTGGGAATTTTTCCTGGGTCCTGCGCCTTTTTCTGGGTAGCGTCTTGCATGGCTCAATAAATGTGTTTCAGAAGAAGCAGGAGTGTACTAATGTGTGGATAGGCATAACCTCTCAGAGAAACTAGACAGCATGCTGAACTTTCCACATGGAAAAGTTGGCAGAATAGAACTCAGCCAGCAGTCAGGAAGATAGACATCCCTAGTTTTTTTGGAGACTCAGAGATGGAAGACTCTGGAACAATGGGTTATTTGGCTGGGTGTGATCCTCATAGCCCAAAATGGGGTGGTTTCTTCAAAGGACTTTTCGGTAGCGATAGCCAGCTCATGGCCGTGCACTGGTTTTGGTAGGCTTTGAAATGTGAGCAGTAAATGCAGTGCCCTCATCCAGGAGAGCCTGGGGTGGACTCACCTGTCTTCAGGCAAATGAATGCTGAGAAAGCAGACTTTTTCCATGCTAATGAGAGTGCTGTACCCCAGAACTTTGAAATGCTGACTTTCAGCTAGTGTGCACTTGTTTAGTTGCTTAGTTCTCATAAATGAGTTAGTAAATTTTCTTTAACATAAATTATTAATAAGTATTTTCAACACATTTAATTAGAATTTTATATATTTCTATGTTAAAAGGAACAACCAAAAATCTTTTTGTGATAATAGATGATAAAATTTATGTCCTAAATGATAAAACCTTTATTTAAGGCGGGTGGTACTGGCTCACATCTTTGATCCCAGCCCAGAACTCAGGAAGCAGAGGCAGGCAGATCTCTGAGTCTGAGGCCAGCCTGGTCTACAAAACAAGTTCTAGGAGAACCAGGACTACACAGAGAAACCCTGTCTTGAAAAAATTTTAAAAAGAAAGAAAAGAGCCGGCGGTAGTGGCGCACGCCTTTAATCCCAGCACTGGGGAGGCAGAGGCAGGTGGATCTCTGGGAGTTCGAGACCAGCCTGGTCTACAGAGCTAGTTCCAGGACAGGCTCCAAAGCCACAGAGAAACCCTGTCTCGAAAAACCAAAAAAAAAAAAAAAAGAAAAAAAAAAGAAAGAAAAGAAAAAAGCCTTGATTTGATGTCTCCCATCTCTCATGCATATGTTTGAGTCCCAGCACCAAAAAAGAAACTTTGAATCTTGTAAGATAATGAAGATGTATGACTAATTTATTCTTTTTTTTAAATTTATTTATTATGTATATAGTGTTCTGGGCACCAGATCTAATTATAGATGGGTGTGAGCCATCATGTGGTTGCTGGGAATTGAACTCAGGACCTTCAGAACAGCAGTCAGTTCTTTTAACCTCTGAGCCATCTCTCCAGCCCGACTAATTTATTCTTAATTTAAATTTTAGTGGAAAAAATAAAACTTGATTAATTTGAAGTATGAGTGACGTTTTACATTTTGATCATGGGAAATAAATGTGATTTCATAACTCTTGATTTTATAGTTGACCTAATTGTAAATTAGTTGTGCATTTTTGTCCACATAATAGTATTGAGCAAGTGAACAATCTACGAGAGATACAAGCACTGAGGCGCCTGAATCCACACCCAAACATTCTTACGTTGCATGAAGTGGTTTTGTAAGTATATTTGAGCTTGGAAAGTTATCGAAAGTAGAAAACTTAATACTAAAGATTATTTTTTATCGTGACTAGACATTTAAAACATTTGTCTTGTAGCTGAGAGGGTGACAGTTATCACTTCATCTTATTTTTACTTGAGCAAGTTGTGTCTCATTCCTGATATGAAAATGTTTTGGTTTACCTGTGTTTGGAAAGCCTGTATCTCCAAGGTTTGGCTCCTGCAGCTTAGTCAGATCTCCATGCCTTGTTGTGAATTACTTTCTTATGAATGCATAGCACCTTCTTATCATAATTCTTATCATAATTGATACAGTTTCATGATGTTTTTCATCCATGTTCATAGAATAATTTGCATAAAGTTTACCTGTCAATCAAGAAAGCAGAGCATGGCCACAGCCATGGGACCCCCACCCTGCCACTGTATTTGCATTGTGCTTCTGAACTCACTGAGCTGGGAAGTCAGGCTGCAAGTTCCAGGACCTGCCATTCTGTGGGTTGGTGCCCTAGATATAGAAGCCATGTACAGCTTCCAGGGGACCTGGCCTATCAAAGTCTCAAAGGAACACATCTGCCAACACAAGTGTAGTAGATGTCAGTCATGGCACAATGTAGTTTAAAATCAAAATGCCGAGTCTTGTCATAGCTGTGTGGCCTCTTGGCCTGCAGTGTTCTTGGAAGTCATCTCAGCCACATATGGGAGGTGAGCCGCATAGGCAAAGGGAGCCCTGCCAGGCAGACTAGAGGTGCACAGAGCAGCATCTGGGGCAATGTAGTTTCATGACTTGGGTCTGAGTAAAATCAGAAGCTTGTTGGTATTCCCAGGCCTCTGCACCACTCACTTTCAAACCCGGACCCCGTGTAAGTGATAGCATTTGTCTTTCTTCTCTCCTCTGATGGGTTTTTGGGTTTTGCCCCCACCCCCATTGTAAGTTATCTTGATTATATTGAAGTAATAAATAACATAGAACAATCAAAACTAAACGTGTAGCTGGTCATGGTGGCACATGCCTTTAATCCCAGCACTTGGGAGGCGAGGCAGGTGGATCTCCATGAATTCAAGGCTTTATAAATTTGAGGCCAACCTGGTGTACATGAGTTCCAAGACAGCCAGAGCTACATAATGGAGAGACCCTGTCTCAAACAGTGAAACAAAATAAACAAACAGAAAAACTAACCATGCATCCACAAAGCTTGATCTAAATTCATCAACTCCCAAGCTTTTCTTTCTGCTGGTAATTAATGTTCTATTTTCATGATGTATCTTTTTTAAAGGTGATTTTAGAGCTTTGCTTTAGAGTTTTCATAGTATTTTATATTAGTTTTAGCCTAAATGTTGATTCTAAGTCAACTGTGCAATCTTAATAATCTCATGGCCATTAATGTCTCTTGTAAGAATGCCTTATTTACCAGAAACATGTACAAATACATATTAAAGGACTTGACTATGTTTTCTGATTAAGACAAGAAAAAGTAAAGTCTGCTTTCTTCCGCAGCGACAGGAAATCTGGTTCTCTTGCACTAATATGTGAACTTATGGACATGAATATTTATGAGCTAATCCGAGGTATGTAGAGAATTTTGAAATGTAACCTGAGATGACCTTGTAAGAAATGTTTGGGGTCCCCTATGTGTTGTAGCCACTGCACTGCTGTAGTGACTATAGTAACAGGGAAGTGTGCAGTACGGAGCTGCTGCACTGGGCCCAGGAGGCATTGTTATGACAGCCTCTTAGTGATGACTGAAGAAGCCACAAGCTTTCTGGGAGATCCTGTGATTTGGGTGAGGCTAGGCTGAAGGCATGCCCTCCTCATAAGGTTTCACTCTGAAGCTCCTCCCTTGCTCACCATTCCCTCCTGTGCTCCCAAGAAGCCGAGCTCTCCCCTGGACTACCATAGGGAGGATCGTCCCTCCTTGCATTTGTCATATTCCAGGATGCGCCTTCGTTCCTTCCCTCTGAGCAGTAAAGCACTGTTCGGGACAGCTCACTTGCTGAGATGGCCTGTTATGGCCTTGGATGTGTGCAGAGTGTCCTGAGGGTGCCAGGAAGCAGAGCTTTGGCTTTCGTTGAATCGATGTCCCTGAGTATCTGACTTCAAGGTTATGTTAGATGTCATGATGAAATGCAACTATGAAAGCAATATAGGAGACAGTCTATTTTCTAGATCACATAGTACCCAAAGGACAAATGAGAAACAGAACCAAGCAAAACAGCTGCCAGACCTGGTGGGACATACCTGTAATCCAGGCTTATTGAGAGATGGAGGAAGGAGGATTGCCAAGACTAACCCTTGGCTAAGTTGCAAGACTCTGTCTCAAATGTTAAAGAAGAAAGGCCTAAGGATATTAGCTCAGTGGTATAACGCTTGCCTAGCATGTGAAAAGCCTTGGGGCTAATCCCTAGTACTGGAGGAAAATAAATACATAAAGAAAGGAGAAAGAAAGAAATGGAAAAGGAGCAGACAGTTGCCGTAGAGTCTTGGGAACACCGTCTTTGTGATGGCGCTCTGGTGAAAGCATCAGAGATAACTTAAACCTTTGCCTCAAACAGCTGATTCTGGCACTGCTTTGTCACCTAGCGACACCCACCCCCAACACTTTACATTTTAAAGAATCTGTATAGGGCTGATGGCAGCTCACACCTGCAGTCCCAGAGTACCGGTGGCTGAGGCAGAATGACAGGAATCCAGAGGCTAGTATAGACTATAGAGCAAGTCCTTAGCTACATAATAAGGGCACATCTCAGAAAACAAAACACAAGGGAGCCCTTCCTTGGTTGTTTAATGACAATTCTCTGTATCTGTAAGATGCATACCTAATGTTAGAAACCTTTTTTTTTTTGCCTTCTAGGGTGTGCTATATTTATGCTTTATGCTCACGGGGAGGAGAAATGTCTGTGTTGCTATGTGTTTAGACATTTGAGAAAGGTATATTTAGAAAATTATTTATTTAATTCCCAATAGCCAGGAGATTGTGTCATTGAAGAAACTGAAGCATTTCTTTCTATATCTACCTTCAGAGACTGTGAAAGACTTGCAGTTAGACCAGCAGACAATCATTGTTGACAGTTACCCAAACAGGTCTGTCTTATCTGCCTGCTATGCAGGGTGACAATCACTGAAAGGTTTGCAAAAGGCAATTTTTTCTTAAGGTGGCCAAGTATGATGGAAACTCAAATCCTCAAGTGTGTTTACCGTACCTGGGTCTATTTTTAGGTGGGAGAAAGTGTTGGGGTAGAGCAGTCAGATGTCTGTGCGCAGGTAATCCAACTTGATGGCTTTTTCTGGGACACAAGTTCAGAAGTGAGGGCATCAGTATGGTCTGAAGGTGGCGTTTCCATCCTCCTAAAGTATGAAACATACCCCTGGATACTGTGACATGCCCAAGTGAAGAGTCAGTGATTTTTCACAGAGGCCTTTGGATCCCCCAAAAAGGAAAGTAGGCAGCTGTTTTCACCATGGTCCGCCAGTCAGATTAACTACAGCAAAACAGCGGGGAAGATGTGCTTCATTTGCTTGCCTGCAGGACCTCCAAAATGAGAGGTTTTTGGAGCTATCTAAAAGCAAGTAGCCAAGAGGAAACCTGAGGCTCAGAAGGAAGACAGTGCCGAGGGTGTTTCGTGTACAGGGAAGGACCCAGTGTGTTCACGGGCTGGTTATGCCTAGAGTTGGGGGGATTCTGAGTGCTGCTGTGGTTACATTCTCTCTATGTGTCTCTCTATCTTTCTCTCTCTCTCTCTCTCTTTTGACACAGGTTCTCTCTATATAGTACTAGCTGTCCTGGAATTCAGTATGTAGACAGGTAGACCAGGCTGGCCTCAAACTCACAGACATCTAACTGCCTCTGCCTCCCAAGTGCTTGGTGCTAAGATTAAAGGCCTATGTCACCATGCTTGACCAATGGTTACATTATTGAGAATGGCTCACAGTCCTTACAAGTTGTTTCTGAGCTTTGGAAGATACCATTTTACAATGATGAGCACTTTTCTGTAAATACCTAATAGAAGCTCGTGGCCTTTATCGTGAGTGTTGCCTATCTTTCACAGGCCAGGGACTCTATTGTCTGCACTGAATCTAAGTTGTTGCCAGCTATACCAGGCACCCTAGATGTTAAAATCTGGATAAAAGCTGGCAGCATTTACAAGGCATTTATTATTGAAATACACACTATGATTCCAGAATTAGTAACACAAGAAGTATAGGCTGCTGCTGCACTGCTCATGGCTGTTCACACTGCTCAGGCTCTGTTCTAATTCTTATAGAAATACACTGCCAAGATCCCCTGCACCCCTGCCTGTTGTTCATATCCCCACTTTACAGATGAGGAAATCAAAGAGCAGGAAAAAAGCACCTTGTCTGGTAAGCAGCAGAACTCAGACTTGAACTGAGCCCGGCTTCAGAGTCCATATTTTCAAGCACGTGCACACTGCTGAGAACAAACTGCCATTGGTCCTGTTTCTGTCATCGCTACAGATGAGCTAAGTGAGGTTTGGGGGATTAGGCAGTAATCCAGGGGAAAGCTCTTCAGGTAGGACAGAGCTGGCATTGAGACTCGAGTCCGTGAAACCTGCGTTCTGTACGTACCCTGGCCCAGCTTGGGCTTCCAGGAAATCTCTCCCGATTGTTTGTTCCTACTGATGACAGTGTGGACCTACTGAAAGCTCTGGGTCACTAAAACTTTTGCTTCAAGTAGCAGTCATGTGACCTTAATGGCTGCTCTGGTCATTAGAGCACTCAGTAGCACTGTCACATACTAAAAAACAACCACGGAATGAAGGAGGTCATGCTGGCTTCAGTGGGTTGTCTACTCACATATAGTAGTCTGGGACAAACAAGCATCTGAGAAAGTGGAGACTCGGCATTGTAGGTGTGGCTTTTGCTATTCATGACACATATAGTCTGTTGTAGAAATAACTAGAAGAAAGTGTGCTGTGGCTGTTTTTCCTTTGCCCAGCAGGTGCCCTGGGAGGCAGGCTGACTGAGAACTGAAGACTCCCAGGCTTACCTGGACCTGTGGCAGTCAGGCATGAGGGGTCTTCGTCCTAGTTCCCTGCCATGGGCTGTTGTTGTAGAGGTATAACATAGTGCACACAGGATTGCCCTGTATGGGAAAAGTCCAGTCAGGTCTCTGGAAAGCAGAACCAAGGGAACTGATTACTGAGGCTGTGCACAGACTGTGGCTGCACAGTCCCCTACCATTGCTCCCAGCCTTTCCCCTTTCTCCTTTGAATGCTTGGTCTTCTAAACCCTGAGACACTCCAGTGGCAACAGCCAGTGTTTATTACACTATTGGGAGAGAAGAGGTTGGCTCAGAGCATGTTTTAGAACACATCGTTGGTCAGTGGTAGGGCTGTGTCACTCAGGGCTGTGCTCTCTGAGGCTGTGGG
This sequence comes from Alexandromys fortis, assembly GCF_014885135.2. Taxonomy (NCBI): domain Eukaryota; kingdom Metazoa; phylum Chordata; class Mammalia; order Rodentia; family Cricetidae; genus Alexandromys; species Alexandromys fortis. Next base: position 5,804,650 of record NW_026067968.1, on the reverse strand, counting down.
TGGAGCAGGCATCCTGCAATGAGGCCATGAGAGTGGGAGAATGACACGAGGCAGGAGACACTGGGACAGTGCTCTGTGCCTCGCCACCATGCAGCAGAACTGTTACGCAAACCTTGCTGAACTAGGTAAATGCATTCTTTATCAGATCTGATCTCTTATGTACCAACAGCAAGGAGGGAAACATTGCCAATTCAGCTTCAGCATTTAGCAGGTTTAATTCTACCTTTATTAAGAGGATCCTTCAGTTTTTGTACATAGATAAGAAGGAAAACATAAGCTATGTTTTTAATAATTTTTTGCATTTCTGCACACATGCATGACACGTGTGCAGGTTTTCATGGCAGCCAGAAGAGGGCATCTGATCCCCTGGAATGGAGCTAGAGTTACAGGCTGTTGTAAGTCACCTGACATGGTGCTGGGAACTGAACTCAGGTTCTTTGCAAGTGCAGTATGTGAGTTAACAGCTGAGCCGTCTCTCCAGCCCTGCTAGCTATCTTTGTTACAGGATTCCTAGTACTTTTTGAATGTCTGCCTCAGAATGACTGACATCTTTGTTTTCCCGACCATTGTTCTCTGCCATTCAGAATATGGGTGAGACAACATTTGTCACTGGAATACTTTTTTCTAAAATGATGAGACCATCTGATTATGGTTTTTTTGTTTGTTTTTTTTTGGGTGTGTGTGTGTTTTTGTTTTGTTTTGTTTTGTTTTTCGAGACAGGGTTTCTCTGTAAAGTTCGGGCTGTCCTAGGACTCATTCCACAGACAGACCAGGCTGGCCTTGAACTCACAGAGCTCCGCCCACCTCTGCCTCCCTGTAGAAGGATTGAAGGTGTGGGCCACCACTGCCTGGCATTATGGTTGTTTTTTATTGGCCTATATTAATTATAAATAATGATGGATTTCATTTGACATTTTCATACGTGTCTATAATGTGTTTTGATCTTATTTGCCCTCTCTGCCATTTTTTTCCCTCCCCAACTCCTGCTAATCCCATTCCTGTTCCCAACTAATCCCTCTTTTAAACTGGGTGGTGGTGTCACAGTTTTCAGTACCTGGGAGGCAGAGGCAGTGGTTTCTGTGAGTTCAAGGCCAGCCTGGACCACAGAGTGAGTCCCAGGGCAGCCAGGGCTACACAGTAAAACTGTCTTGAAACAACAACAAAACTCAAACAGAAAAACAACTAGCCCCTTCCTTCTTGTACTTTCTTATGTTTTGTTTTGGACTGTTTTTCTGTCCAAAACAGGCCATGGCTGACCTGGACCTTGCTTTGTAGACTAGGCTACAGTTTCATATCTTTAAATAATATTTATTTTTATTTTATGTGTTTGAGTGTTTGCTTGCATGTATGTGTTTGCATCAGGGGTGTTCTTATTTCTTCCTGTGTGTGAGACCCAGTGAGTCTTGGTTGTTTATAGGAGCTCGGTTCTGGCTCCGAGCGAGAGGTTATCTACAGGAGCACAAGCACCTTACCAGAAGATTCACCATTGAACAAAATGTCTCCATTGAGGGCCTACAGAGCTCCTCGTCCTTCCTCCTTCCGTAACAGAACACTGATGGGGGCTGCAGTGCAGTCGGTAGTTCAGTGGCCTTGTCACGCCTGGGAGACAGTGTCCACGGCACTCTACTCCACCTGGCTCCTTCATTCCTTCCCCTCTCCATTGTGCAATGTTGCTTGAACCTTGGCAGTTTGTCTGTTGTGGCTGAGTCGAGCAGTGGCCTATCTGAGCACTTCACCAGCTGTGTTCGGGGAAGTGTGGCTCTACTATTTATGATACAGCATGTGGCTCAGAGTCCATATTCAGCCGTGTACTTTTGGGATCCTCCTTGGGCTCCTCTGTGTTACTATTAGGCTGAAGATGGAGAGCTCTTAGCGTCTACCTCTGAAGGTTGCTTGATGCTTAAGTCGCATGTGTAAAGTGTGGAGAGCAGTGTCTTCAGTGACCAGTGGTCATTCATCTCCGTCACTGTCACTCTGCAGTTTACAGTGTGTGGTGTAGTTCATATGTAAGCAGAGCGTTACAGAAGGCAGTGTGGTTCTTAGCAATGTGATCTGTAGCACGAATAATGAAAACCAAGAGACAGATAATAGGGTTCAAGCTGAAGATCAGAAATGCAAAGTGGCCAGCCACTGGCTCTTCCTGCTACCTCAGACTGAAATGGGCGATCCTGCTTCCATGAATCTTCAGACTTGAGACTGAGCCTGAGGCCTGTCTCCTCCTGTTTTATATTCCTCTCTAGTGCTGGAATTAAAGGTGTGTGTCACTACTGCCTGGCCTGTATGGCTGACTAGTGTGGCTGCTTTGCTCTCTGATCTTCAGGCAAGCTTTATTTACTCAAACACAAATAATAGACCACTATATTGATCTTATTCAGTGAGCCAAGCCCTGTTTGAGGGGTGAAATATTTCCATTTTCAGTCACCTGACATGACGCGGCTTCAGAGCAGAGAAGCAGAAGGACTGTGTTTTTGCATTTGCCATGGCTGACAAAAAGGGCAGCCCAGATCACTCAGGCTCTGTTCAGACTGGCATCCTACCTACATCATGTCTCCTCTCTGGCCCTCACTTCTCTGACATGTGTCTCTAGGAGCATTTGTGAGATACCAGGTGTTCCTGGTATATACATATACACATGGTTGTGTACACACATGCTGTGGGCATGACCTCTGGGCCTCCGATATGGAGGGCATTGGCCGGGCTGAGCTGGGCCTAGCATGCAGCCTCCAAGCCTGATCAGAATGCCATGCTTTGGCTGGAGGTCAGGGGTTTATGGGAGTGTGTGCGTGCTGGAGAGCCTGTCACAGTGCAGCCAGTTTTCCTTCAGATGCCGACTCACAGTGAACAGCTGTCACTGCTTACTTACATGTTTTACATTCTGAGATTGCACGTGACATTCCCCTGAGCTTTCTGAGGGACAGTACTCTGAAAATGTACGTTAGAAGACTCCAGCTATGCAGACGAGGGAAGTACAGACAGGAGGTTCTCCAGTGGTTTACTAAAGACCTTTTCTTTAGACCAAAAAGAAGAAACTGGTAGAAATCAGACATGTACTGAGCCTGGGGGGCTGGGATCTGTGTGAGATGACTGGACAATGGGTGGCTAGCCCACTCCTTTTCTGGGTGTGGACTCTCAGTGGCTCGAACACCGGTCTTGCACCATTCCTCTGGTGCCTAGCTTCCATGAGGACACCCTCCTAAGGAAAAAAGCTGCCCCCATCTCCTGGGCTTTGGTAAAGGGATTAAGGAATAGTGAGGGCTGGGTAGCTGACCAGGACTCATGCTGAGGCCCAGGCAGCTAAGAAACTAGATTCTTGGATCCTGTACCCATGCTCAGAACTTCCTAGACCTGAGTGAGGGCTTTAACATCTGCCTCTCCAACTGATCACCCTATGGCTGTGGTGCACAGCAGAGACTTTCCAACAGCCCAAGCTCCTGAGTCCAGTTCAGATAATAATACCAGCCAGCTTCATGCACTTGAGGGGCCGAGGCAGGCGAATCTCAGTGAGTTTGGGGCCAGCCTGGTCTACAAAACAAGCTCCAGGACATCCAGGGGTGTTACACAGAGAAACCCTGTCTTGAAAAAACAAACAAAAAACCAAAACAAAAAAAAAAAAAGATCTGGATGTGTGGGCTTATGAGATGACTGAACTTACTTTGCTGCCAAACCTGTTGACTTTCCTGAGTTGGAGGTTTTCTTTTTCTTTCTTTCTTTTTTTTTTTTTCAAGACAGGGTTTCTCTATAGCTTTGAAATCTGTCCTGGAACTAACTCTTATAGACCAGGCTGGCCTTGAACTCATAGAGATCCACCTGCCTCTGCCTCCTGAGTGCTGGGATTAAAGGCACGTGTTGTCCTCTGACCTCCACCGCACTTGTAGCCTATGTACATACACACACACAGACACACTCACACACACGTTAATTTAAAAAAGTAACAATTGCTCAGACATGGTGGCGCAGGCCTTTAATCCTAACACATAGCAAGTAGAGGCCTATGGATCTTTGTGAGTTTGAGGCCAGCCTGGTCTATAGAGAGACCCTGTCTCAACAATACCCAAAAGTAGGTAGGTAGGTAGGTAGGTAGGTAGGTAGGTAGGTAGGTAGATAGATAGATAGATAGATAGATAGATAGATAGATAGATAGATAGATAGATAAAGATAAATGGATAAATAAATAAATAAGACAAATAAAAGATTTGGATACATGAACGAACAAGACTGCCAAGTGCACTTTCATAAGTGAACAGTGTGAAGGTAGGTCTGAAGCTGGAGCTCTGGGATGCACAGGGCAGAGGGAATTGGTGGGGAGGGACTCTGGCTAATTCCTTTGTGAGCCCAGGAATGACCTAAGGAGAGCCCAGCTCCAGCAGGTGTGCAGGAGATGGAAGTTACATGCTCCGGCTGCCCTGAAACAGGGGCTCTTCCTGCCTCAGCCCTCCCAGTACTGGGATTTCACATTTATGTCATTATACTTGGTCTCGGTTTTTGATACAGGATCTGATTCTGTAGTCCAAGCTTGCCTCAAACCTGTGGGGATCCTCCTGCCTCAGCTTCCCAAGTGCTGAAATTAAAGACATAGGGCACTAGTACTACTGGCTTTTGGGTTGTTTTTTGTTTGTTTGTTTGTTTGTTTTTTGGTTGGTTGGTTTGTTTTATTTTTGTACTGGGCAATGCCCCTAGAGCCTAAGCACTCTGGGCAAGTGATCTGCAGCTGAGCTACTTCTCCAACACTGTAGATAGTAGGTTATAAAATCCCCCCGAGCTTAAGAAAGCTAACTAAAATCTTAAATTTTGTTGTTGTTGTTTGGTTTTTTGTTTTGTTTTTGAGACTGGGTTTCTCTGTACAGCCCTGGCTGTCCTGAAACTCAAGACCAGGCTGGCCTTGAATTCAGAATTCCACCTTTAAGTGCTAGGATTAAAGGTACACGCCACTACCGTCCAGCTCAAAATCTCAATTAACTTTTAAAATTTATGTGTATAAGTATTTTGCCTGCATGTATGTTTGTGCACCATGCCTGTGCCTGATGCAAATGGAAGGCAGAAGAGGGCATCAGGTTACTTGGAACTGCAGTTATGGATGGTTGTGAGCAACCTTGTGGGTGCTGGGAACCAAAGCCTGGTACTCTGCAAGAGCAGCCAGTGCCCTCCCCCTTTTCTTTTATATTTTTAAGAGTTGTTTTATGTGTATGTGTGAGTGGCTAAATGAATGTGTGTAAGCTGCAGAGCCCAGAAGAGGGTGTCTGAACCCCCTGACTGCTGCCCAGTGGAGTGCAAGAGAGTAAGCGCTCTCGATTGATGAGCCCTCTCCCCAGTCCCTAACTGATTTTTTCTTTTTTTTATTGATTTTTATTGAGCTCTACATTTTTCTCTGCTCCCCTCCCTGCCTCACCTTCCCCTTCAACCCTCCCCCAAGGTCCTCATGCTCCCAAGTTACTCAGGAGATCTTGTCTTTTTCTACTTTCTACTTCCCATGTAGATTAGATCTATGTAAGTCTCTCTTAGTGTCCTCATTGCCCTAACTGATTTTATAATTCTAGTAAATTATAATGTCATGTGAAACAGTCTAATAAAAATGATTATGGTGTTGAATGAAAAGTTAGTTGCACTTAGAGATTGTTTTGTTTTTCGGGACAAGGTCACTCTATGTAGCTTTGGAGCCTGTCCTGGAACTCGTCCTGTAAACTAGGCTGACCTCAAACTCACAGAGATCCACCTGCCTCTGCCTCCCAAGTGCTTAAAGGTGTGTGCTAGCTACCACCACCTGGTGATTTAGAGATCTGAAAACTAAGTTATTTTCTTTTGTTGTTTTGAGAGCACTGGTTCCCAGTTTGTTGTCTGACACACGCGCTGTGCCGTGCCTGTGCCCTCCCCTGAGTAAAGGTTTCAAAGTTCGATGGAGTTTTATACATGTGCTCTCTATTCCTACGGTGCTTCAGGTATCTTTTACAGGGGAACCTAAGCTGTCATATACTTTACTTATTATTATTTTTTTTAGAGAGGAGGGGGTCTTTTTGAGCCAAGGTCTTGTGCAATTCAGGCTAGGCTCAAACTCCACAGGTTGTGGAGGATGACCTTGAACTCCTGACCCTAAATGCTGGGATTGCAGGTGTGTGTGCTGCCACCCCCACAGGGTTTATATTTATTCATAGTGGTGTGTGTGTGTGTGTATGTGTGTGGCACTAGTAAACATATTGGCCATTTCCTTGACTGCACAGGGAGAAGACATCCACTGTCAGAGAAAAAGATCATGCATTATATGTACCAACTATGCAAATCACTCGACCACATGCACAGGTAGCTGGGAAGGGGTGGATCCCCCCTCCAGCGTGCAGGGACACGGCTCTAAGCGGAGACTTTGGATCAGTGAGGTGCAAGTCATTCTCTTCATTCTTTCTTTAATACTCAATGCAGAAACGGGATATTTCACAGAGATGTAAAACCAGAAAATATACTAGTAAAGGTAAAAACTTTTATATAGAAACTTGATATCACAATAAAGGTAGAATATAAAGTTTTGAAGTTTTCTTTTTTCTAGATTTATTTTTTATTTTTAATTAAGTATGTGTGTTTGGCTGGGCGGTGGTGGCACATGCCCTTAATCTCAGCCTCAGTAGGCAGAGGCCGGTGAATCTTTGTGAGTTCTAGGCCAGCCTGCTCGACAGAGTGAGTTCCAGGACAGCCAGAGCTACACAGAGAAACCTTTTCTTGAAAAAAAAAGAAAAAAGTGTATGTGTTTGTCTGAGTGTGGGTATTTGCACAAAAGTGTAGGCAGCCTTAGAAGCCAAGATTCAAGACCTCTGGAGCTGCCATGTGGGTGCCGGGAACCGAACCTGGATCCTCTTGCAAAAGCAATACACACTCTTAACCACTGAGCCATCTCTCTAGACTTATAATATAAACTTGGATTCACTGGATATCTCTTCTCTTCCAGATAGCTGGAAAGTATGGTTTGGCTTTGGGTTTCACGGTGCTGGAATAGAAGCTAGGGCCTTGTCCATTCTAGACTGTCTACCCTGGCCTGGGTTAGACTTGGTTCTCCCTCCAGGTTTGTAAAAGGAGGCTTGCTTTAGCAAATGCTGCCTGCATTGTTGACTTTCTCCTGGAAGAATGCAATATAAAGAGGCAGTTTGCTCAATAGACAGCTGCTCCCTGACCGGAAATGGACATAGCCATTCTCCGTGCTGAATGTCGGCTTGGGAAAGAGCGGGTTTGGGGGCCTTCCAAATCTGAGGTTTCTCAGACTTGAAATCTCCCTATAAGCCAGGCGATGGTGGCGCACACCTTTAATCCCAGCACTCGGGAGGCAGAGGCAGGCGGATCTCTGTGAGTTCGAGGCCAGCCTGGTCTACGAGAGCTAGTTCCAGGACAGACTCCAAAGCCACAGAGAAACCCTGTCTCGAAAAACCAAAAAAAAAAAAAAAAAAAAAAAAAAAAAAAAAATCCCCCTACTCCCCAAATTTAAAGTGTATCGTGCATGGCCCCTCTAACTGACTTGCTATCAGAAGAGTCCCCTTGAACCACATGACTGCAGGAAGCCTGTGTGCAGTGAGGCTAGAACTGAGCCACCCAGAACAGATGGCCTTGGAGCTGCTGCAGCAGGGTGTCTGTGACTGGTGACGGTACTCATCTGGATTTGGGTGCCTTCTAGACACAGGGAACTTCGTGTTCTTGCATTACAGTGTATTCTTCCAGCACATTCTTCACTAGAGTCTCTTAGAAAGCCTGTACACAGTGTGCTGTGAGCTGCTTAGATGCTGAATTTTCCCTAGTTTATATGTTTAAATGGTTTGTGTGACAGTGGCTATAGGCTGACATAGAGCCAACCCTGCTCTCTCTCCCTTACAGCAGGATGTCCTGAAACTAGGGGACTTTGGGTCATGCCGGAGTGTCTATTCCAAGCAACCCTACACAGAGTACATCTCTACCCGGTGGTACCGGGCCCCAGAGTGTCTTCTCACCGATGGGTTCTACACGTACAAGATGGACCTGTGGAGCGCTGGCTGTGTGTTCTACGAGATTGCCAGGTAGAGCAGGGCCAGCACCTGAGCTTGCGGTGATGTGGGCAGGTCACATGGTGAGGCTGGGCAAGGCACTTGCCAGCTCCTTCCTTTAAGTTCCAGGATGAGGTCATTCTGGTTTCCGCTTAGTTGCTACTGCACTGGGCTCTCCGTCAGCAGGCAACTGACTAGGTTTTCATCTCACTTCTTGCTAAGTACTTGCCCTTACTTGCTTGGCCTGGGCAGTAGTACTGGCAGGCTCTGTGGCAGGGTGGGGCTGGTGATAGGACTTGATCATGCAGGGACTAGAGGCAAGATCAGAGAAACAAGGTAGCACCACCCTGCCACAGTGTGGGCATGAGGCTCCTCCTGGCACAATTGGACTTGTCTAGAAAGCCCCAGCTCACACCTCCTCTGACTTTTTGATACCATCCCTGGGAAGAACAGTGGCTGAGAACAGACTGAGGGTCTCACTCAGAGGTGAGTCTTATCTTTCTTAATCAGGCCCAGGGAGGAGTGGGCGCAGCCTTTGCTTCTGGGGGATCTTGAGGTGAAGTATCAACACAGGCAGGGACCCAGGGGTCAGCAGTCTTACCTGTTCTTTTAACTGCTGTGGAATAATGGTGTGGACATGCACTTCAGGCCTTCTTTGCTTCTAGTCTGTATAGACGAATAATGTCATTTGGGAAGCCCAGCGGTGACTTTACTGGGGCTGTAAACGCCAGCAGACAATTCTTTGTCACGTGCTAAGATCCATGAGTTAGTCTGGAAGGGTATTTAAGGACAGATAATTAAGAGTACAGTAGCCCGTGACATCTGAGCAAAATTCAGACAGCCACAGGCGAGCTATTAGTAATCATGTCCTCTGCTCAGAGCAGTTTTTTTTAAAGATTTATTATTTATTTATTTATTATTTATACAACATTCTGCTTTCAAGTATGCATGCCAGAAGAGGGCGCCAGGTCTCATTACAGATGGTGGTGAGCTACCATGTGGTTGCTGGGAATTGAACTCAGGACCTTTGGAAGAGCAACCAGTGCTCTTAACCACTGAGCCATCTCTCCAGCCCCTCAGAGCAGTTTTTTAATCTCTCACAATGTCCCCTTTGGCCATGAAGTTAAAGAGTCCTACTTGCCAACGTTGTATTTTAAGTTTTTGTTGTGGCATGGAACACGGATCATGTCCCCAAATCAGAGCAGCTCTGAACTGAAGGCTTCCCGAAACTAATTTGCCAACATACTTGACTTCGGCCACCTGGACTTTCTCACCAAACTCCTGTGGGTTGACAGGAGGTTCTGTGTAGTTTATGGCATTTCATAGTAGAGATACTAGGGTGCTGGACTGAGGAGTGAGATCCACTGACCGTCTCTTAAGAAATTCCTAGGGGGCTGGAGAGATGATTCAGAAGTTAAGAGCACTGACTGTTCTTCCAAAAGACCTGGATTCAGTTCCCAGCACTCCTATGGTGGCTCAAACCATCTATAATTTTAGTTCCAAGGGGTCTGATGTCATCCTCTGGGCATCCTTGGGTACCTGGCAGGCACATGGTGCACAGACATGCATGCAGGCAAAAATACACAGAATTTTTAAAAATTTTAAAAATTGGGCTAAAGAAATGACTTAGTGGTTAAGAGCACTGGCTGCTTTCCCAGAGGTGCTGAGTTCAATTCCCATCTGTAATGAGATCTGGTGCCCTCTTGTGGCCTGTAGGGAGACATACAGACAGAACACTGTATACATAATAAATAAATAAATCTTTAAAAACATTTTTAGAAAGTATAAGTTTAGGCCAGGAGGTGGTGGCGCACACCTTTAATCCTAGTGCTTGGGAGGCAGAGACAGGTGAATCTCTGAGTTTGAGGCCAGCCTAGTTAACAGAGCGAGTTCCAGGACAGCCAGGACATAGAGAAACCCTGTCTTGAAAAACAAAAAAATTAAGCTTAGACATGTCTTACAAAAAAAATGAAGAAAGAAAAAAAAGAAATACTTGGGGCAGAAGGGAAAGCCCAGGCTAGAGAAAGAGCAACAGTCTCCAGATCAGAGGTTTACTTCGGGACAGCCTGTGTGGGGGAGTCCTGCCTCACTGCAGCGCACCTCCTTGTGCCCCTGCAGCCTGCAGCCCCTCTTCCCTGGCGTGAATGAACTGGACCAGATCTCAAAAATCCATGATGTTATTGGTACACCTTGTCAGAAGACGCTCACCAAGTTCAAACAGTAAGTGTGCACTCTGTCTGTGCCCCAGCCTTTCTACAGCAGGCCAGGGATGGTGCCAAGAGCTGTTTCCATGACCCCGTGACATTTTCTGAGTCACCCACTGTGAGAGGGGAGCCAGCCATGTCTCTTGGGGGCTCAGGGAGCCCTACTCTTCCTGAGTCACAAAAAGCTCTCCCCGTCTCTCAGGAAGGCCCGGTACTGGGTTTCGTCCCCAGAGCATTTATATGGGACTTGGGTCTGCTTGGGTGAGAGAGAAGGTTGCTTGTCAGAAAGGCTGTCTGTGATGACTTCCTGAGGCTGCAGTCAGCAGTCAGAGGGTAACAATGTGCCCAGCCCTTGCAGCCCCACTGGAGTTTTGATTTGATGAGAGATGAAGCTGAGGCCTGTAGGGAGTGGGAAACTTGCTAGAAAAGATCTCCCAGAAGCCCCATGGTCCAAGAAAGGTCGGTAGAAAAGCCACCCACCTTGTTTTCTCCTATTCACCTTTTTACAGGCAAGGGAGTCTCGTACGTTTATAGCACACACATCCCTGTTTATTTGGTTTAGTTTACAGCATAATTGAACAGGAAATGCAGAAATCGTCCCTTGTACAGCCTCCCTCCAGCTCAGAGCCAAGTGTTTTATCCGGCAGTTGAGCTGCACTGATGGTTGGGTCTCGCAGAGCCATTGGCTTAGCAGGATTCTCTCTTGGAGTTCAGGAGTTGTGTTCTCTTATCCCATCACCCTTTTTTTTTTTTTTTTTTTTTTTTTTTTTTTTTTTTTGGAGACAGGGTTTCTTCGTGTATCTTTGGCTGTCCTGGAACTCACTCTGTAGACCAGACTGACCTCGAATTCACAGATACCCTGCCTCTGCTTCCTGAGTGCTGGGATTAAAGGCGTGTGCCACCATGCCCAGCTCCATTACCCGTTTTCAAAGTCCAGGTTGGCCTCAGACTCTTTATGTAGCCTGGGCTGGCCTTGCACACCTGATCCTCATAGCGCTACATCGCAGTGCTAGGCTTGTAGATATGTCCCCCCACAGCCATCCTGACTTGCTCCCTTGAGGATTGTGAGCTCTTACCTTCAGTGCAGGGCCCTTAGAGGCAGGGTGGCGGCCACCAGTGCTCTAATAATGGCATGATGATGTATTATCATTGGGTTTCAATACAGGTCGAGAGCTATGAGTTTTGATTTTCCTTTTAAAAAGGGATCAGGAATACCTCTACTGACAACCAATTTGTCCCCGCAATGCCTCTCCCTCCTGCATGCAATGGTGGCCTATGACCCTGATGACCGAATCGCGGCTCACCAAGCCCTTCAGCACCCCTATTTCCAGGTGCAGAGGTAGGATTTCTGGTAGACTGCCGAATGATGAGTGGGAAGTCTTGGTTTATGAGACCCATGGGACAAGGAGCTGCTTTGGGGTTAGATGTCACAGCTCTAATAGGTAAGCTCCCTAGAAGAGCCTGAGGCACATCCAGGATAGTCAGCATAAGTTCACTGAGTGGTCTGTATGCCACCTAGCTCTAGAGGGTTTTCTAAGTGCTCGGCGGGAGGGACTTACCGAGGGCACCTAACCTCACACATCTGTACACTCCTGAATTTGACTAGTTGGCCCTACTAAGGCCACATACAATACTGCACGGCTAAGATAACTTTTGTTCCCAGCCCAGACAGCACTGAATCTGTACAGGAAGGGAAGAAAAGGACTCTAGTTCTGTGAAAACAGCATGAATGGCCACTATAAGGGCATATTGTAGCTGAAGGAAACAGCTAAGCTCTGGAGCCATTATCAGAGATGGCCACATTCTCTTCCTCCCCTGTAGGGCTGCTGAGACACAGACCCTAGCCAACCACAGAAGAGCTTTCTTCCCGAAGTACCCCATGGTGCCAGAGTCATCCAGGCAAAACTGGTCATTCTCAAAGGAGGGCAGAAAGCAGGTATGAGCTGAAATCAGTGAGCTGGGTAGACTGGAAGCCTTTACATAACTTGTTTCTGAGGAGGCCACAAGGTGTGGAGGTTGGTGACACACCCGTTCCAGAGGGCACCATGTCAACTGAGTCCTGAACACCATGCTATTACAGTCTCATGTTAGGAATATTCTAATTGCTCCAGGTAGTATGGACCTGCCTCCAACTACCTAAGCCCTTTCTGCCTCACTACCTACTAGAACATGTGTGTAAGCCCAGAGAGGGGACCGTTCCATGGGTATCTGATCTGATAGCCATGTGCAAGTACCTGTTCTGCACCAAAGCCCTTTGTGCTCACATCATAATGTGGTCACGTATGTCCTGAGAATGAGCCCAGCAGGAGGTACTGAGAAGCCACTGTAGCCGTAGCTACAGGATGGAGAGCATTCTTCCTCCTCAGACATGACAGCTTCACCGTGCACTCTCTCCGTCTTCCTTTCCACCTATCTTGTTGCATCCTGACCTGTGGTACCCATTGGTTCTGCCAGTCGTACAGGCTGGAGCTAGTATCTAACTCTACCTGTAGCCTCTCACCAGTCAGTTGTTTCTCCCACCTTTACCGTGCATGGCAGCTCTGATCACATGGGGCCACTGCAGCCAGTGTCTCCCAGAGCTTTGGCCAGGAACCAAGTGTACTTGTGCAGGATCTCCTGCATTCCCCATGGCTGTCTTTCCCAGGGGGCCTCACATGCCCAGGCCCACATGGTAATCTCCTCTCCCTCAGCTCCTATGACCATAAATGGCCTCCAAACTGCCTGCTCAACTATGTCACCCTCTACCCTCATGTTGTCTGCTGGCATCTCTCCATCCCACCTCACCCCCAATTGTGTAGTCACATCCAAGATGAGCACTAGTTACTGACGGCTATGCCTGTCTCCTGGCTGTGGCTTGCAAGCCACACCTCGATGAGGGCACCCAGTGTGGAAGAATCTTATTCCAGGGAGCTGCGCACCATTTTCCACAAATCTTCACATGCTAGGCATTTTTTCTAGTACTTAAACAATGCAGAAACTACCGGGCATGGTGGAACACACCTTTAATCCCAGCACTCAGGAGGCAGAAGCAGGCAGATCTTGGTCTACAGGGCAAGTTCCAGGCCAGCCAGGGCTACATAGTGAGACCTTATCTCAAAAGCAAACAAGCAAACAAATGAATTCTTACCCTGAAGCTGTACAAGCCTATTGGGGTGAACAGGGCCTAGAAAGCCCAGTCATAGCTCAGTGTTTTAAGCCTGCACTGGCCCATCACCTCACTGCAAGTTGGCCAGAGCACAGTCTTCAGGCTGTGCTGAGGGCCAGTGCTTGGTAGGATCTGCAGAACAGAGGAGGATTCCTGGGGGCTCTCCTTTTACTGGTGGGCTGTAGGAAGGCTGCCATACACTTGTGGCTGGCTGTTCACTGTACTTTCCATCCTGGCTCTAGCCAGGCAGTTTGATCAGGCAGAGTGCCCTTTGCTTGAGCTGATTCCTGAAGGGGAACTGATCAGTGTTCTGTTTCAAGAAGCAGCCCCTGAGGCAAGAGGAGTGCCATGCCAGAAGACAAGGGCCAGCCAGCTTGGTGGAACTGCCTAAACTGAGACTGTCATCGTGTTCCAGCCCTGCGCTGCGGTCAGTGTTGGGCACTGGAGCAAACGGAAGAGTCCCTGTGTTGAGACCCCTGAAGTGTGCTGGTGCGAACAAGAAGGTAGTAGTCTCTAGCTTTTCTGTAGGGCTGCTCTAGGGCCTGGACTCAGTCTCCATTCAGTGTCTGTGGTTCTTCTTTACCAGACAGACACACAGAAGGACATCAAACCTCACCTGAAACAGTATCACCTGCCTACGATCAACAGGAAAGGGGGCGAATACTGAGCAGCACACCACCTGGTCACCCTTTTGGAGAGCAAGGGCAGGCGCTATGAGCAGGCTTAGGCCCCTGCGGCTGAGAGTGGACAGGCCAGAGGATGCCCTGTGTGCTGGTGGTCCTGACAATGCTTGGTGGCCCAGGGACAAGCTGCCCAGCAGCCCGTCTGTACCCACAGCCTGGAGCTGTGTGTTTGCCACCCCAAAGCAGCTGTACCGAATGTTCCAGTTTAATACATTTGTAAAACCACCTCATTCAAGGGTTTATTTCATTCTCATAATGTAAGGATTTGAGGTGACTTTTTATATGAATCAAAACATAAGATTGGGCTTGGTAACTCACACCTGTAATCCCAGCACTGGGGAGATAGAAGAGAAGACAGGAAGAGCCCAGCCTGGGCTACTCAATGAGTATCCCTGCCTCAGAAAGAAAAAGGAAATAAGAAAGAAAACAAATAAAAGATAGACCAAAATCTCTGTGATGAGTGACTTAGGCTTGGTTGAGAGGCGGCTGTGCACATTGTACCTCAGTGTTTTCCCAACAGGATTGGCAGGTATTCCAGGTCTTGTAGCTGTGGTACCTCCTAGGAGTGCTGTTTGCAGACTGCTGGTTTCCACTGCAGAATCAGGTACTGTTACTGTGGCTCATGAGAATGGGCTCCATCTAAATGTGTTACAAGCCGCTCCTTTGTGTCGGCTTTCCTGAGCCACAGCTGGGCAGGCTGACATCGTGTCCTCTGAGTGCCAGCTTTGAGTGGCGGCCATGTCATGATTGCTAGTGCCTAGACTCCCTTAGGGATGCAGAACCAGTGTCTGGTGGTCAGTGTGGCTTGGAGCAGGTAGGCAAGTTGGGCACCTTGTGCCCTAGAAAAAGAAGGCTGGGGCTAGGGAGACAGGGAGTGGTCAGAGTGCTTGGGCTCGAGAACAGGACCTGAATTGGATCCACAGCATCCATGTAAAAGCTGGTACTCTTACACCCCTAAAACCCCATCACCAGGGCAGGGAACAGTGCAGGATGGGGACGAGACAGGAGGGTGTCTGGGGCTTGCTGGCCACCAAGGGACTCAATGGAGCAGAGAAGAGTAAGTGTCACACTAGGTGTCCTGGTGCTTCTTTCTGCACATGGGTGCACACACACACTCACACACACATTTAAAAGTCCATTCCACTACAGTGGAGAGATGGGAACAAATGTAAAAAGAATGGTACTGAGTAGATTCAAAAGGGCAAAAGCGGGCTGGGGAGATGGCTCAGTGGTTAAGAGCACTGACTGCTCTTCCAGAGGACCCAGGTTCGATTCCCAGCGCCCACATGGCAGCTCACAACTGTCTGAAGATCCAGTTCCAGGGGATCTGACACCTTCATACCAATGCACATAAAATAAGTTAAATAAACTATAAAAAAAAGGGCAAAAGCATTCGTCAGACAGCTGGACTTGGGGACAAAATCCTCCTAACCCTCTTCTTGGCTTCCATTTTTGCTTTTGGTATGTTGGGGGTGGAGCCCAGGCCCTGTGCGTTCATGGTAAGCACTCATTTAGCAGTGTAGTGTGACCTAGGCTCTACTCAGCCCTAGGGAACAAAGGAACTGAGTATGCCTTCTTTTATCATCTTTTTTTATATCTATATATATATACCATTTAAATCAGGGCAGTGGTGGCGCACGCCTATAATCCCAGCTCTCAGGAGGCAGAAGCAGAGGCAGGTGGATCTCTGTGAGTTTGAGGACAGCCTGGTCTACAAGAGCTAGTTCCAGGACATGCCCCAAAGCTACAGAAAAACCCTGTCTCGAGAACAAAAACAAAAAGAAAAAAAAAACATGAATATATGTACCATTTAAAAAGGGAAACTTCCCAGGGAAGTGTTGAGTCTCAATATCTGACCCCATCACTCAGGACTCTGCTCGCCCAAGTTTCAGGCCACTAGACAGATGGGTGGGTAGGGGCAGTGCCAGGAGTCAAAGGGCAGTGAGGCTGTAGGAGAAAGATGGGTTAGTGGAGGGCAGTGAGGGCATGGAATACTCTGGGTATGAGGCTTAGAATGGACAGAGCCAGAGTTGGTGGGTGTCTCCTGCACTCTTCTGAAAGCGTGGTGTGGCCCTGGAAAAGGGCTGTCCTCCGCCTTTGCTGTTGGTTTAGGAGCCTTAGTCCAGTAGGCAGTATCCAGGCTTGCAGCCAGTCCAACACACAAGGGGACCAGAGACAGAAGCCAGCTGAGTGGGCACGACAGCATGCCCACAGTAGGACCTGCAAGGCTGGGCTGAGCTTGGGTTGGGGCAGAGAACCAGTATCTGGAAAGGCTGCAGCAAGGACCTGAGGGAAAACCTCTTGGCTTTCTCTGCCTCCTATGGGCATAGCCTACCAGCTCAGTGCAGCACCGTGGACTCTCCCATGCAGCAGAATTTGAACAGCAATTGCTCGCCAAGTGTTTGAATTGTCACCACAGCAGTCTGTGCTGGAAAAGCAGTGCAGTCTCACCTTCTTCTGCCGGCTATGATTGAAGACACTATGATGCAGCCTCCCCTCTGCCCCAGTCCCCACACGTGGAGTGACATCCATCAAGTCCTACAGTAACAGGTAAGTGAGCTGTCACTTCCTATGGCTCCAGGACCTGCTGAACACTGTTTATCCGTGATGCTGGGACAGTTATAAGACCATCTGGAAGGCACATTAGACCATGTGGCTAGGGATGAATATTAGGACGAGAACCAGGAAGGTTTGTCACTGGCACAGTCCGCTGACAGCTGTCAGCACAGCTGGGCAAATGGAAACACCAGGTAACAGACTGGGTCGAGGCCCGGAAGGACCCAGGACCCTGGACCCTGAGCGGTGCTCAGTGAGAGCTGCGGAGTGCAACTGGAGGTCTCTTCAGGCGGTCCTTGCGGCCCTGCTATTTACATGGCTTCCTCCCGTCACTCCCTGCAGACAGGGAGGATCTAGAATGGAGCTGCTTCAGGAGACTGCTAGGTTCTGTGCACCTTCCCAAGGCTAAGGCAACAGCAGAAGTGAGTGGCTTCCCTGGCCTGGAAGCCAGGAACCTAATGTGAATAAAGACAGACTTGGGCTTGCATTGGTGTGTGAACTGTGCAGTAGCATCATCCTGCTGCAGCCGCAGCTGCTACAAATTCAGACAACCTAGCAAAAGCCCCACACTCCTTCCACATGCCCCTAGTTAATGGGATCAATGGAGAAATATCTCAGACACCTTATGACTTAGTCTCGGCACATAAAACCTTTAAGGGCCCAGCTCTGTATGATTCTTTAAAAGGTGAGAAAAGTTCTCCTGCTTGGAAATACAGGCATTGTCTCTAGGTATCACTTGCAGCAGCTACAGTGGGCAGGGAATTGGACCTGAGCACAGAGATGCAGGCCTGCTGATGTCAGCCCTCCGGAAGCCCCGTGTGATGACGTCTGAGCTACCTGAGTCATGGTGCGGCTGATGGAGCTGTGGAAACTTCCAGTGTGTGCTCTCAGCTTTCACGGGCAGCAGGTGGACCCCAAACCATAAAGAAAAGGCTACGTGCTTACACTAGAGTCTTAGGCCTGAGCAGCTCCTGCAGTGTGCTGGACTGTGAGGACTGGCCCAGAGCCAAGAATTCTCAAGTGAGACATGTTTCTCAGTCAGCCTTACACTGGACTGGCAGTGAGGGATCAAGGGATGTGACAGACAAAGGATGGAGCAATTCCATACCAACCAATGGGTGAGGCCAGAACAAAAAAAAAGAAAATCACACAGCGTCAGTTAAAAAAGGGTAAACAAATAGTATATTCAAGATAATTTTAATATTAATGTTTTTGTGAATTAGAAATATCACTCTTAAATGATGAAAATTACTAGTGAAGTAACTCCCCCATTTCAGAATTACATTATTTACATATATAGTACAGGCTTGATTGCATTGGAAACAACAGTAATAAAATAAACGTTAACAGATAAAAAGGGCATCTTCACTCCATGTGGTGGAAGCCGGGAGTCCACTACCCCCATATTCAAAGTCATTTTCTATTAGCATTAAACTATTTTAAGTGCAAACAGTTTTTTTAATCTATGATTGCAGCATCTGTCTTTCTGAATTATGTATTTAAGTCAGAAGGTGACAACTGTCTTCATGAGTGCATCCCAGGCTGCCTAGTGACTACCTAAAGTAGAAAATAGATCAGTGCAAAACCAGAGCCAAGTGCTATTCATAACAGTTGAATTTAAGGTTTCTTGTCCAAGAAACATTTTACTTTACACTATGTATATATGTATATATATTATATATGGGATTTAATTACATTGAATTTTAGAGTAAAAAGCAAGAAAACTCCATTTCTCATTTTTTACTGCAGCCCCAACAGACTGATTAAAAATGGAAGCAACTCTTTGGGTTAGCAGCTCCACACAGCCCTACAGGCTGCCGCTGCCTGCCGCCTGCATGTGGCTCCAGCGCAGCTCATGGCTCCGTTGTCGTCTGTCACTCCCTCAGTCCACACGTGTCCGGGGGAGCCTGGGAGCAGCAGTGCAGCTGCTACACTACAGTCCCACCTGGAGAACTGGCCTGGTTTGGGGATGACAACAAGCCCTGCGAACAAAGCAGTTTACATTAATCCAGCAAGACACGGGGGCAGCGCAGACAGCCCCGGCGCTCACCCTTGGCCAGCGTTTCTCACAGGCTTGCATGCCTTTCCAAGGGCCTGAAACCAGGCTTTAACACACTCCCTGTTCCACCTAACTAATTCCTCTCAGAGCACTGTTCTGTGCCTGGAATGAGATTCTGTGCCCCAACACCAGCTAGCAGTTAGAAGTGTCCACTGAGGGCCATCGCAGCCTTTAGAAGGCATAGCTCAGATACTGCAGCTGCAGACAGGATCACCAGCTCCACCTCTGGTTTGTCAGGTCAGCCCAGGCCCTAAGCCAGGTGGGCTTCCAAGGACAGGGTCTAGTGGCACTTAAGGCGTTTTCTTTCTCCCTTAGTTTAGCTGACCTCCAGTGAAGAGGCCCTACAGGTACGTGAGGAGTTCAGGCCCTGGGTGGGGAGTCCTGCAGCTGCAATGGTAAGACAGCTCCCAGTGCCCTCAGAGCTGCCTCAGAGCCAAGGGCACTCACAATCTTCAGCACTGACTACTCTGCGGGCAGTTATGGCAGAGCTTGGTGCTCATTTCTGAGGAATCTGAAGATTACAGTAGTGCAGCATTAGAACTAAAATGGGGGGTAGGGGTTCCGTGGAAACAAACATCCTTTAGCCATCCCGAAGAATTATTTGTTATTATTTATAAATGACATTTAATGCTAAGTAAACACTGCTACATTTTCAAAGACTCCGTGCAGAAATGAGGCTGACAGTCATAAATGGGTCATCAGCTTCACCCCACACCTTGCTGGAGGGAGCTAGGAAACAGCTGGCCCACTGCAAGCCATCTGACCCTCAGTTTCTTATCAGAGTTGAAATCTATTGGTCTAGACAAAGCCAAGAGGCAAGAACAGATGGAATATAACAATTGGCCTGATCCGCATCTGTAGGAGCTCTTATCCCCTCAGACCCTTGTTCAGACAGTGCACAAAGAGCCACGCCCCTCAGACCTCCTGTAAACCCACCACGCCAGTGAGGGAAGGCAGATGCAAACAGGCCCTGGTCCACCCAAGCTGAGGTCGAGGACAGCAGCCACTTCAGTACATGATCCGCCTTCTGTGCCTTGAGCAGCACTGCAGACAGGGGTGGCCTGCCCTGTCTCTGTAGGTGTTGCCATGGCCACGGCCTGCCAATGGACAAGTGATGCCAACCATATGGGAGGCGCATGATTTTAAACAATAGTTAATGACTTAGGAACCAGGGGAAATAAATATTAACTGAATATAGCCCAACTTACTACAGTACATAATCAAATGAGAACTCTCAAAGGCGGGTGTTAAGAGCCTCTGAAGCACACTGCTTGCAACAGTGCACATTTCAACTTGGACAGGCCCCATCTTTGATATTTGGTGGCCAAGTGATTCCTGACTGCCATAAGAGTCAACATGAGCCTGACAATGACCGTGCCCACTCTGGTGGCCTCTGTGTCCTTTCCTTGCAATTCTGTGGATGAGGAGTTTCCAAACATCACCAGGCCTCATTGTCCATGGTGTGCTCAGGAGTCCAGGGGAACCAGTCCTTACTCTCCATCATGTGCACTATCCTGGCCACTAGGCCAAGGTGAGCACACTTGGGTCTCCTCAACCAGCGGATCACATCTACCTACCTTTCAACTCCTGCAATCCCACTCAAATGTCAGAGAATTGGGCTGTCTCAGTGGGGGTTCACTTCTGCCATGTCAGCCCTGGCCATAAGTGGAGGCCAGGACCTCAGGGCCCTCCACCATAGACAGGAAGACTATTGCGAAGGTGAAATGAGAACCAGAGAGACCTGGCCTCCAGTTCCCTGACCCTGAGGTCACAGGCTCCTGAGTACACTGGCCTGCTGGCCCCTAGAAGAATGTGTGAAGCCAGCACAGGCCACCAGAAACTGAAAACTAGAGCAGGGAAGGGCCTTAGCCCAGCACCCAGATCAAGACCACCTCGCTTTGTTACTCGCCATTAGAACAGTGACCTTCACACTGTTTATTCTTAGGATGTGTCTGCACAATCTGCAGTGGAGGCACTGGGTCTGGTGGTGTAGGCCTAATACTCTTGCACGCGGAAAGCAGAGGCCTGCAGCCACAGCCAGGGCTACAGGAGACCCTGTATGAAACGCCTGTTCCCCTAAAGAAGAGAATGTAAAATATACCCTTTATGGGGTTGGGGGGAGGTTGAATTCCACCAAGCTACATACACCCCAGCCTGTCACCATTAGTCCATGCTATAGTGTAAAGCCTGGGAGGTGAAAGGGGAAGTGGCCACACCCCCACTGAAACAGTGTCAAGCGGTGTCAAGGCAAAGAGCCACTCTCGTACCACCAAAGCGTGGTGGTTCTGCAGCCCTCCTCTGATTTCTCTGCTTGGGGATGGGTGAGTCAAGATTAGAGATGGCACCCAGGAAGAACGCGTGTGCCTGCTGGGTGTGTGCACTTGGGCCAGCCTAGCCCTATGTACAGGCTTCACAAAACTGAGGTCTCTCCAGCAGGGACCCTAGTCCCAGCGATAAGACAACTCTTGAACCTGAGCTCTTCTGGTCTCACCAAATTTGCTAACATTGCTGGATATTTCATTTTAAAATTACACAACAAAATACTCCAGGTCTTGGTTTGGGTTAGATTCTAATTTACAATAATACAATTAAGCCTTATTTCACCAGGATATACAATAAAAACAACACTGTGCCTTAGAAACCAGAACAACCAAAGAACAAGTCCATTTTCCTGCCTGTCCTGGCAGATGTTGCTGAGATGGATTATAGCTGGTCGGATGCTGTACATGCAAAGACATGTCTTGGACTTCTGCTCTTTGCCCTGGGTGTGTTCCCCTTATCTGTCTGAGCTTAAGAATCCACTACTCTATTCCACACAGTCTACAGCAAAGACCAGAGAAAACCTGGAAAGAAAGCACCCTTCTGTAGAAGATATATAAAAGAGATCAGAGCAACCAGACTCGGTGTCATGACTTACTGTCCTGGGACCCTGGGTCCTGCTGGGCTGTGGGCCTTGTTCACAAGCTAGCCCTGAGAGGCCACACTGAAGGCAGCACAAAGGGGCTACACAACCTGATCTCTGGTGAGAAAAGGGAAATGTCAAACTCTTTACAGACACCCGGGGAAAGACAGAAAATGAACCGTGCAAGCGGCTGAAGGCTTCTTTGAGGTTGTACGTTAAGGGCCAGCTAAGGCCCTCATTCTGTGACCCGCCGGGCCCTGAAGTTTGCCACAGAGGAAATCTTCTCTGGCTTACCCCCTGCAGGAGCTGCCCAGAGTACAGCCAAAAGCAGAGACTGGTTTCAGAGGCACGGCTCCAAGACAGAGCTGCTACAGAATCACTAACTACAACACTAACGGCACCCACATCTACAGGTAGCCCTACACCAAGGGACAACTCCTTGTCTCCAAGTATATAGTAGCTATGTCTTAAAAAAAAAATCAAACGGTATGGTTTCCTTTAAACAAAGGAGAAAATGTCGTTAGCCTCTTTTAGGCCTGTAAAGCTATTTAGTTTCTAAGAAAAAGCCCCCCTGTGCTGCTCGTGTGTGTGTGTGTGTGTGTGTGTGTGTGTGTGTGTGTGTGTGTGTGTGTAGGGGTCCCTTTGAACTACAGGTTTGAACAGCTCTCCTGCATGGCAGCACACAGTCAACCCGTTCTGCACCCAGAGTCAGGCAGTAAGGAAACACCCTGGAACTATCTGTGGGGGTTCCGAGGCAGAGAGCACAGGACCACAGCAGCTTGGAGGAGAGGCAGCTAAGCAAGAACCCAGTGTCTCAGGAAACAAGAGCTGACAGGTGAGTGGGAGCACCTTGGTCCAGCTCTCTCTCCCCATGTCACCCTGGCATGTCACCTGTAATTCCTGCATGTAAACATTTGGAGATGGGGTGACTGGTGAAGTCTATGTACTGAGGGACAATATGCAGGGCTGATCCGCCTGACCCCCATGGAATGTCGCCTGCTGCCTGCTCCTGTCGCACTGGGCTCTAGGTGTCCCCCAGCCCAGACGCCCAGCAGGGGTGAGGTGGGAGTGTGCTGAAAGGGAAGAGCTCCTACAGAGGCCCACAGTGCCCTGGGCTGCCTAGGTGGCTGCAGAGCCTAGCTCCCTCCAGAATTAACATTCACATTGCACTGGACCCTTCTCAAAGAGAACGGGCCTAATCCAGACAAGCTCACACACAACTGCGGCTCTGGAGCTCAGCGTCAGTGGTCCACACAGCAGTAGGAAGAGGTGGCTTCCATGGTTATTAGTTCTAGAAACGTTAATGAGGCTCTTAATTTTACAGCACTTAACAGCTTTCTCTTTTGGCTCACTGAGATTCTTTTTTGTAAAGCTTAGATGTGAAAATGACTTATTGAAAATTCTCTACGTTTACAATGCATTCACACGTTTATTCAATGTCAGTATACAGAGGAGAGAGAGCCCCCAGTACTGCAGAATGTCAAGTATGTGGTTAGTCTCTTTTCTGTGACAGTGACAAGCGAACAGCTAAAAAACAAAGCAATGGACAGAAACATGGTTCTCAGGATTAAGGAGTAACAACACTGATATTCAAGCTTCAGTAGTTATTGCAACAGTAGGAGCTCGGGTCCTGGTGTTTCACAGCAGGAGGGCTCTTCAGGAAATGTATTCAAGTTGTGAAGAGATCAGATGAAAATGTAAGAAAGGAAATACACATTTACCTTGACTCTCACTAAAGATAAATACTCATACAACTTTGCACAATGTCACCTAATAACAATCTTTAAAAGCCAAGTACACAGAAGTTAAAATGCAGGACTTCCACACTTTTAACTCAAGAGGCAGAAATTGAGCCATGACACAAAGATAATGTAACAGTTGCAGCATGAATGAAAAGTTCTGCATCAGTGTGACATTGCTCCACCAGAAGAGCATGTTCTTACAGTTGAACTTGGGCTCTGAGTCTCAAGGTAAGGGTTGCATACAAGTGCTTTTCCACAGAGAGCCGCGGGCTTCACTAACGCCACACTGCCGTCCTCTCCCTGGGACACGGCACAGCACTTTGATGAGCACCTTGTTAACCTAAGCCGGCTCGTGGTGGTCCAGTCAGCCCAAGTAGACAGCATGTTCTGGACAGAAATGGCCTGGTAGGTGTGGGGCTCCCCCATGCATCCCCGGATGTTCAGCCTTAGAAACCAAACTCCAACCTTCAAGTTCAGGAGCAGGCCTACATGGAAAGGTGCGTGGAGACTCCATGGGTGAGGGATGAGACCTCAACAGAGGACAAGCCTCAGTGGTGCAGCTGGCTCTGAACCAAGAGGCATAAGGGACCATGGACCCCTTCAGCCATGACTGCCCACAGCATAGCCTGCATTCCAGCATCAGTCACTGGAAAGCCACCACTAAACACTGGTCCTAGTGTTTTTCTCAAGTGGTCAGATAGACTGGTGGTGGCATTGGGGTTTCCACAGGACCTTTTTCTGGCCCTACATGTCCTGTGTTGTTCCTCCTCACACTTTGAGCTTGCTCAACAAAGAAGAAAATATCTCCCTCCAGCGAGAAGAGGACCTTACAGACAGGGACACACATTGTGCTAAGGTAGGCTCACTCATTTTAGCACAAATTCAATATGTTAAATTTATTAAAAATTCAGAATGTGTGGAGAAATGGCCCTGGGTGTTTTAAGAAAAACGCCAGAGGGGACATCCTGAGCTGGGATGTGTACACACCCCCACAGAAACTGCCAAGTTTTATAGCCCTTGTCACACCTGATTTCAGAATGTGGGCTTTTCTAAAAAACATTCACTTTTCATCCTGACCTAAGTGACTCTCAAAACACTACTAAACTCAATCAGCATAACAGACAACCTTAAAGCTCTTTACCCCTGGAGGCTAATCTGGAGGCCAATTACTGGCAGCAGGTGTCACCCAATCTCTTAGGGACATTTGCTTTTCAAAGAAGGCACAACTTCCAAGCCTCCCAAAGGGCCGGGCTGTGGCTCAGAAGTGCAGAGCCAGCACGGCAGGGGTAGAGACCCTTGGCTCAGTCCCCAGCAGAGCTCGCACAGGAGGAGGAAAGCGGGACCAGGCTGGGGCCAATTCACCACAGCTACAGTGCAGCTGGCAGCTGCGGTGGGCGAGCAGGACAGACAGCAGGCTCTACCTGTACAGTGGGGCCCTCGGGGGGGGGGCGACACCATGGGGACTCGATTCCTGCCTGTAGGACCCTAGGACCCTCTTCTTGCCAAAAGCTCTTTTATTCCGGGGGCTAGCTACCAGAGACATTCTTGTTCATGAAAATGCTTTACAGAGGGCTGGAGAGATGGCTCAGAGGTTAAGGGCCCTGGCTGCTCTTCCAAAGGTCCTGAGGTCAATTCCCAGCAACCACATAATGACTCACAACCATCTGTAATGAGATCTGGTGCCCTCTTCTGGCCTACAGGCATACATGCAGACAGAACACTGTATACATAATAAATAAATCTTTTTTAAAAAAATTATTTAAAAAAATAGACTGCTCAAGGGAGAAACAGGGAGGTTTTGATGAGGAAGCTCAAAGTCTGGTGAGAAACTACAAACATGCTCCCCAAATTTCTCTGGGTGACTACTGTGGAAGCAGGGTAGCCCTCCCTGTGTATCATTCTTTGGAGATCAGAAACCATCATGACACAACCCCATGACACCCACCACCTCTGTCTGCAGGGCACCAAGAAGGAGCACCCGCCCTCCAGCGCCCTCTTCTGGAGCTGCCGCACCTTTAGTTCTGGTCTTGGAGAACACCTTGCACTCTGTCCTCCTGCCTGCAGAACTGCTCTGCCGGCTGTCAAAGAAAGGGGGGCAGGAATCAGTCAGGGGGGCAGAGTGGGCCTGGGGCAGCATTGCCCTGCATGCAGGGGCCAGCCTGGGCCAGATCATGCAGCTAAGAAGCCCCTCTACAACTGACCCTGGACTCTTACCAGTTCCTGAACAGGGCAGGGAAGCCCAGGAGATTAAGAGACACAGCAGAGGGCCCCAAACAGGGTTTCCAGAATAGACATTAACGGACTATACTTAGCAGCAGAAATTGGAAGAGACTGTGACCAAACCCCAAATCACAAACTGTAACATTATCATAGGGATGCAGAAAAGAATTCACAGGCCTCTATCAGGCAATATAGCTGAGGCCTGTTTTCATTCCCCCTTTAAAGGAAACAGTGTATCCACCTCTTGTTCTGCTCTCCCAATTCCCAACAGCAAGTGACTCTTGCGTCCCAGCAGATGGGGCTAGGCATGCTCCCAGGGCAGATCCATAAGGGCCCATTATCTGTGCCGGATTCACCAAGCACACATGTGATGGCTCCCTTGCCAGCAGATAGCTTCACAACTGAGACATCAGCATATCTTCATCATAAATATTACTTACCTATGATTGGCCACTCTATTTGGGCCAAATACAAAGTCCTGAATTTGGAAACTGCATACTCAATGCCTCAGAAGCATTTGAAAGTGAATTTCAGAAACTGCACATCGAGTGTTCATTTCTAACCTGCCCACCTGGCAGCCCAATTTGACCTCTGAAGTTCAGACAGTCTTCATGGTGGTGGTCTTTGCTCCCTCAGATCAGTTAACCCTAAGAACTAAGGAGTATATTCCCAAGGCAGATGGGACATGAACACCTGCTCAGGGACACAAAAATGTCTTGGCATATAGGGAGATACCCTGGAAGCTGCCATCATCTCATGCGCATCATCATCATGACAGTCTCAGTGGCTGTCACATTAAACAGGACAGGGATGGGGACACTGGTCTAGCCATGAACAAGGAGGAGCATGAGAAGGGGACTGGGTCTGGCCAGATCTTTGCTACTGTCATATCCACTACTCAGGGCAATACAAATGGTCACTACTGCTATAGTTAATGACAAAGGGGTACCAGACAGAAATAATCCTAAATATTACAAATTAACAAATAAAATAACTATCATTCTGACACAAAATACCCAGCTCAAAGAACTGGAAAATCTCCAGTAAACCTGTAAAAACTACAGATTAAAAGAATTCTTGAACAGCTGAGCAGGACCTAAGGAGCTGGAAACAAACTGCAATCCCCACCACTTTCCTGCTACAGGGGCAAGCCACACAGCACTGCTCCTGAGGGACACAGGGCTCCATGGGTAGGATCTGAGTCCTGCACCAGCATCTGTCTCCAAGAGTCCTCCTGGACTCACAGCTACCATTCAAAAACACGAAGGGGGTGGGTGCTTTGTGCTTTCCCTGTGGGGGAACTGGCCCCCCTCCCCAATGCCATATCAGAAGGTATCCTGCAGCTGGACAACCTAACAGCCCACACAAAGCAGAACTGAGAAGCCTGCCCTTGACTTCCAGCCACACCTTCCTGACCCTAAAATAAAGCTCCCCCACCCCCCAGCAAAACAGACAGAACCTCCTCTTCCCTATTGGGAAAAACACAAGCAATGCACATCTAACACATAAGTCTCAGCTGATGCGGCTGGTGTCCTTGGCCCAGCATCCTAACTCCAGGCTCTGGACATGTAGGGAGTTTAGGGCACAATTGCAATCAGAGTTCTACAAACTGCTTCTTTGAAAAACGATGTTTATTAAACAATTTTAATTGTCATAAAATGACTAAAATGGGTTTTAAAAATTAAGGCTCTTTTCTTTCTGTGGATTGCCAGACAATGTAAAAATAATATCAATCACCCTGATGAACGCTTTGTTCCTAAGTTAAATTTCATAGATTCCTAAACATTTTATGATTTAAGATAAAAAGTTGGACCATAAGTGATAATTAATGGCCATCTGTACTGAACATACACTGACCAGGTGCACAACAATCTAGTTGAGGAGTTACGCAGAAATATCCCAGTTAAAGCATAAATTTCGACGTTAGCATTTTAATGTCATTATTTCTCCACACTGTCATGATTTCCCTATAATCGGAATAGTCTGATACAGAAATGCTAACTTTGGGACTCTATATACCCAGAGGGATGACTGGCTTGGCTGGCAATTAGTCTGATTATATATTTTTAAATGCTCTAAGGTGGATTATCAAATGATTCAGAATTACATGGCATGCAGTATCCAAAATTATGGCTCTGATGCATTTAGATTTACATTAAGAAGTGTCATTCACATTCATTGTACATCCCACCCCTCCCACAAGAAAAAAAATCACTACCTAGTCAAGTTCTAGATCTGGTGCAGCATTAAGGATTAAAACTTACCACTTTACCAGGCCTTGCCCATGTGCAAATAAATCCCTCCTGACAAGCAGTGACTATACAGTCTTCAAGAAAAACCAATACAGTCAGTCTTTCATGAGCTATCTTTTTACAGATCAGCGGCTCTAACAAAGGAACATCTTCCATCCGAGGACACAGGGATGTTCCCAGAGTTTTAGCTGGGTCCGTTTTGGCTTTAGTAACTAGATTCAGTTTGTCACTGCTCTTGCTGGAAATGTGTCCCATACTATGATTTCGTTTATGGTCTTTTTCATGGTGTCTCTCCTTCCGGTCGTGCAGCGACAGAGTTGCAAACTTGCTGACCCCAGAGGCAATGGCCCCGTCCATGACGCTGCTTTTGCTACCAGCATTGGAGACTGCTGAATGTGGAAGGCTATTGGACCGTGGCAATGGAGGGGGCACAGAGTTTCCAGGTGTAGTGACACTGTTCCCATTGCTTCCAGCAGGTGGACTGGTGGCATTCATGACATTTGTATGTGTCCTTGCTCTTGAGAGGGGTTGGTGAGGGAAAAGGATGTCTTCTGTAAGGTCCCATAAACACAGTTGTGTATCCTGACCCACTGAACCAAACCGATAGGTAACACTTACAGGGCGGCTGTCTGTAGAGTTCCGTTTGGACAGCCTAGACTGTGTACTGTTCGCTCGATCTCTGCCAAAATGAAGAAGGTCCTGGAAGTCCTCGTCACTGCCACTAAACTCCATAGGGTCACTTTCTTCTACGCTAGTAGTATAGGGATCAAATGCTACAACACTGACCCAGGATTTGTGCCCATGGCCTCTAGCTATTACTCGGCAGTCTAGAAAGGACCAGACTGTCACCAAGTCGTCCTCTCCACCTGTCACAATGTACTTGCCATCTGGGCTCCAGCACACACAAAGCAAACCCCCAAAGTAGCTTTTCATTGTACCGTGCAGCTCCACTGAGTCAAAGTTGAACACACGCAGAAACCCGTCCTGGCTCACACATGCTAAGAACTTGCCATCTGGGGAGAAAGCAAACTCGTTGAGGGCCCCCTCGCCCACCGTCCACTTAAGGAGAGGGTTCCTCGTGGATTTGCTCTTGCAAGTGTGCACGGCAAAGCTCTCTCCCTGCTTCAGAAGCTGGTAGTGGGGGGCTGTGGTGCCACAAGTGTGCTCCACATTATATAAGTACATGTTCCCACTTGAATGGGCTACTAGGAAAAGGCTTTCCGAACCAGGAACCCATTTGA
Organism: Alexandromys fortis; assembly: GCF_014885135.2. Classification (NCBI taxonomy): domain Eukaryota; kingdom Metazoa; phylum Chordata; class Mammalia; order Rodentia; family Cricetidae; genus Alexandromys; species Alexandromys fortis. The sequence goes on along the minus strand of NW_026067968.1, from coordinate 5,775,658 downwards.
CACAGGTTACGCGTGACTTGTCTATTAGTCTCTGTGAAGACAAAGGAGAACATGTTATCACAATGGAGAAGTTACGGTCTACTTTCCAGAAACAAACAAACAAAAACAAACAAACAAACAAACAAAAGCTTGTCTGCTCCTCGGCAAGAAGGAAAGAGTCCATTCAGGCACTCCATTTTATCCTGTGTCAGCCAGGCCAGTGAAGAGCGTGTGGCCCACTCTAGAATTGCATTTGGGTGTCAGGACCCTGTCTTTTACTAAGGGTATCAATCAATGGATAAATATCTGCTGAGAGCCTATTTTGTGCCAGGCCCCAGGCACACTGGTGTGGGACAGCCTTTGGCCCTTACAGTAGAAATAACTGAATGTTTCGCTACGGCTACATCTCCTCTCTACAAGGACTCACAGGACAAGTTTCTGTCCTCATAGCTTTCTTTGCCCTTGTCACTTTAGGCCATGGGCCTTTCTGTGGCTGCTCCAGGACAGGGAATCATCTGCAGCCTGTGACTAGCAGAACACAGGACTTGAAAACACATTTCCCGGACAGGATACAGTCTGGGCTCACTGTGTCTTTTAACCCACATCTCCCAGATTCCCGCTGAAGGTGGAGGCTGGCTTGGGAGCCTGTGCTCCACCACTGTCAATCTATTTCCTGCTCATCGTTGGTCCACTGACCTAGTTGCCCCTTTAAATGCATGTATACAGTGGCTAATCTTTAAAACCAAACAAACAAAAGCAGACACAAATGCCACTCAGATGTACAGAAGGGGTACCCTTCTCTGTGCAGACCGTGCTATAGGACTCATCAGAGCACATACCCTCCACAGGCAACAGAGCTCACCAGAAGTTCCCATTCCTGCCCTGGAACTCCCTGGAATACCTGCCAGGTATTCTCTGTTACTTCTTTACTCTTTACTGGGACATTTTACCTAACTGGTTGGGGTTCCCCAACATGAATCTCAGAGAGTCACCAGGGCACACTAGTATGGACCTGAGCTACAGCCATCTGCCTGATTGTTTGGTGACCATGTGTCAGCAATGTGTGCTGTTTCCTTTACAGAAGAGGACAGAAATGAGATAATGTGACTTTAAAAGAATGGAAGCTGGGGTGCAATGTGCATGAGGATCTGGGTTTTCATATACAGCACCAGGTACAACAACAGAAATTAAGAGCCTCCAGCTACATGACTGTGAAGGCTCACTGCTAACTCTTCCATGAGGCCAGGCTGCTCCACACTGAGTCCAGGGCCATGACTATGCCAGGTGGGTTTGCACATGTAACTTGGATCTAAAGTCAGACTATGTCCTGACCCTAGCCTCGTTTTCTCCTGTCACTATTACTCCATTCATGTGGAAAATTTAAAGATTCTTGCAGTATGACTAGGTGTAAATTTTTACCTACAAACTTAAAAAAACGTACAACAGAAAAATTCCACTGGAATTCTGGTAAGAAAGGAAGTGCTGTTATGTGATGGGGAGGTGCAGACAGCGGTGAGCAGATGCAGTGCAGAAAGTTTTACTCACTAAAATGTGCACTCCAACCACCCTAGGCCAATCTGTGGATATAGCTGACAGAGAAAACCTCTAACAACCCACTGTATGCAGACCTTACTGTTGTCCCTGGGGACTGGGCACACCAGTGTAGCAATGACAGACCAAATCCAAGGGAGCACAAAAAAGTTCAGAGGTCTTCAAACTTGTCTGAAGTCACGTCCATTCATTTACTCAGTCAACACTGAATACATACCACATATCAGACATCTATTTATATATACAGCATTGATTAAAACTGCCATCCCTTTCTACATGGCAGATGTAGTAAGGTAAATGCTGTGCAGAAAAATTATCCAGGAAAGGAAAACAAAGTGCTGAGAATGGCATGTCTTGGCAATTTCAGTCTAAGAGGATAGCTAAGAAAAGCCCCTTAATATGTGAGCGTTAGCTGGGCACAAAGTGAGGCCAGCACACAGTGTGCTGGGGAGACACTGGAGTAGCCGAGGGAACAGATGCAGGAGCTCCAGACCCTGTAGAAGTAGCAGTGTGCTACTGAGAGTGGCTGCAAAATGGGTAGCTGTCCCCTGTCCTGAAGCCCTGAGGTCTGAGACCAGCCTGCCACGCCCACTAGCCAAGTGTCCCTGCAACAGAGCACCAGCCTAGCTCAGACCGCAGACGGCACAGCAAGTGGGAAACACAACTCCTTGACCAGCGGTTACCTGACTTCAATTGTTTCTAGGTTGTTACTAGTTTGAGTGTAACAGAGAAAGAACAAAAGTGTCTTACATCTATCTTTCAAATAAAGAAACAGAAACATCTGGAACATTTTACTCAATAAATATAAGAATAAAAATTACAAAGAAGGTGGGCATTGGGCATCGTGGCTAGGCTGCATAGGGAACATCAGGACAGCTAGGAGGATATTGCAAGACTGTCTTAAAAACTATTTTTTTTAACACAGCTCAGCCAAAAAGGTTACATTTTTATTTTAGAAAATGTCTGATTTAAAAAATAAAACAAAAAACAAAGAGAAAAAAACCCAATAGAGTCATGTTAAGAACCAGTGTAGGTGGCGGATCCCTTTTGATTTTGAGTTCTCACTGGAGCAGACCCTCATCTAACTAGCAAGATACCCTACAAAGGCCTATTCCTCCAAGCCATACTGCATGTGGGTAGGGGTGGGTGGGGGTGAGGCAGGAGCGAAAGGGTCAAGGCTCTCACAGAGCAGTCGGTGGATTAGGAAAGGCTGGAGCACCTGGAACACAATTGTGAACTGAGACACAGGGCTGTGAGGTCCTAGGATAGGGTCAGGCTGTAGAAGCCATACACTGCCTCTTCCATGTGGGAGATGTGTTATAAATGTAGAATATACACTGGATTCTGCGGGTGTGGTATGGAAAAAAGATTGTCAAAGATCTTATTCCTAGTTTTAGTATTATATAATGAAATATCTGAATGTATGAGAAAAATACAATGTATTCTTAAAATTAATTTCGCCCGATTTCCATCCTTTGAAAATGTGAGTGCACACCTGCAACTCACTCTGCATTCTCCTTGACAGTGCTACTGCAGACAAGGGGCAGCACAGGCTCTAGAACAAGGAGGAAATCCTAGCAGAAAGAACAAAAGGTCAAATGGAGATGAGGTCAGGAGGTCACTGGTCTCCAACCTAGCCAGTGGCAATGTCAGGTGCCTCTGTTGACAGTGAATGTAGTGGGGACGATGAGAGGAGTATAAAGTTCATAAAGACCCCTAAGTTCAGCCCCAGAGACAGCTGGGAAGGTCAGTCTGTAGCCAGTGAAAATGAGCAGAAAAGTCAAGCAGATGGAGAGCTACAAATCTGGGACATCCTGGGATCTCTGAGGAAGATGGTTCAGCAAGGTAGAGTGTAGGATTCTGGAAAAATCTACCCAGAGGGAGCACAGTAAGGCCATGCTGTCACACTCACTATGGTGACCACAGAGCTCTCCATGAAAGAGCCAGCTTCCAAAAGACTCAGAGCCCATTTCTAAAACCACTTTTGTGAAAATAACAAAACCCAGCCCAACTCCTGGCCAAAGCACAACAGAACACTGCGGTGTCCAGGTCAAGGATCAGTGTAGAGCTGCAGACTCAGAAGTTTGTATGAACCCTTGGAGCACTCAGCCAGAGCTCTCCTCTTCTAATACAGAGAGTAACTCAAAGAGACATCGCACTACATAAGAAAAGGGCATCATGTCCACTGCAGTACAAGGGGTCTCCAGGCCCTCCGGACTAGTTAGAAGGGGAAAAGAAAGAAATCTGCAGCCACATCCAAGTGTCCATGACAAATAAATCTGAACTGAAGCTTTCTGAGGCATTTCATTTTTATTTTTCTTACTTCTACCAGCATGACAAGCAAAAACAAAAACAAAACAAAACAAAACAAAAAACAACTTGGGGGTGAGTATGCATTTTACAATACAGATATCAGCTTATAATATAAACATAACAATTGTTAGAAAGCTACAGTGCAGTGCAAGAACAGTTTTTTTTTTTTTAAAGGCAACATAAAGATAACTGGAGAGGGCTGAAGCTCTCCCGCAGAAGTAAAGAAATGGGTATTTCAAAACCACCAAGGATTAGATGTCATTTTTACCAAAGTTGAAACTTTAAGAAGTAGATAGTTGTGGGTAATTGTTGCTCATTTCTTTCCATCAGTTAAAAAAAAGGCAGCAAAACCAAAACTGATAAAATGCACAACCGTGTCCTCTGCCAGGTAAGGGCACACTCTACCACTGGCCCACCTCCAAACTTTGTTTCTTTAAAGATTTATCTTTATTTTTATTAATTGTATGTATGTGTCTCTCTGAGGGTACCCATGGAAGCCAAATTTGGGCCTTCTAGAAGAGCAACAAGTGCTGTTAGCCACTAAGCCATCTCTCCAGGCCCAACATTTTAAAAGAAAAAAAGTTTGCATGTGTGCGCATGCTCACAAATGGCAGGTCAAAGGACAACTTGTGAGAACAGGTTCTCTCCTTCCACCATGTGGGTCTCAGGCTTGGTGGCAAGGGCCTTTACCAGCTCCACCATCTCCAAAACCTAGCGGTTTCAGTCTTCATAGTTACCTGCATAATATCTCCACAAGACCGGACTCATTAACACCTGTCTCATGGAAGGGGGAAGGGCTCAGGGCACCCTAGCCAGCTCTGTGAATTGCTATGCATTAAGCAGCTAGTAGGGGAAGGAAAGACACGGTCTTCAGTAGTGCAGCCACTGGCAAGACATCCATGTTCTCCTAAGCCATCCTAATGAAACTCACTGGGAAGTGGAAAGGGATGAGCAAGTGTGCAAAGGACAACAGAGAGAAAAAGGGTGACAATATCAAAACACATGAATACATAAGGAAATGTCACGATGACACAGCTGGAGTGAGGAAAAGCAGTTAAAAATGCTTCTTTCCCATGGCCTCTCCCTGCACCCACACCTGGAGCTCACAACCACCTATAACTTCAGCTCTAGGGGAATTTGATACTTGCTTTGACCTCCAATAGTACCTGCATACATGTGCACATACATACACACAGACACATGAAAATAAACCTTTAAAAAGAAAATGTCATAATAAACTCATTATTATGTATTATTAATATATGGAAAAAAAACCCACTTTCAAGCTGGGTGGTGGTGGCACACGCCTTTAATCCCAGCCCTGGCAAGGCAGAGGCAGGTGGATCTCAGAGTTTGAGGTCTGTAGGGCACCCTGTCTACAGAGTGAGTTCCAAGACAGCCAGAGGTACACAGAGAAACCTTGTTTCAAAACAAAACAAAACAAACAAAACCACTTTCAAAATTCCTTTAAGTTACTATTCTGTAACTTTTACAAAGAAAGGTTTTGATTATAATATAGCAAGTGTTTCTTGTCCCTTTGTGACATCTCCTCCCCAAATAGATGATCAGTAGTTACAAAAATAAACTCTTGGGTGCTCCAGCAAGTCCAAACATTGACTACAAGTCAAGGTGGCTCTCATTTCAAAGGCAGACTCTACCATCTTGATGCACTGTGTGGCAAAGCACATATAGGAAGCAACAGAAACCTCAAATCCACTTTGAGAGACTAGAAAAGGCAGAGACAGGAGGGAGCTGAGGACTTCACTTCCCAGAAGACTCTAAAAGGACTAGGTATTTTTCCTTCCATCTGGTCAGAAGCAGGCAGAACTGCAAAAGTCTCCATAGTATCTGGGGACAGGTCCAAGGTAGGAACAAGAACAGAGCTCCCCTCTGCTCACAGACCTGGAGTGACCAAGGGCAAACTCAAGGTCAACGTAAATCTAGTGAAGGTGTGAATCCTTCAATTCCTGCCCCATTTAGGATGGACAGATGGAAGGAAGGAGGGAGACAGGGAGACAGACAGACAGACAGACTGACTGACTGACTGACTGACTGTGATGGTTAGCAGTAAGCACTAGGATTCATAGGTGATGTTTTCCTGGCTTTTTTGTTCTCTATTTTCCATTTTTTCTATACACAAGCACTTAAATTTCTCAGTTTCAATTTGCAGGCCAAAAAAAAAAAATCACCTTTAAAAATATACTTCCTTCCAGATATAAAAATTTCATCTCTCTTTATCTACATCACATATCAAGAACTTACAATTCCATTTTCTTCATACATCTGAGTTTCATGTACCAGCACCAGACATTAGAAATGGGGCATGCAAGTGTGTGCACATGAATGGATGGAGCAGGTGGGTGAGCAGAGAGAACTAGTGAGGAAGACAGAAAGAGACCACATGGCTTTGACAGGCAAAAGGAATTTCTGCCCTGCAAAATTAGAAAAATAAATTTAAAAATAAAAAAAGGAAGGTTTATCCTTCAAAACAGTGTCTAGCCTCCCAAGAAAGCCTTTCCTTCCAATCCCACCTACTAGTAAGAAGCCTTGACATTTCCCTGCTCTGAAGACTGTTCAACACTGGACCAGCACTTAGGCGCTTTCTTCACTACTTAGCCCTGTTCCCGCTCCACAAGCAGCTATGCAGGTACTGTTCTTGCCATTTGCCAGCTGAAGAGAGGTAAGGTACAGACACACAGCAAACAAATGGAGTGTTCTTCTAAACCCTAGTCTATTCTAGTCTGTGTTCTTGGTGCTACTGAATTGTGTTGGGTTTGGGCCATTAACTGGCCATTTGATGTTTTGCAGAATGGGATGAGAGGGCCACAGTCTTGGGAGTACAATCAGTTCAGTCTCAGGCATTCTTTTGTTCTTAGCTCTCCCCCCATAGACCCTTGCTTGGGATCTCAGAGTTGTGATTACAAACTGGCAATTCAAATTTTTATCCCTCCTTAAAATTTCTAACCCATCCATCCGTCCGTCCGTCCAGTGTATGTATGTGTGGAAGGGATGGAACTCAAGTCATCCAGCTTGGCAGCAATACCTGCACTTTCTGAGACACCCTGCCCATAAGTATCCCTACCTAACAACCAACCTGCCCTTCAGATGCACACCTGCAAGCATGTGCGGATCTTTGAAATGAACCAAATACAAGATGCAGCCTCTATCTTTCCCTCCATTACTGAGCCCTGCCCCCTTTTCAGTCTCACACAATGCAGTAGCAGCCAGCACCTTCAGACTTGTTACTATCTCCCTCCACAGTAAGTTCCCTGAACACCAACCTGGGAGCTGCAGAGTAAGCTCAGAAGTTAAGTGCCCCTACTGCTCATGTCAGGCAGCTCACAACTGCCTCTAACTCATCTCCAGAGAGCTTGAAGCCCTCTCCTGGACTCATGAGGCACTGCACTTATGTGCACAGAGAAAAGACGCGCGCGCGCATGTGCGAGCGCGCACACACACACACACACACACACACACAAGTCTTTAAAAACACCTCATGACAATCTGACTGTGCTTCTGTTCTCTCCATAGGATATCTCTCCCCCCCTTTCTCTTTCCTTCTCTCCCTCTCCCTCAAGACAAGGTTTTCTCTAGGTAGCCTTGACTGTCCTGGAACTCAAGAGAATGATTTGTCTTTGCCTCCGGTCTAGTCCTTCCTTTGGTGGCCTCCTCCTAGGAGGTTCAGCTTGAAACACACCACTTCCTCTAAGACAGCTTCTCACCTGCCAGTTTAAAGCAGTCTGCACTCTCCTCCCACACCACAGTGGGTCACCATCTGTGGCCGCTAGCATGTGTGGGTGCTGTTTATACCCCTCTCCTCTAAAGGGTGGCATGCGGCACACACAGCCCCGCAGGTGCTCATGGTATGCTGAACAAGTAAGAACTGCCAAGTCTAGTTCAAGCCCCCAGCCCTCACCTGACACTCACTAGCGCCTTCTCACTGGTCTCTTCCTTCAGTCCAATCTAACCTTCTAAAATTGACAAGAGTTCTAAAAAACACATTTGACCCCTGATTAAAAGCCTAAAGTTCCCCTACAGTCTCCATGTTAAGTCCAAGTTTCTCCACATGACATGAATAATTTGGTTTTAATTCCTCTTTTTGGTGATGACTTCTGCTACTACCACCAACTCCACCCAGTGACTTGATTATGTTGTCACTTGATGCTCCAGAAAATGCCAAATTGTTTTCTTTCCAACTTTTTTGTTCTCGTTTGTTTGTCTGTTTTTAAACAGGGTCTTGTTCTGCAGCCCAGGCTGGCTTCCTGGCATGCAACACCATGCCTAATTCCTTTTCTTCTAAAGAGCATCCTTGCCTTCATCCTACCCTTACAAGTGCCCTCAAGATCTAGACCAGTGCTGTACTCTGCAAGTACTTCTCAGACCCTTTCACTAAATTTCTCCAATTCTTCTTTTTCTATTGATACAGGATCTCTGTGAAGTCCAGACTGGCTTTAAACTAGTGATCCTCCTACCTCAGCCTCTCAGTAAGCCACCCCATGTTTCCAGATAAATCTGACTTTTAAGAAAAATTTAAAATACCAGTGGGGGGTGAAAGGGAGTCAGATATATGCCTCAGTGGCTAAGAGCTTGTAAAGGATCAATTCAACGCCCAACAACTACATGGTGGCTAATAATGGTTTGTAACTTCAGTTCCAGGGGTCTGATAACCTCTAGCCTCCTTGGTACTATGAATGTGGTATGTAGACATGTATGTAACCAAAGCACCCATATATATATAAAATAAGTAAATACATAAATAAATGAATCTATAAACTTTTTTATTTGACATATTCAAGAATACACATGTTGGGTATACTGGTACACACCCTTGATCCCAGTACTTGGAAAGGAGGGCAGATGGATCTTTATGAGTTCATTAGCCTGTCTATATTGCGAGCTCTAGGCCAGTTTGATTTACATGAGATTCTGTCTCAAAACAACCAAAAACACAAGTAACATGTATCCCATCAGTACCATTGATGAGTCCATGCCTGGACTCTACCTGTCCATCCTTCTAACTGAGTTGCTAAGAAGGCAAGGTCAAACTGGCAACCACACCCGGTGGGGCTTACAAGCCTACAACCAGGAAGGTTCTGGAATTAATTTCAGGTTCCAGCAATATCATGATAACGCTATGAACTTGCTGATGTGGACTTAGCATTTCTTTGCAGATTTCTTCATCCATAAAGTAAAAACCAACCGTCCACCCTCCTATGTACAAGTAACAGGAACCTCTAACTCTCACACCAACGCTGAGTGTAGCACAAGGACATCTTTTTACAACATCTCTGGCACTCTGAGAAGTGCAGCCTTTGTGGTTGGGAGAAATGGATTCACACCACCAAACACTTGTGAAGGGTACTTGGTTTCAATCTCGAGCTCCAAATGCCAACCTGGCATTAAAGCTTGCAACAGTCTCACATTCTGCCACTTCAGCTGCAATCAAAGAGTAGGCAAGAACTTGTGCTTACATCATGAAGAGGGAAGATCTGCTTTCTATCTTGTAGCTCCATCACCAGGACAGAAGGGGTCTGGCCATCAGAGTCATGTGGACTCTAACTCCCCCACCCTCCCCCAACACAACACACAAACCTTTCTTGTTCTCTAAGTGGCATTCTGTGCCATCCTCTGTCAGAACTGCCTTTGGGTCTTGTTTACCAACAGCTTGGCACGGGGTTCAATCCACTCCCAGTCCATCACACGCTCTTCTACCCAAACACAAGCAAAACCCCATAATGATTCCAACTGCAGTTTCTGTTAACAATGCAGAAGAGTAACTTTGGGTCATCTTTCCCAGTCCTCATCAACATAGACAGACAGACAGACAGACAGACAGACAGACAGACAGACAGACAAAAATCACCCAGTTACTTAGAAATCACTTCCTCTAACGACATTAGTAAAACGTCTGGGTAAATAGATACTTTTCTGATTAAGATTTTTAAAGGAAATGGACTCAAATAGCTTTTCTCTTCAGCTGTCAATGTAGAGGACAAGTTTATTCCTAGTAAACCCAAAGGACCCAGAATGGTACGGAACACGCAGACAGCAAATGCCATAAGAACTACAAAGAATCAGAACTGCAGCTGTTTTGTGTGAGTCTGGGGCTCTTCTTCTCCCTTCCCAAAACCACTTCTTACATTAGACATGAGAGCATGCTGCTCCAGGAACATGATACTAAAACCAGGCAGCAGGACAAACTACTCGTCCTTCTGACATGAAGCCACCTTCAAATAACAATTCATAAAAGGCTGAGTAACAAGGTGGAGATTAGAATCCAGAGTGTCTACCTCATCGAGTCTACTTCACCTCCGCCATGTTCCAGGAAAGTCATGCTAAAACAGGAGAGAAAGACTATCAAATATGTGGTAATACTTGCGAGCTGAAAATCTACTATAAGTACAATCTATTTGACAACTTCTGCCTGCTATGTGTATTGATATATATATCAAGATCAAGAACTGGATATAAAGTACACACCTTTAATCCCTGCAGTTCTGCAGAAGCAGAAGAAGCTCTGTGAGTTCTAGGTCAGCCTGGTCTACAGAGTGAGTTCCAGGACAACCAAGACTACACAATAAGACCTCTGCCTCAAAACCAAACAAAACAAAAATCACACCTCAAGTTATCAATATGCTTGCCTCTATTATTGAAGCGATGTGTGCTTATGCATATGTATGCATGAAGCACACACCTGTGAAGATCAGAGGTCAACATCCTGAAGCTCTCTCTACTGGTCTCTATCTTTTCTTCTTCAAAACAGGGTCTCTTGGAGCTCACTGACTGTCATCTAGACTAACTGGCTGGTGAATCCCTGGGATCCTTCGGTCTCTCTTCCCAAGACTAGGATTAAAGACATGCCTGGCCTTTTATGTGGGTGCTGGAAATCCCAAGTCACACTTTACCCACGGAGGCATCTCCCCACCCCCATGCAGAAGGGTTTAAGGTATCTGTAGATAGCTGATCATTCTCTGCACAAATGCACAAACAATTACCTCGAGGAAAAACAAGTTCAGAACACTAATCCACAACATTTAAACTGGTGTAATACGAGGTAAAGACAGCAGAGCAGATGAAAAATGGCTTGGCTCAACATGTAAAATAAGGCCCACTACCCTTGAGTAAGAACAGAGCTCTTACAGGGGTTCAACAGCTCAGGCGGGGTGCTACTTACTTCCTCATTAAACAGCTTGCTAGTTTCTTTTTTGATGGGGTCTATGAGCTGGACTTGGCCTGCGGAAAAGCCCACTAGGAGAGAGACACTTTCTGCTGTGGCTGTTAGGTGGTTGAAGTCATGACAGGTAGGCTGTGTTCCTTTGTATATCCTTTTATCTATTGGTTTACTCAAGTCAGCAGCCTGGAGGAAAGAGAAAAATACATACAGTAAACAGCATATTGAGGTGAGAAAAGCTAAGTTAAACTATTTCATATGCTACTCCATTATAAACTTCAATTTTAAAAGCAAAGTTATTTAAAATAGTGCTTCAATTGTGACTTAAATTCACCTCATGTTTATAAAAGCAATTTCACATATGTAGCCAACTAGATATGTTAGATTATCTATAAAATATTCATTTGGAACTGTTGTTTCCACAATTTTTCCTCCTTCAAATGTGTGTAACAAGGACTTCCAAACTTCAGAAGGAAAACCCCTTTGATCCTAAATTCCATAATTTCCAAATGCATTGCAAGAAGTCTAACAGAGTAAATCTACGCACATACAGTTCAGGTATGTCTAGAGTACCTGAAAGCCCACTGCTCAGTTACCTAGAGTTAATGGTACTCCAAGTGAGGACTACAGACTGGCAGGCAGCAGCATTAACTGGAAACTCAGAATGCAAATTCTCTGTGCATTAGAAATGATGGGAGTAGCCTAGAAGCTGTAGTTTTAGAAGTCTCCCAGGTGATCGGATGCCCATGATCTGAGAACCACCACCAGGGGCGGCTTCTGCTGCTGCCATCACCTCTACTGCTTACAGCAGCCCTACAACATCCTACATCGAGAGCAGTCACCACCCTGCTTGGTTAATGCAGAACTGGACTTGGAACCTAGCTCTGTTGACTATAAGCAGATGGGGGAGAATATATATTCAACACTCTAAGGTCAAAAGCAAATAGTGACTTTTCAATGTGTCCCCAACTCCCTCCTCCCCCATCCCCACTCTGTGCCATTAAAAAATGTTGTTTGTTTTGGTTTGGTTTTGGTTTTTCCAGACAGGGTTTTTCAGTAGCTATGGAGCTAGTCCTGTAACTCACTATGTAGACTAGGCTGGGCTCGAACTCACAGGGATCCACCTGCCTCTCTGTCTCTCGAGGGCTGGAATTAAAGGCGTGTGTTACCACTGCTCAGCTTGTTTTTTTTTTTTTTTTGTTTGCTTTTTGTTTTTTCTAAGAGAGGGTTTCTCTGTGTAGCGCTGGCTGTCCTGAAACTCACTCTGTAGACCAGGCTAACCTTGAACTCACTGAAATCTGCCTGCCTCTGCCTCCCCAGTGCTGGGATTAAAGGTGTGTGTCATCACTACCTGGCTAAAAAAAAATGTTTTTAACATTCATCAAGTGTATGTACACTCGGGTGCCATGTGGAGTGTGTGGAGGCCAAGGAACAAGCTGTAGAAGTCAGAGTTCTGCTTCCACCATGCAGGTCGCTGGGACTGAACTCTGATCCATGTGTTTCCCCTTTTCCCAAGATGGTTATTTTCTTGAAGAAATGTCCCACATTAAGTGCAATCTGCTAAATTGTTTCTGTTGAACAAAGGCAGCCATACCCCCTCGGTGCAGGTGCTTATCACAAAGCCCAGTGACTGCACATACACTCCTCCACAGACACAGACACATTTAAAGCAGATTAAAAAAAAAGGTAAAACCACAGGTGGAGACAGTATCATTCCTCTGGGAGTCGCTCTGTCTGTCTATTCTTTATAACATTCTTCTCTTCACCTCAGGCACCATCAAAAACCCACATGTTCCTTCCTTCTTCCAAAGGGGCCTGTGACACCATATGACTTCTTATTCTGTTTCATTCCCAAAGAACAGATACTGGCTAGAAAGGAGGACTTCAAAATTGTGACTGACTTTGAACAAGCTGGAAACAGGATTTCACAGTACCCGGGAGGGCCATGAGCACAAAGGAGGCAGACGAGCCTTCCAGCTTTGCCTCTATTAGAACACACAAAAGGTCTTGCCTTTAATCTAGGCACGTGAGAGGCAAAGGCAAGCAATATCTCTGAGTTCAGGGCCAGCCTGGTCTAAAGAAAGCTCCAAGCCAGTCAGGGCTACACAATGAGATCAACAAACAAACCAAAAAACCAAAACCACAAATGAGACTTTCTGTTCTACCTACTGTGGGATTGTCAGGAGGGTGAAACAAGGGAGTGTGCCCATGAAACAGCACTGAAATAAATGTAGGTGACACTAATTCAAAACAAAGAGTGTTGACCTTGCTGCAGGGAGAATGGATGAGAAGGCACCTGCGGTGAGAAGAGACGGCTCACAACAGCTGGGTAGAGTTGGAGATCAGAACCAGAAAGCACCTAAAGGGACCCAAGACAGACTTGACAGAAGGCTCCTGCTGGGCCCTAAGGGCTGGGCAAGAAGATCCCAGGCTGTGGAAATGAAAGTAAGCCATTCCAGAACAATGAAGTTACCAGAAGGAAAAATGGCTGAAATAAGATACAATTGGCAGCTGAAGAATAAAACTCCATTTAGAAGTGCAAATCACTAAATTATTACTTTAAAAAATATTTCATAGCCGGGCGGTGGTGGCGCACGTGGGAGGCAGAGGCAGGCGGATCTCTGTGAGTTCGAGGCCAGCCTGGTCTACAAGAGCTAGTTCCAGGACAGGCTCCAAAGTCAGAGAGAAACCCTGTCTCAAAAAACCAGAGAGAGAGAGAGAGATTTCAAGTGTTGTATGTTTGCCTCACTTGTGTCAGTGTACCGCAGGCATGTCTGAGGAGGACAGAAGAGGGTATTAGATGCCCTGGACCTGGAGTTACAGTGGTTGTGGGGGTTTTTTTGGTGGTTTTTTGTTTTTTGTTTTTTGAGACAGGGTTTCTCTGTGGTTTTGGTGCCCGGCCAGTGGTTGTGTTTTAAAGCTGGTCCTCCATCACTCGTGGGACACACAAAAGCACAACTGGCCCCTAGGACACTTCCTCTATACCTCAGGCTATTCTGTCCAAGCCCCTTACTCCCTAATGGTGATGTGGGAGTGTCATATTATCAATCTGTTGATTTCACTGGTTAAGCAATAAAGAAACTGCCTGGCCCTGATAGGTTAAAACATAGGTGGGAGGAGTAAACAGACAGAATGCTGGGAGGAAGAGGAAGTGAGCTCAGACTCAACAGCTCTGCTCTCTGGAGCAGAGACGCCAGGCTCCTCTCTCCCAGGCAGCTCCGACCCAGGATGGACGTAGGCTAGAATCTTCCCGGTAAGCACACCTTTGTGGTGCTACACAGATGATTAGAAATGGGCCCACCCACGGAGACAGTGGGGCTGATCTATTGTGAGCTCACCAAGGCCAGCTGGACTACGACTGAAAAACCATGGGATAAAACCGGACTCTCTGAATATGGCAGACAATAAGGGCTGCTGAGATGCCAAGGACAATGCCACTGGGTTTTGATCCTACTTCATGTTCTGGCTTTGTGGGAGCCTAGCCAGTTTGGATGTCCACCTTCCTAGACCAAGATGGAGCGGGGAGGACTNGATGGAGGAAGGTCATTGGTTAATTATAATAAAGAAACTGCTTGGTCCTGATAGGTTAAAACATAGGTGGGAGGAGTAAACAGAACAGAATGCTGGGAGGAAGAGGAAGTGAGCTCAGACTTGACAGCTCTGCTCTCTGGAGCAGAGAAGCCAGCCTCCTCTCTCCCAGGCAGCTCCGACCCAGGATGGACATAGGCTAGAATCTTCCCGGTAAGCGCACCTCGCGGTGCTACACAGATGATTAGAAATGGGCTAAATTAATATGTGAGAATTAGCCTAGAAGAGGCTAGATAGAAATGGGCCAAGCAGTGTTTAAAAGAATACAGTTTGTGTGTTGTTATTTCGGGGCATAAGCTAGCAGGCGGCCAGGGTGCTGGGGATGCAGCCCCGCCACTCATAATTACAACATAATCGCACAGCAGGCAACATGTTGCCTACACCAAACAGAACTACTGTGAAGCCTGAAGGGACCCAGAGGACTTGCTCCCCACTCCCTAGGCACCCATCCCAACACAAAAATTACTTCTCTGAAAATATTCGTGGATTCTACTATTGGTACTTGAGGTCTCTGGAGTCTAGCCCAGGAAAAAGAGAAGCTCACCACACAGTCTGTCAGTTCACATAGCACGGCTGTCTCCCCATCTTCTCTCAACAACCACTGCCTAGCTCGATATATTTCTTTCCTGTTTACTCCCTACTTTGTGTGTGGCACTACTTGGAGCTCACACCCCTTTTAACAGCAGCAGTCACTACCTGAGCTAACCTCCATCTCTCGTTAAGGGGTCCTGACTCCCTGGCAGATGGCTTCCTAGCTCGAGGCCATCTGGCAGGACGGAGAAAGTCTAGACCTTATAACTTGGCAAGCTTAGACTTAAAGCTGCCTTCCCTTTTGACCAGTAGCTTTTTTCTGTCATTGAGCCTCAGAGAACAAGCCCTGCCTCCCCACAGGCAGAGGCTCTCAGATAGTAACCACAACCATCTTGTCTGTACCTCAGGTTCAAAGCTTCACTCCCTCCCTCATTTCCATCTATCAAAGCATGAAGATCTCTCCCGCTGCCACATTCCCCCCTGGTCTCACAAAGCAACAGTTACTACAGACTAGGCCCACACCAGGAACTTGATGCCCATTATCCCATTTCATCTCTGATGCGGTAACTAGGAAGGGATGCAGGGGTTCAGGTCCTGTGTTCGTCTCTACCTTCAGTTATTCTCCACACCACACCAAGCCTCAGCTGACAGGGCCTCTCTTTGCAGCTTTCATGTACCATGCCCCTAGTTAGGGTAGTCTCCTTGGCCATCTTCAGGAATCCTGCCAGTCACTTCTAAGACCCACTCGTTCTCCTGGCTACTGCTCTGTGCTCCTCAGTTAATATGAATTCCCAAACGCATAAACAATCCCACAAGGTCTAAATGCTTAATCACTTGCATGGCTTAAGAATTTTTAGTTCTTTAAATTTATTTTTATTTTATGTATATGGGTGTTTTGCCTGTATGCACATCTGTGCCTGTGGAACCCATAAGAGATGTCAGATCTCCTAGGACTGGAGATCCAGGTCATTGTGAACCCCATGGAATCAAACCTGGGTCCTCTGGAAAGGCAACAAATGCTCTTATCCATGAACTGATCTCTAGCACTTAGGAGGCTGTGGCAATCAATCAAGACCAGTCGGAGTTCAGTAGTGAGACCCGATCCCAGTTCTTAAAATAAAAAAAAAAAAAACAAGAGAGCTGGAGAAATGGCTCAGTGGTAAAGAGCACAGGCTTTTCTCCCCAGAGGAACTGGGTTCAAGTTCCAGCACCTTCATGGCAGCTCACAACTAACTCCAGTTTAGGGGAATCCAACACCTTCTTCTGGCCTCATCAGGCACCAGGCACACACATGATGCAAATAAACATGCAAATAAAACACTTTTTTGGCGTACACCACCATGCCTGGCTAAGTAAAACACTCTTGCACATAAATAAATCTTTTTTAAATTATATAAAAATAATCCCACTAGGGAATCAGAGTCAAGTGCCAAAGTTCTAGCCAGTAAGACTTCTTAAGCATCTCCTTTCTTCCTTGGACCATGGACACCTTGGGGATTCTTTTCTAAGATGAATCTATCTGCACTTTGCCTGCATACCAGATGAGGGCATCAGATCTCATCACAGATGATCATGAGCTACCATGTAGCTGTTAGGAATTGAACTCAGAACCTCTTGAAGAACAGTCAGTGCCCTTAACCTCTGAGCCATCTCTCCAGCCCCTTTTCAGATGAATCTTGCTGAAATATGGTGAGGATTGTTCCTCCTAGCACACACTGCTACCCCATCCACCTGGCTCCCTGCAGAATGCTGCTGAGCCAACACAGGTACTGAGCATTGCCTGGAACCTGTGAGAGGCAGCCTGGTTCCACAATTTGAGCCTACGGGTAGTGAGCATAGCCATGCCACATCACGTGGTCCTGAGCTGAGGCTCTTTTAGTGGGAACTTGCTACTTGATCCTCTAGGGTGACCAGAGCATTTGATATGGTATGAAAAACATTTGACTTCTTTTGAAAAATGTGTTAAGTGACAGATCCTAAACATGTTAGGGGGAGCAGTGTAAGTGATAAAGGTGAATTTAATCTCCTTCCCCATCCACATTTGAGAATCACCCAAGGGCAAGCCAGTCTTTTGCAAGAAAAATGTCCTTTTACTACCAAGTTTAACAATTAAAATGCTCAAACAAGAGTGCTCTCTGTGTATTCTTTGTGTGCAATCCCTTTTCTTACACCTAATCCCACTCCTCCCTCCTGACGTGCTCTTTTCTAGCATTCCCTGCCCAAATGACAGTTTCATGGCCCACCTAAGGCCTGCCTGTTCCATTCTGGCCCAGTTTGGCCTCCCTGGCTCTGTACCAGTATCTTTCCGCCCACTTCTAGCCTGTCCAATTATCACACACAATCTGCCAGATCCATCTTGTAGAATCACTCTCATATAAAACCTCCAGGGCTCTTTCTGCAAGACGGGACAGATCAGCCATCCCAGCTCCCAGAGGGCTTTAGCACCACCCCTACTCCTCCTTACCCCTAAGGCATTGCCAGTGTACTTCTATGCCTGCCAGCCTGGCCCCCTATTCCAGTTTTTAACTAGGAAACTTGTTCTGGGCAGTTTGCACAAGGCAGCTTCCTCTCATCACTGACGTTGGTTGTCTTTTCCTTGACCTTCAGAAAGTCCCTCACTGTGGGACACATTATTAGTGGTACGTGGTTTAATAATACTCCATACACTGTGAAAGCCCAACTTCTTTTTAAAATGTCAAGGAAATGGTTAGAAGGCTGTCAAATCACTAACGACCTAAGGATATCGCTAAGGGCAGCAGCAGTCAAATGCTCCAAAGGTCGCCCTTACGCCATTTTGAAAATCTGAAGAATTGTTGTTTTCATTATCATTCATCTTACATTTTTAGTATAATGTGTGTATGTTTGTATGAGATGGGGCTGGAGAGACAACTAATGCCACAGCACAAGTGTGGAGGTCAGAAGACAACTTTGTGGAGTCGGTTCTCTCCTCGGCCTTTATGTAGTTAGTTCCCTGAGGATCACATTCAGATTGCCAGGCTTACACTGTTACCTACTAAGATCTCACTGGCCCTCCACCACCATTCTTCATGATCACCTCTCAGACAATAACAATAAAGATTTTCTTTTCAAGGTCACAAACAATACCTACTTGGGAGCGGGGGAGTACAGGGGTGTTACCTTAAAACTTCGGTTCAAAAATAAAGCACATTATGCACATTATAAAGATTGTTCCACAATTTTAATTTAGTTAGACTTGAAGCTTCTAGTGCTTGTCAGGATTCAGCATAGAGTCTACTGCCTGGGGCTGGCCTTCTAGTCCACATCTTCTGGAATTGAAGAAACACTAAAGATTTCTAAGCCACAGGAGACACAAGTATTCAGAGTTGAGTGGGATAACTGCCTAGTGATAAAAATATCATACAGACATTCTCAAATATGTTCATTACATCCATATATAATATAGATGCAAGCAGGTAACACATAAATAATAATAGCTGTATAACATGTGTGGATGTCAGCAGTCCAACCTGTCCTTTAAAGAAACAAAACTAGTTTAATCTTGTAAAGCAGCCACACAATTCACCCTGTCACAGTCTGATGTGGGAGTGTCATATATCAATCTGTTGATTTCATTGGTTAAGCAATAAAGAAACTCCTTGGCCCTGATAGGTTAAAACATAGGTGGGAGGAGTAAACAGAATAGGATGCTGGGAGGAAGAGGAAGTGAGCTCAGACTCTGCTCTGCTCCCGGACAGACTCGACAGCTCTGCTCTCTGGAGCAGAGACGCCAGGCTCTGCTCTCCCAGGCAACTCCGACCCAGGATGGACTTAGGCTAGAATCTTCCTGGTAAGCGCACCTTGGGGTGCTTACACACATTATTAGAAATGGGCTA
>NW_026067968.1:5751899-5754357 GCF_014885135.2 Alexandromys fortis | reverse complement strand
AATAACTGTTTTGTTATATGTAATTTTGCTCCATTAAAGTTAAAGCCTTCTTTTTTTTGTTTAAACAGAAAAAGGGGAAGTGATGTGGGAGTGTCATATATCAATCTGTTGATTTCATTGGTTAAGCAATAAAACTCCTTGGCCCTGATAGGTTAAAACATAGGTGGGAGGAGTAAACAGAATAGGATGCTGGGAGGAAGAAGAAGTGAGCTCAGACTCTGCTCTGCTCCCGGACAGACTCGACAGCTCTACTCTCTGGAACAGAGACGCCAGGCTCTGCTCTCCCAGGCAACTCCGACCCAGGATGGACGTAGGCTAGAATCTTCCTGGTAAGCGCACCTTGGGGTGCTTACACACATTATTAGAAATGGGCTAAATTAATATATGAGAATTAGCCTAGAAGAGGCTAGATAGAAATGGGCCAAGCAGTCTTTAAATGAATACAGTTTGTGTGTTGTTATTTCGGGCATAAGCTAGCAGGCTACTGGGGTGCTGGGGACACAGCCCCGCCACACCTATTTCAACAACAGTCCCTTCAATTCAACAGTCACATCCAAAGACCTGCACAATTAGCATAATACTATGTAAAGAACTCAGGAGGCAGAGAGAGGTGGACATTCTCTGCAAGTTCAAAGCCAGCTTGATCTATAAAGTGAGTTCCAGACTAGTAAGGGCTACAAGTAGAACCCTGTTTTAAAAAACAAAGAAAAACCCGTATGTAAAGACCCAAGCACTTAAATGATAGACACACACAAAGGGCAACCATGAGTATCAGTAAACTAATAAATCAGTATGCTCGGACTCAGTTATTTCAGCAAGAAAAATAATGCCAAACAACTGTACATTTAAGTATGTAACCGGACTTTTTTTCCCTCCTGCCAGCCTTTTCTGAATAACCACTCTGAGGCTTAATATTGACTACAAACTATTTGGCCTATTAGCTCAGATTTATTATTAACTAGCTCCTAGAACTTAAATTAGCCCATTTCTATTATCCTATATTTTATCACGAGGCTTGTGGCTTGCCTCACATCTTGCTTCTCTGGTGGCTGCTGCCATCTCTCTGACTCCACCCCTTTTCTTCCTGTATCTCTGTTGGATTTCCCATTCGGCTCTACTTGCTCGGCTATTGACCAAATCAGCTTTTTTATTAGCTAATGGTAGGTAATAAAACATATTCACAGCATACAGAGAGACATCCCACATCAATGTTTCAAGGGCCAGGATCTTGTCAACATTACTGACCATCTTCTAGTAGTGGGCGTGACATAGGTAAAATATATTGCATGTCTGTAATAGAAAAGAATAAAGGTGGCACAGGCCCCAGCAGCGGAGACTGGCGCGCAGACGCAGTGGATGCGGGATAGTCCAAGCATGAAACAGTGAAGCCCACACTGAGAGTAGATCACCCCACTACAATTAAATCAAGTACGTTTTTTGGGGCCTGGCCTGCAGAGTGGTGGGCCTTTTATTGGCGAGGTCCACGGGTGAAAGGGGACCCTGGTCCTGTCCCTGAAGACCCTCCTGAGTGGAGAGAGTGTTCTTGGCCCGGGGCGGGACACAGGAAACAGCAGGGGCATTCCCCAACCCCCTTAACCCCCCAGTTAGTCTGCAAGGGCTGGTACCCTCTGCTGGGGCTGCTCCTCCTCTGCTGCAACCTCTCTCTCCCTGACCCACCCCAGCTTGTGCCCAGGGGCCTCCTTCACTCCCCCTCCCTTCTGCGGGGCGCGGGATCACCCAGTTTAGTCTGTTTGGGCGCTGGGTTGGGAGCTCGGGGCAGGGGGCAGCGGGAGTTTCTCTGTTTTGGTGGCTGGCCTGCAGAGTGGTAGGCCTTTTGTTGGCGAGGTTCCTGGCAAACGGGGAGCCTGGTCCTGGTCCTGAAGACCCTTCTGAGTGGTGAGAGGGATCTTGGCCCGCGGCAGGATCCAGGAAACGGAGCGAGGGCATTTTGTAAGCTGGGCCCCTGGCCAGCAAGGAAACCTGATCCTGTTTTAAAAGATCCATTATAGCATTGATAGGAGGAGATGGGCAGGCACCAAGGCAAAAATTCACCCAACAGTCTGAAAAACAACATGAAAACATCAGAACCCAATGATCTTACAACAGAAGGACTTGAACACCCTAACACAGAAGTGGAAAAAATTGACTTTATGAAAGCAATAGAGTCCCTTAAACAACATGTAAAAAACGCCCTTATAGAAATGGATGAGAAGTATAACAAAAAGTTTGAAGAAATGAGTAAATACGTAAATGATACCCTGGGAAACCAAGAATAAAAGATCAAACAGGTAATGGAAACAGTTCAAGAATTGAAAACTGAAATGGAAGCAAGGAAGAAAACACAAAATGAGGACCAGCTGGATATGGAAAATCTAGGTCAACGAGCAGAGACTACAGAAACAAGCATAATCAATAGAATACAAGAGATAGAAGAAAGAATCTCAGATTCTGAGGACAC
>NW_026067968.1:5714592-5748380 GCF_014885135.2 Alexandromys fortis | reverse complement strand
TCATTGAATAAATGGGACCTCCTGAGACTGAGAAGCTTCTGTAAAGCAAAGGACACTGTCACTAAGACAAAAAGGCAACCCATTGACTGGGAGAAGATCTTCACCAACCCCGCAACTGACAAAGGTCTGATCTCCAAAATATATAAAGAACTCAAGAAACTAGACCGTAAAAGGCTAATCAACCCAATTATAAAATGGGGCAATGAACTGAACAGAGAATTCTCAACAGAAGAAGTTCAAATGGCCAAAAGACACTTAAGGTCATGCTCCACTTCCTTAGCGATCAGGGAAATGCAAATCAAGACAACTTTAAGATACCATCTTACACCTGTCAGAATGGCTAAAATAAAAAACACCAACGATAGCCTTTGCTAGAGAGGTTGTGGAGAAAGGGGTACACTCATCCATTGCTGGTGGGAATGCAAACTTGTGCAACCACTTTAGAAAGCAAAAAAAAGGGGGGGCACTGGAGGAAAGTAATTTCCTCTTCTGAACACACATGAAGACCCACTACTCATCTTACAGGCTGGGGGGGGGGCGCAGGATAATTCTTATTGCCTTTTTTTTTTTTTTTTAAGTTTTTCGAGACAGGGTTTCTCTGTAGCTTTGGAGCCTGTCCTAGAACTAGCTCTTGTAGACTAGGGTAGCCTCGAACTCACAGAGATCCGCCTGCCTCTGCCTCCCGAGTACTGGGATTAAAGGCGTGCGCCACCACCGCCCAGCTTGCCCTACATTTTTAAAGAAGAAACCATGTCTTGGTGTGTTTTCCTTCCAATATGACTTTGCAGAACATGGCAGTGGCTTCCCCTCTTAGTTTTAGCCCTTCTTTTGTCCTTGTACATACAAGCACACAGCCCACACTGCCTGGCATTCCAGATCCACTCAATTTACCCAAAACAAGCTCTTGGCAAGGTGCCTGCCAGCATGCTCTGATGAGCTGACCAGGTTGAGTGAGTGCCTACCATACACATGCCAGGGCTGTTTCACATGTGCAGCAGCAACAAGGCTTTGAGAGGTGTGGCAGGCAACTAGGCAGAAGGAAAACAATGAGCCAAAGAGCAGTGCTACAGCCACTAATGAGACATCAGATGTGAGCACATCACCTTTTGTCAGCCTCAAGTGGGAAGAGGTCCACAGTCACAAAAGGCACATCAGTTCCCAGCAACGACATACAGAATGGCTTGCTGTTCATCAAAAACAGGTTTCTTAGGGAGGATGGGGTGACAGCAGGGGAAGAAGCTGAGGGCTGGGACGACAAACCAGCATCTTCCAGGCCCTGCCCTGCTAGCAGCTATCTGCTAAAATGACAAACTTCTGTTGCTACCATATGTCATTTTTCCCAAGGCACCTTGTCACTGAAAATCTACTCCTTTATTTCTCAGAATAGTTTTTCTTCTTCTAAGTTCTTTTGTCCACCCCCCCCCTTATTTTTCTGTTTTAAAAAGTCTCTGTGTAGCCCAAGCCAACTTGTAACTCAAGACTGTTCTGCCTCAGCCTCCCAGATGCTGGGAATACCACTAGCAAGTGCCACCATGCCCAGGTACTGTAATAAGCTGCTAATCAGCATCTCTATCACCTCTTCATTCTGTGGCACTTTGTGTACACAAGAGTTACTCACTACAAATGACTGTCCTGGTGTCTCACTTAGGCTAATGAGATACCAATTTCTTCATTAAAGAAAAACTATGAATAAACATTAGGCAAACTCAATTTGCACACATTCTAACACCAGATCTCATCACATTAAAATGCTGTCATATTCAAATGACCTATGTTTAATAAGCACTTCTGTTAAATATGCACAGAGATATGTAGTTCTAGTCCAAAAAAGACTGCCAATATCTCAAATGGAAGGAAAGAAAAGTGCTTTTATTTTTGCAAAAAGATACCCATTTTAAACTCTTAAGAAAACAGTTATTTTGTAAGATGTGGTGGGTCACACCTATAATTCCAGTATTTTGGAGACTAAAGGAAGACTGCCACAAATTCAAGGTCACCCTGGACTACAACACATTGAGTTTCAGGCCAGTCTGACTAAAGTGTGAGACTCTGTTTCAAACCCATCAAACAGGCTAGAGATAGGTCTCAGTCAACAGAATGTTTGCCTAGCATTTTGACCCCAATGTAAACAGGAACTGTTAATAAGATTAAAATTCTAGCACTTGGAAAGCAAAAGGAGCATCCTTACTATAACACTGCATGCTGGGGGTGGGAGTGAGGGATTATTAAGGCTCTCCCTGAAAAAGCTGGACACACTAGCATACACCTATAACCCCTGGTACAATTCCAACATCCAGGATACAAAGGCCTGAGTACTGCAGCAAGTTCGAGGCCAACCTGGTCTACAGAGTGAGTCCAGGCCACCCAGGACTAGACAGAGAAACCCTGACTCAAACAACAAATCACGAACCAATAACAATTTACAATAAAGTTCTCCTTGAAAGAGGACTTTTCAAGGAAAGGAAAATCCTATGCCTTTCTAAAAGTGCTGAGCTAATACTAGTAAATCAAATGTAATCACACACCAGGGAGTAGGTTGGGCATGGTGGCACATGCTTTAAATCTCAGCACTGGGAGCCAGGCGGTGGTGGCACACACCTTTAATCCCAGCACTTGGGAGGCAGAGGCAGGCGGATCTCTGTGAGTTCAAGGCCAGCCTGGTCTACAAGAGCTAGTTCCNATCATGGGCTAATAATCTCAAGAGGCCAATCTCTGGTGCTTACTGACCAGTCAGTCTAGTCTAACTAATAAGGTCCAGCATTTAGCAGTGGTCTCCAATATCAAGGTTGTTTGAAAAAGATTCCTGAGGAAAAAAACACCTGAGGACATTCTAAAAGCCTCTACTTTTCCAGCCGTGTGTCTGCCTAAACCTGGGGATGGCCATACAGCTCTGCCTGAAGCTACAGGCAGAGACATAAATACAGGTCCTTGCTGGGAAGTGGTGACACAGGCCTTTAACCCCAGCACTCGGGAGGCAGAGGCAGGCGGATCTCTGTGAGTTCAAGGCCAGCCTGGTCTACAAGAGCTAGTTCCAGGACAGGTTCCAAAGCTACAGAGAAACCCTGTCTCAAAACAACAACAACAAAACCAACAACAAAAAGAAAAATCTCAGCACTGGGGAGGTACAGGCAGGGGAGCTCTGTGAGTTCTAGGCCAGCCCGGTCTACACAGTGAAATCCTGTCTCAAGGAAACAAACAGCAATCACTAGGCAACATAGTTCCTATATGCTACTTAAAGTGTCATGCTAGTGTTTTTCTTATTATATTTGGCAAGGCACATGTATAATATATTGTACATGTTCCAATTCAAGTTGCAGACTAACACAAGCAATCCTCAAATCCCCAATTATGTAGCAGCCCTTCAGACCCTCTCTGCTTCCTTATTCTACAAGCACCAGAGGCCCAGGATGTGTGGTGACCAGACTGAGATTTCACAGTGCTCACATCATACTTTTTAAATTTTTTATTACATTCATTAATTTCTCTACAGGAGAGTGTGCACCTGTGGAGGTCAGAGGAAAAAGTGGGGGGATTAGTTTCCTCCTTCCACCATGCAAGACTACCAGGCTTGGTGGCAAGTGCGTTTTTTACACACTGGGCCACCTCATAGAAACATACTTCTAGCCATTTAACCACACTATGCAGACTTAATGTGTTTTCTTCCTCTTTCAGTTTTTTGTTTTTTTAATTTTTAATGATTTATTTTTATTTTATGTGTATTGGTGTTTTGCTGATATGTATGTATGTATAACGGTTTCAATCCCCTGGAACTAGAGTTCACAGACAGTTGTGAGCAGCCATGTGGGTGCTGGGAATTGAACCCAGGTCCTCTGGAAGAGCAGCCAGTGCTCCCAAGCACTGAGCCATGTCTCCAGCCCCAGTTTTGTTTGTTTTTTAAGACAGGCCCTCTCTAGGTGAAGCTCTCTCTTTGTAGCCCTGGCTGGCTGGCTGGCCTTCAACTCACAGGGATCCTCCTGCTTCTGCCTTGCAATTGCTGAAATTAAAGGTATTTGCCACCACATCTGGCCTTCTCTTTCTGTTTTTTTGAGACTGTGTCTGACTTGCCATACAGGCCAGACACGGAAATACCAATATCTCAGACTCCTGGGTACTGGTATTTGTTGGTATGTGCCACCACACCCTGCCTGCCATACCTTTTTTTTTAAAAAAAAAAAAAAAGAAAGAAAGAAAGAAAGAAAGAAAGAAAGAAAGAAAGAAAGAAAAAGAAAAAAACCTGGACTTGTTTTACTTCTTAAAAATGTTGTGATTACATCGTTTCCTCCTTCCCTTTCCTCCCTCCAAACCTTCCCATATGTCCTTTCTTGCTCTTTTTCAAATTCATGATCTTTTTCCATTAATTGTTGTTACATGCATATATGTGTACATGCACATGCTTATACACACAGACTTTTCTAAATACATAATTACAACCTGCTTAGTCTGTATAATGTTACCTGTAAGTACATTTTTCAGGGCTGACCATTTGGTACTGGATAACCAATTGATGTACTCCTCCCTGGAGAACACTATTTCTCCTCCAGTTACCTGAAGCTCTTGGTGTAAAGCTAACGCCTACACAATCTTTTCCTGTCCCATATTGTTTAGTATGTCTATTGGTGTCCTCCTTGTTCAGCTCATGTTCAGGCAGCCACTCCGATGTGACTTTATGGGTGCGGCTTCTGACATTCCTAGAAAACCGAAATCTCACAGCAAACTCCCTGTTCCTCTGCCAATTTTTCCGAGCCCTCTTCCACAATGACCCCTGAGCCTTTGGTACAGAAGTTGTGCTGTAAGTGTGTCTACTGGGACTGAGTTCCACAACTCTGAATTTTGATTGGCTGTAGAGCGCCCTCAGTTGCAAAGAAGCTTCCTTGCTGCAGGGTAAGAACTACATTTATCAGGCTAGACCCTGGAGAAGAACGTGCAAGACCCAGTTAGTTTGTGCCTTTTTTAAAAACCATGTCTGAACGTGCTGCAAGGAGCACTTCACTGAGCAACAGGAGTCTGGCCACCTCATGTTCTTTTGAAGTACCCAATACAGATGGACCAGTGAACTGTAGAGTAAGTTAACACAGAATTTCAAAAAAATAATACAGAAACCAGGAATGGTGGTGCTGGGGGCTGGGCTGGAGAGATGGCTTGATGGTTAAGAGCATTAGCTGCTCTTCCAGAGGTCCTGAGTTCAATTCCCAGCAACCACATGGTGGCTCACAACCATCTATAATGGGATCTGATGCCCTCTTCTGGCATACAGGTATACATGCAGGCACTCATACATAAAATATAAATAAATATAATAAAAAAATTTTTAATACAGTGCTTTGAAAGGAGAGGCAGATGATCTCTGTGAGTTCAAGGCCAGCCTGGTCTAAATACAGAGTTCTGGTCTAGTCAAAGCTACACATAGTGAGATCCTGTCTCAAAGATAAATAACACAGATAAAAATTTTATATTAAATGGTGGCATTTTTAGACTTACTATGTCGTTGTGTTGTCAAAGAAGCAGCAAAGGGCTAGCAGGAAAGGTCACTGAATATATTGTACATATTACTGGAGATGTGACTCAGTTGGCAGAGTGCCTGCCTAACATGAACCAGGTATGGTGGCCCACACCTGCAATCCCAGCACTCGGAACAGAAGATGGCTATATATAAACTTTAGGGTCAACACAGGCTACATTTTTTTTAAAGGCAATTTACTTAACACTGTGACTAATGTCAGTCAGTCTGACACCAGGGGATCGGAAGGAAACCTCAGGAAATAGCACTTCCAAATAAAAACTCCACATTTGCTCTCAAGATACACAACTTAAACAAAAGAAATAAACTGCAAGGAATCAAACTGAAGATAATTTAGAGTTCTGAGTTTTTCACTGTAAATGTACTACAGCCAGAACACTCTCCCTGCAAGCTACAGGAGAAAGTCAGCCTAGGCCACACTGGGACCCATCTCAGGAAACAAACAAAAGTCTTCACTTCTTAATGTCCTTGCCTTTCATTGTGATTTTCTTGTTACTACATCAAACAGCAACAACTAATTGTTAGAACCTGCAAGTATAGTGCTTATACCACAAAATAAACACAGAAACTTTGCAAAACCCATGGAGTCTAGGATACACAAATGACACTCATTAGGTGGAACAAGGCTCACAAGTATGTTCTGACTAAGCCAACCTGCATCAGGAGACAAGGGAGTTACTTGCCTTTTGACAAATTCTCAAGCTGGCTGTGTCCTGACCAATTATGGCTAAAGCCTACTCCCACAGTTTTTTCCAAAGCTCCTGAGGGCTTCTGGAACATCATACCTCGACAATTCAGGCAAATGATGACGAATACAATTCTGATCAATAGAATATATGCAGAATTCTAAATTCTGCATTCAAATATGAGAATGGCAGAAATAGGTACCCCCCCCCTTTTTTTTCTTTAGTTGAGACAGGGTCTTACTATGTAGCTGACTACTGTGGAACTCACTAGACCAGCTGTCCTCAAACTCAGAGATTTGCCTGCCTCTATCTCCCCAGTGCTGGGATTAAAGACATGCACCACCACCGTCCGGCTAGTAGGTAACATTTTAAAACTATGCTGCAAAACTATAAAAAGCTGCAAAATTATAAAAAGCTAAAAAGCTCAGCTTGGGGTAACAACACCTACCCAGCAAAGGCTAATGCTGCAAGAAGCAGGAGGCCACAGACAGCACCTACGACCGAAAAGGCCTCTTTACAATGGTCTGGGAAGACCTGATCTGTCCCTCACAAAGGATCCCAGACATTGAAAACACATAACACAACACCGTCTGATTTTCTTGCTGTGCACAGCAAGTCCAAGTACTTATGCTGTTTTCACAAAATCCTGAAACCTCACACCACGTGAATAATGATGGAAGCAAAGAAGGAAAAAAGCACGAGTCAGCCAGGACTGACTCGGCACACATCAGACCGACATTCACACTCAGGAACTGTCCCCATTCTAGAAGCCACCTGCCTTTACTGCCAGACACACTGCTGGGCCTCAATCCCTGGCAAACAACATGACTGGCAACACTTTAAAAGGAACCATCGATTTCTCCGAGTGGTAGATTCAGATGCATTCTTCACACAGACCCTAACCTGGGAAAACTCCAAAATGAACAATATAAATACACTCTACTTCAGAGACGCTATTACAGTGGCATCTGGAGAGAAGACCTGGATGAAAACCGGCAGTACACACAGAAGAGTGATTAATAAATAGAGCACCAATCAGGATGCACAGACTTGACCCAGGTCTGACCTGTGAGCTTGAACCAGCGACCTGCCTTCCACACTACAGCACCAAGGGAAAGGAGAGGTAACAACAGTCCTAGCAGATGCGGCTTGAGGAGTTTGCAGGAGTTAGAGTCTATAAAATGACTAGATGCCTGGCATGAAGCAAGTGCTATAAAGGCATTAGCAATTGCAGATTGCCAAACCCTTATCCTAAATGCCCATGGTTCAGAAGTGGTCTAAATTTGAGTTTTTTTCAGATTTGGGGACACTTGCATAGACTTTACTAGTCAGGCATTCCTAACCTAAAAATCCAGTTTCTGAAATACTCCAAAACCTGGTAGCTCCTGACATCACTGTTTTGGAACATGGTCAGGTTCAGTGAAATCCAAGAATGGTGGGCCATGCCCACAAAGTCCAAATCTATATACCATTTTAAGTAAATAACACAAATATCTAATTGTTAAATGCATTCAACCAAGAATTAGAAACAAACAATATATCCCTTGCATTTTAAAAATATTTCCTGTTCAGTTGCCTGCTGAAAGATGTGTATATATTAAAAAATATAAAATTTGAAACTACAACACAATCAAAATAAGCAAAATTTTTCTAGCTATTTATGATTTACTGAACTTGATATAGTGTAATTTAAGTTAACTTTTTATTACAGATTTTGTAACTTTTTTATTTTATTGATATTTATTGAGCTCTACATTTTTCTCTGCTCCCCTCCCCCTTTCAACCCTCCCCCAAGGTCCCCATGCTCCCAATTTACTCAGGAGATCTTGTCATTTTATACTTTTCTACTTCCCATGTAGTAGATTCTATCTATGTAAGTCTCTCTTAGTGTCCACATTGTTGTCTAAGTTCTCTGGGATTGTGGTTTGTAGGCTGGCTTTCTTTGCTTTATGTTTAAAAACCACCTAAGAGTTGAGTACATATGATAATTGTCTTTCTGTGTCTGGGTTATCTCACTCAAAATAATGTTTTCTAGCTCCATCCATTTCCCTGCAAAATTCAAGCTGTCGTTATTTTTTTCTGCTGTGTAGTACTCCATTGTGTAAATGTACCACATTTTTCTTATCCATTCTTCGATCGAGGGACATTTAGGTTGTTTCCAGGTTCTGGCTATGACAAACAAAGCTGCTATGAACATAGTTGAGCACATGTCTTTGTGGCAAGATTGAGCATCCTTTGGATATATACCCAAAAGTGGTATTACTGGAAGGTTGTTTCCTAATTTTCTGAGAAATAGCCACACTTACATCCAAAGGGGTTGTACCAGCTTGTATTCCCACCAGCAATGCAGAAATATTCCCTTTTCCCCACAACCTCTCCAGCATAAGTTGTCATCAGTGTTTTTGATCTTGGCCATTCTTACAGGTGTAAGATGGAATCTCAGAGTTGTTTTGCTTTGCATTTCTCTGATGACTAAGGATGTTGAACATTTCCTTAAGTGTCTTTCAGTCATTTTAGATTCCTCTGTTGAGAGTTCTCTGTTTAGGTCTATATTCCATTTTTTTTATTGGATTATGTGTTCTTTTGGTGTCCAATTTCTTGAGTTCTTTGTATATTTTGGATATCAGACCTCTGTCTGATGTGGGATTAGTGAAGATTTTTTTCCCATTCTGTAGGCTGTCATTTTGTCTTGTTGACCATGTCCTTTGCTTTACAGAAGCTTTTCAGTTTCAGGAGGTCCCATTTATTAATTGTTTCTCTCAGTGTCTGTGCTGCTGGAGTTATATTTAGGAAGTGATCTCCTGTGCCAATGCGTTCAAGTGTACTTCCCACTTTCTCTTCTATAAGGTTCAGTGTGGCTGGCTTTAGGTTGAGGTCTTTGATCTATTTGGACTTGATTTTTGTGCATGGTGATAGATATGGGTCTATTTTCATTTTTTTACATGTTGATATCCAGTTATGCCAGCACCACTTGTTAAATATCCTTTCTTTTTTCCATTTGGTATTTTGTTGCTTCTTTATCAAAGATCAGGTGTTGGAAGTAGTGTGGATTGATATCCGGGTCTTCTATTTGGTTCCATTGGTCCTCCTGTCTGTTCTTATGCCAATACCAGGCTGTTTTCAGTACTGTAGCTCTGTAGTAGAGTTTGAAGTCAGGGATTGTGATGCCTCCAGAAGTTTTTTTATTGCACAGGATTGTTTGGGCTATCCTGGATTTTTTGCTTTTCCAAATAAAGTTGAGTACCGTTCTTTTGCTTTTCCAAATAATGTTGAGTACCGTTCTTTTGAGGTCTTTGAAGAATTTTGTTGAGATTTTGATGGGCATTGCATTGAATCTGTAGATTGCTTTTGGTGATATAGTGTAATTTTTTAAAGTTATAAAATCAATTTAGAAGTCTGATCAGTGAAAGTACAAGTTAGTTCATAAAAGAGAGTACCTGTTACCATGTGTGTCTCTATCCATCTCATTTCCAACCCCCAGGAAAGTATAAGAAACACTAATCTTAATTCCATGGCCCATCTTGCCTGACAACAGATGATAAGATCCCTATTTCTCTTTTGGTTTGTTTATTTGAAACAGAGTCTCGTGTAAACCCAGACTGGTCTTAATTATGTGGCTGATGATGACTCTGAACTTCTGATCCTCCTGCCTCTACCCCCAAGTGTTGAGATTATGATATGCTATCCATATGCTGGAGGAAGCATTGCTAGAGTACCATCAGACAGGCCGTTCTGGGCTTCCTCATCTAATCTACTAACAGCCACCATGTCTCCAATGAAACCTCAAAAGAACCAGACATAGAGACACACACCTATAGTTCCAACTGCTTGGGAGGCCAAAATGATAGGATCGTCTGAGTCCATAAGGTCAAGACCACCCTGGGACACAGGTAAAGTGAAATCTAGGTGTGGCAGGTCATGGCCAGAAGCCCAGCACTACAGAAACTAAAACGGAAGAACTAGAAGGACCTAGGCTACAGAGTAGGACTCTGTCTCAAAAAAACACAAATGAGTTTCTATCATAGTGGCACACACCTGTAATCTCAGCATTCAAGAGGCCACAATAGGAGGATAACTGAGGGCTGAAGGTCAGCCTAGGTAGGCTACATATTAAGCTCCCAACCAGGCTGGGCTACGGAGTGAAATACTATTTATTTCAAAAGCAGCAGTAACAGTCACCAGGTGGTGATGGCACACACCTTTAAACCCAGCACTTGGGAGGCAGAGGCAGGTGGGTCTCTGTGAGTTTAAGGCCAGTCAGATCTAGAGCAAGTTCTAGAACAGGCTCCAAACCTACACAGAGAAATCCTGTTTCAAAAAAAAAGGGGGGGGGACAATAAAAAGTACAGAAGGCAAAATAAAACAAAAACCCAAAGAACAGGGTTCAGAGAGCATCTGGACAATGAAATACATGGAGGTATGGGTAAACAAAAACTCACCCATTGGCAGGGAAGTGCTGTACCCCTCAACTCCACTGATTCAGAAGCCCTGGGCTTAGCCCCTTTCCACACATTGTCCTATGTACCACCTCATCTACCTGTTTATTTGTAACCTTCAAAATATCTTTTACAGAGCCAGTGAAATGGCTCAGCAAGTAAGGCTCTTGCTGCTAAGCCTGATAACCTGAGTTCAAGCCCCAGACACCACAGGAAGAGAGAAGGACTGCAAGTTGTCCTCTGACCTCCACATGCTTGTCATGGCATGCACACACCCACAAACAAACCAAAAATGTAAATAAAGAAAAATTTTAACCCTTTAAAATAAATTAGCAAATGTTGAAAACAGTGTTTTCCTAAGAATAAATCAATCATGGTGGTGGTGGCACACACTTTTAATCCAAATACACAGGAGGCAGACAGAAAGATCTCTGAGAGTTCAAGGCCAGCCTGATCTACAAAGTAAGTTCCAAGATAATGGAGTGGTTGTCCTGGACACAGAGAAACCCTGTCTTGAAAAACAAAACAAACAAAAAAATAATAAATCCAACCTGGGAGAGAGTTATGAAAACTTGACTTTGCAGTCAATACATCAGAAGCTCTGCTGACTTGCAACTGGGTCTGAAGTGGCGATTAGTCTCAAAGGGCTGAACCTGCAACCCAGACGGGCCAATGCTAGCTATATTCACTAAGACTTCTGAAACTGCAAGAGGTCTATTTCTTTTTTTATGTTTATTTATTTATTTATTAATTATGTATACAATATTCTTTCTGTGTGTATGTCTGCAGGCCAGAAGAGGGCACCAGACGTCATTATAGATGGTTGTGAGTCACCATGTGGTTGCTGGGAATTGAACTCAGGACCTTTGGAAGAGCAGGCAATGCTCTTAACCACTGAGCCATCTCTCCAGCTCCAAGAGGTCTATTTCTTTACCAACAAACAGTTCTGCTGGAGTGGACACATAGCTGCTGGGTGTCCTTTAATCTGGAATTAAGGACAGTTGTGAGCTGCCAAGTGGGTGCTGGAAACCAAACTGGTCTTCTACAAGAGCAGAAAATTCTCTTAACAGCTAGACTGGGAGTTTTTGTATATGTAAGAAGTAAACAAAGTACTACAAGCAAGCAGAAAGGTATGGTAAGGTGCCTAAGAGAAAACTAAGACATGGGTACAAAAGAGGTGTGTAAAGGCAGCAATGATTTCAGCACAACCAGTTCAATCTCGGTGAGACAATCTTCTCAAGAGAAATGGGAAATTCTGAGGAAGCCACTGGCAGGTGAGCTTCGTTAGTAGGCTCAGCTTGGATTTGATGTTATTAGAAAAGTGAGCCATCGCAGGCAAGTTGATAAAAATGGTGACTAAAAACAGACTGGACAATGGTTAAGTCCAGGCTAAGCAACATCAACATGAAGACAGGAAGCAAAGAGCATAGCAGGAAAGATTTATCACCAGCTCACACTAGAGCTACACTAGACCTCTGTTCTACCATGAAGACTGACGACAACACATGAGAATATACATGCTACTGTGTGACAAAACTTTTCTTCTGTGACACAAGTGTTCCTGGGAGATGCAACACATGCCTATTCACTGAAGATGGGGAACCCATGACAGCAGAATACAAATACCAAATACCAATTTGATGAACCAGTGAGTTTTATTGGGGTTAGTTACAGGAGTATGGATGAGGCATCACTTACAGGAGCAGAAATGACTCAAAGACAGCTGCATCACCAAAGCCACTCCACCATGGGTGACAGACAACTCACAAAAAGCTGGGAACCTGGAGCGCACTTCACAGCCTGCAGGGACCTCTACGGGCTGGAGAAGCCCTTTCCAGGAGCCTCAGGTGGTTTAAGCCTCTTCCTAGTATGGTATGTGCTTCTCCCAAGCAGCTCATGTGGTCTGTCTTTGCAGCTTTACTGTTTACTCTGAAGGGAGGGGCCTAGTGAATCTGGTAATTTTAGGGGCTTCCTGAAGCTATTTTGAGTTATCTTCCTGCTGAAGGAGCTTCTCTGCAGGATGGAATGTTATAATCTCAGAGCAAACTGTTGCCCAAAAGGTACAAGGTACAAGAGAATCCTCATCCTAACTGCAATCAGCTTCCCTGATGGAACCAGGAATTAGTAAAGAGATCTCAAATGGTATTTGCCCCAATGCAGGGAGAAGAAAAAACTGGCTTGTTTTCTTCAATTTTTTTATGTACCTTAAATGTGGTACATAATGTTATTTAGCCATTACTACACTTATTCCTGATCTTTCCACCTTCATTTACATCCTGAACATTCACAAAATTTGTTTTGACGCAAAGTTCAGCCATAGGTTGTATATCCAGCACTGTTTTAAACTCAACAACAGTAAGAAAGACAATGGGAACTAGGCAAAAGTGGAAGAAACAAATCAACACCACTGCTGTCTTCTGACCTCCATATATGCAACACTCACATCATGCACTCACAACACAAATACTAACAGCAAATTAAACACAAATACTAACAGTAAATTTAAAAGACAATTAGAAGCCAGACTCACACAGTAACTCTCATCACTTGAGACCCTGAGACAGAAGTTTCCAGCAAGTTCAAAGCCAGCCTAGGCAACATAGTGCTTTCCAAGACAGAGCAAATTTGTCTCAAGAAACAAACAAAAGACCAAAATCTTACTAAAAAAGAATGGGTGGAGACCTGGACAACTCAAAAAAATCACGATTCTCGGTGAGGTGTGACGACACATCCCTTTAGTCCCAGCACTAAGAAGGGGAATAAGGATCAGAAATGCTCAAGTCCCGTGTGAGCTATATACATAACAAGGTGGGCCTGGACTAATGTCTCAAAATTGCAGAACAGTGTCAGGCGTGGGGTGTGGTGGACAACAGAGGCAAGCAGAACTTTTTGAGTTCCAGGTCAGTCAATGGCTACACAGTAAGAGCCTGTCTCAAAAGAAGAAAAAGGAAATATAAAGGCTCTTAAACATGCACTCAGCGTGATTCCAATCGTGAGACACAATATCTCCACTGACACCATGTCTCATCTGCCGCACTGCGCCAGAAGTCAACACTGGTATACCCTGTACAAGGTACTGTGGCTGTGTAGCTCCAAATCACAAATGTTTATCTTTGACCCATATATTCTACTCAGAATAATTTATTATCAGATACTCCACCCACATGGTAAATGGCTGTATATAAGGTTACAATAAGCTGCATAATTCAATCTCCATCAAGGGAGGAATTTCATTAAATTAAGATTGTGCACTCATCACATGCTTTTAATTACAGCACTTGGGAGGCAGAAGCAGGTGGATCTCTGTGAGTTCAGGCCAGTCTAGTTTACAAATCAAGTTTCAGGACAGCCAGATCTGTTACACAGAGAAATGTTCTCAAACAAAACAAAAATAAGACAAGATATAAACATACTGATGCTAAAATTTGCATTTTGATATAAATGGAATATACCTATGAGTTACTGCTGGTTATTTCTGGTGTAAATAATAAGCAATTAACTATTCTACCCATGAAGCCACATGTCCATATCCTTAGCTCCAGTACTGGCTATCTGTGAAGAGAACAAGGTGCGTGGGGCCAAGATTTGAGAGAGATTGTAATATCCTTTGAATTTTGAACCATGCAAATGCACTGACTATTTAAAGAACAAAACAGGCCTAACAAGAAGCCATAATACCCATAATACCTACATCCTAGACAGAGACTGTCTTACTAACTCGCCTCAGATAAGTTCTTTCACAGTTCACTCAACCAGTATTCGCTGAATTCTACTCTATGTGTCAGGCACTGCCTTAGACACTTACGAAGGAACTCTCGCTAGCCGGGCCTGGTAAACATAGCTCTAGCAGGCTTTGTCCTTCTCTTCCATTCTCTCTGTCTTGCTAAAAACCCGCTATATTTCTAAAGCTAGCCACCAAGAACTATTCCCTTATTTGGCCACTTCATTCTCCTAAGGCTGACTACCAAGGTTCTGCTATCAAAGGACTGAAGTCCAGCAATCAAAAGTGCCCTTTGGCTCACCTAATTAACATGTCCAAATAAAATTAACAACTCAAACAAGGCATGGTGGAGCACACCTCTAATTCCAGCACTCAGTTGGATCTCTGTAGATGCAAGACCACCCTGGTCTACAAAGAAAGTTCCATAACAACCAGGACTACACAGAAAAACCCTGACTTAAAAACAAAAACAAAAATTAAACTCCTCATCCTAACATGGGGTTTCTCTCTTTCCCTTTATAAACCACGATTTTCCTATGTGCCATACCTGTCTCCTCTCTATCTAGATGCAGTCCTTTGTCCCTCCAGGACAAATAATCCTGTGCCCTTTACCTTGTTCCCGTACCCTTCCCTCTTCCTCTATCTCCTGTCTTTGTCCCTTACCCCTGCCCTCTGTCTCTCCAGGACAAATAAATTTCCTTTGGGCTGAGAACTTGGTCTTGGGGGTCCTGAGCTGATACGTTTCCTTCTAAGTTAGGTCTCAGGAGTGAAGATAATAATCACTACCTCTTCCTGTAGAAAAGACAAACAAGTTAGATGAGAATCAGACAGTAATAAGGACTACGAAAAAGTTAAGCTGTGTATGCTGCTCATGTCCATAATCTCAGCTAATGCAAAAGGATTACCATGAGATCAAAGTCATCTCAGAATGAGTTCTAAGACTGCCTGGACTACAGAATGAAACCCTGTGGAAAGGAAAAGCTACTCCTACCTCATGTAGTCCCTGTCTGGAAAGGAATAGCAGAATCACATTTAGGTACTATCTTAGTTACTTTTCTATTGCTGTGATAAAATAATTGACCAAGGTACTTATAAAAGAATGCATTAATTTGTGGCTTATCATTTCAGAGGGTTAGAGCCCATGATGATAGAGCAAAGGCACAGAGGCAGGAACAACTGAGGGCTTACATCTTGATTCATAAGCTGAAGACAGAGAAACTGGGAATGGTTTGAGTCTTTTAAAACCTCAAAGCATACCCCACTGACACACATCCTCCAACAAGGTCACATCTGCCAATTCTTGCCAAACAGTTCCATCAACTGGGGACCATTTACTCAAACATGAGCCTATGGAGGCCATTTTCATTCAAACCACAACAGGCAGATATCAGAAAAGGTGAGGGAGCTAGCCTTATAGCTATATGGGGAATGATCTAGTCACAGAGGGAACAAAGTTCATGTTGTTGCTCTGATAATAAAGGGTGGGTGTAGCTCCCCTTTAGAGAAGATCGAAGGGAAAAGAGGAAAACAACACTCCTGGCAGAGAAAATAGCACATAAAAATAAGTATAAAGAAGCTTAATGCTAATCAGAGGGATTAAATGGAAGCCAGTAAGTCAGCAAGAAAATGAAAGAGCTGCAAATAAGGAAGGCAAGGGCTGGCTCATGCAATATGAATAGGTCATGGTTTGGGGTTTTTTTCTGTTCATCTGTATTGCTGGGGATGGAATCATGCCTGCTGGGCATGGTAGACAAGTAGTCTACCACTGAGCTACATTCCTGGCAAAAATTTAACAGGAAGGCTGCTTGTTTGTCCCAGCTACCCAGAGCCAAAATAATCACACAGAAACCATATTCATTAAAACACTGCTTGGCCCATTAACTCTAACTTCTTATTGGCTAACTTTACATATTAATTTAAGCCATTTCTATTAATCTGTGTATCACCACAAGGTCGTGGACTACCAGCAAAGCTTTAGCACATCTATCTCCGGTGGCATCTCTTCACTCTGCCCTTCTTCCTCCCAGCATGCCATTTAGTTTTCCCTGCCTACCTAAGTTCTGCCCTATTAACAGGCCCAAAACAGTTTCTTTATTAACCAATGAAAGCAACACAAAGACAGAAGGACCTCCTACATCATTTCCCCTTTTCTTTCTCATGGTAGACTCAACAGGGGTTAGTACTCTAAGCAGTGTAGCACTCAGAGGTGTCAGCAGGAGGATCATATTCAAGGTCATCTTCAGCTACACAGCCCACACGAGGCCAGCCTGGGCCACCTGAGACCTTGTTTCAATAAACAAACAAATAAATGTCATTGAATGGCTTCAAGTCTAGGAATGATATCAAATTCACATTTATAATGATTCTAGTAACTGTGTAGAGTCGGGACAGAAGAGGCAAGAGGAGACTAGAGGCTGTCTAGGAGAGCTGAGTAAAGAAGCAAACACACACAGGTCTGTTCAAGGCATACTTTCAAACGGGAATCAGCAGGAAACAGTAAAACTAGGAGAGTGGGAGAGAAAGAAGCACAATGACAATGGAATTCAAATGTTTTATAGAAGACAAAGACACACCAAGGGTCAATGAGGTGGCTCAGCAGGTGAGGGTGCTCACCACTAACCCTGAAGAGTGAGTTCTTTTCCTAAGACCCATATGATAGGAGAGCTGACTCCCAAAAGTTATCCTTAGACCTCCACTAGTGTGCCATGTAATGCATGTGTCCTTCCTCATCCCGTACCAAGTAAATAAATGTAGTTTTTTAAAAAAAACTTTAACTATTAGAAAAAAGTATGGGCTAGGGAGATGGCTCTATACAATTCTGACATCTTGAGTTCAAGCTCTAGAAAGAACTCCACAAAGCTGTCCTCTGACTTCTGCACACATACCACAGCATGCACATGCACAAACACGCCATACACACACTCATCAATTTATTAATTTTAAAAGGAAAGGCACATTAATAGAAACTTAGAACTGTCTATTTAGAATCAGGAGTTAAGGACGAAGTAAGAAATGAAATAAAAAACTACTCAGATCCCAAATACTTGTTACCACTTACCTAATACATGGGAGGCTGCTAAAGCAATAAAGCTCACAGGAACTTTGAGCCTATCATTTAAAAACAAGAAAAGATTAAACATGTTTTTATTCAGTAAGCTAGGGAAAAACACAGAGAGTAACCTAAAGAAAACTAAAGGAATAAAGAGAACACAGCAGCATGCATAAAACAAAAAAATGAGCTCGATATTTGTTGGTGGGTGTGTGTTTGGAGGGTAGGGTGTCTCACTATGTGGCCCAAACTGGCATTTAACCTACAGCAATCTTCCTGCCTCTGTCTCCTGGGTATTGAGATTATAAGCATTAGCCACCACACTGAATTTGAAAAAAAATATTTAACAAGCAAATCTTGTAAATCTGTTAGGGAAAAACAAATCCAAATGAGAAGGATAAAGTTCAAGTCAGTGACAGGGCCTAGCACCACCTAGGCCAAAGTCAAGGTCTAGAGCAGGAGGAAAGGTAGTTTTAACACAGAGATGGATACTTAGGACTAGAGACACACAGCCCAAAAAGCAGATGGCAACGGGAGCTGAAGAAAGAACTGGCGAGGCCACTCACTATCAAGAAGGAAGATCTACAGCTGAAGGTGAACGAGGCCGAGATTGGCCAGAGCATATGTTAGTTCAAATTTTAATTGCCCTAACTAATTTGTGCTCTCACAGAAATACCCACTGGGTTCATTTACTGAAATAAATCATTTTTCCTGGGGGGGAAAGAACATAAACTATTTCAGGAATAAAAGAGAAATATGATTTCAAATGTAGCCAAGAAACATAATAGAATTGAGAAAGGAATTAAGACTAAGTCATTGAGGAAACCCAACAATTAAAATCTAGACAGTAGGAAATGAACCAAGAAAAGAAGCCAAAGAGGCATGGGCCAGAAAGGTGAATTCAGGATTAAAGTGACAAAATGGGGGTGGGGGAGGGGAGGGTGAGCCGATCAGCAGGCTGTTGCACAAAGCCTGAGTGCTGTCTCTAACCTGAAACCCACACAGTGGAAAGGAAAGAACCAATTCCTGAAAATCACCCTGACCTCCACAAGGCACACGTGTTCCTACACATATACACCACAATAATAATAGTAAATTTATTCATTCACTTATTTATTTATTTATTTGGTTTTTCGAGACAGGGTTTCTCTGTGTAGCTTTGGAGCCTGTACTGATCCTCACTCTGTAGCCCAGGCTGGCTCTGCCTCCCGAGTGCTGGAATTAAAGGTGTGCGCCACCACCACTGGCAGTAAAGCAAAATTTTCAAGTGTTAAGACAAACCAAGGTGAAACACACCTGTAACCCCAGTATTCAGGAAGTTGAAGCAGGCAAGAAAACAGAGAGAGAGCGAGAGCGAGAGCGAGAGCGAGAGCGAGAGCGAGAGCGAGAGAGAGAGAGAGAGAGAGAGAGAGAGAGGGAGGGTGGGTGGGGGGGGGGGGGGGGTGGGGGGGTGGGGGCAGCCTGGACTAAGGAGAAAATTCAAGGCTAACCTGAGCTATACAGTAAGACTCTAACTTAACAGTAATAAATATATAAACAAACAGGCACCCAGTAAAACTGCTCAGCAGATAAGGCGGGCATTTACAGCCAAGCCTAAAGACCCGAGTTTAGTCCCTAGGATCCACCTTGTGGAAGGAAGGTACCAACTCTCAGAAATTGTCCCCTAACAAGCGTACATGCTGTGGTGTGTGCATGTCCCACCAAACAGAAACTAAAATAAAAGTATAAAATTAATAATTAAACAGTGGTGTCAAGTGCTGCTGAAAAGCTGAATGGTAGCTAGTGGATTTGGCAGCAAGAAGTTGAATATCCAGTGCCATGTTGAATCTGACACTGAGAGCCAAAGTCACACTAAAAAGGTAAAGGCTTTGTGTAAACTCAGATTCTGATGCTGAAATGCTCCAGCCGATGGTAAGACCCTGAGCGTCACTGCAGTAGAGCATGCCAGAGGTAGATTGGGACCTCAGGGTGGCCACAGAAACCATGGAACCAAGAAGTCGCAGTGCAAGATGGCCACACTACAAATGAAATCGCAGTACCTAATTTACAGGCACTAGCGAAGGGACAACCATGAGACAGGTGACACAGTCTACCACAAGCTGAGGCAGCCAAGAAGTCAGAGCAGAGCCACCAGAAAGAAAAGTGACAAAGTCTAAGAAGAGAGGTTCTAGAGGGACACAAGAGGTGACTGGTCTATTCAGGCTCTGAAAGGCCACTCCACCTCCATCCACCCTCTGAGCTCTCTCATGGAAACCCAAGACTTCAGGCACAGCATGGGAAGCCAGGAGGACAACAGATACTAATTTTTAGTTAGCTGAGATCTTACTTCCCTCTATTTGCTATCTACATATACAGTTAGACCAGGACTAGGGGAAGGGGAATGAAAGGAACGGTACAACTCCTGCATCCAACAGGAAGGAACTGGAGGGCAGCAGGATTTTTTCTGAAAGGTCAAGTATGGACTTTTCTCCCCAGGACTCCAGGATAGGGAACAAAAAGCCAGTGTCAGGCATTCAGGACACTAGGCACTGCTTCCTCCTGAGTTAATCCAGAAGACATCCAATAGTACAAGAGGCCAGACAGCAGACTAATTTCTAAACGTTTTGAAGGGGGCTGGCCTATCTCCATGAATGGCGAATGGCGAGTAACAGAGAGCACACCTGGCTGCTGAAAGGGACAGGAAGATCACC
Source organism: Alexandromys fortis (assembly GCF_014885135.2). Taxonomy (NCBI): domain Eukaryota; kingdom Metazoa; phylum Chordata; class Mammalia; order Rodentia; family Cricetidae; genus Alexandromys; species Alexandromys fortis. The sequence continues at coordinate 5,728,280 of NW_026067968.1, read as the reverse complement.
TGACTCATTTAAAGGGGTCCTTAGAGAACTATAATTTAAACCAACTTACTTTCTTCCTTCCTTTCTTCCTTTCTTTTCTTCCTGCCTTCCTTCCTTTCTTCTTCATTGAGGCAAGGTCTCTGTATTCCTTTCAGGCCTAGAATTCACTCTGTACACTAGGCTGGCCTCAGGCTCATAGAAGTCAGTCTGCCTCTATCCCCTGAGTGCTGAAATTAAAGGCGTGTGCCACCAGAATTGTCAAGTCTAAGGCAAGCCTGAGTTAAATACTGATCCTGTCTCTATGTAGTAATAGTCTAATGGATATGGACAAATAAGATATGTTTCTGCCCTCAAGGTCAGTCTAAAAGAGGAAACGGGTTATTCCTTCTAGGTCCCCAAACCAGCCAAGACCCTCAGTGTAGCTCATGTCTCTCTTTAGCATCTGTCTGTAGAGCACTTTCCTGTCTGGTAGATGAGAGCCTATCACCTCTCCAGCATCTAGCCACAGCAGCTAGGCTGGCAAGCTGATGGAAAGCAAACCCAAAAATAAATAAATAAATAAGTCTATCTTAGCAAATAAAGCTGGTCCCCAGCCAAATATTCAATGATATAAGGTAATTCATCCCTCTAAGTGGGTTTCTTATTAGTATTATTACAAATACCTCCTAACATTACAAAACACTCAGATATATTACTCATAAACCACCAATCAATCAGCCCACTAACTTTTTTCACTTCAATTTTTATCTTTTGTTTCCAAAAGACTGTTAAATTTCATCACTAACTATTATAATATAAATCATTTACCTCTTATATAATAAACCTTGGAGAATAGCAACTAGTTAAACTGGTAACTATGGCTCAAAACTGTATTAAAACAGGGACCTAAAAATGACTCGGTTAAGGCCAGGTGGTGGTGGTGCATGCTTTTAATCCCAGCATTGGGAAGGCAGAAACAAGTGGATCTCTGTAAATTCAAGGCCAGCCTAGTCTGCAGAGTGAATTCCAAGATGAACTTCAAAGCTACAGAGAAACCCTGACTCGGGAAAAAAAAAAAAAAAAAAAAAAGGATTCGGTAGTGCATGCCTTCTGAGTTCATAATTCTATACAAACTAATCTCACTAATAAAACAGAAAAAAATGTTCTCTAAAACATCAAATACAAAAATCTTCACATTGCTCTTTAAATTTGTGTGTGCAGTGTATTCATCTGTTAGTGCATGTGGGCACTGGATGGAGGACAGGTTGACACTGGTGTCTTTCCTCGACCACTCACCACCTTTATATTTTTGAGATGGTCAAATTTTTTGAGCCTGAGGCTCTTTGATTCTCCAAGATGAACTAGTGGGCTTCAGGGAATCTGCCTGTCTTGCCATCTCTCCCTTCCCGCCCTAGTACTGGGGCTACAGGTACAGCACTACTTACTAGGCCTGCCTTCTTATTGGGGTCCTGGGGATCTTGTTTGTATGGCAGGCATATTACTACCTAATTTGAAAAGTTTCTTTAGCTCTACAGCCAAACCAGATAACGACAAGTCCACTGTGATGGTTCTTGTTCCTAACACAGTACCACTATGTCACTAGCATTAATCACAAAATAGTACCTAAATCAACAAGCTTCTTGAAGGCAGAACTTGGTCTACACACGCATGTAATAATTGACAGACATGCTTCACAACACTTGCAGTGAGACCAGCATGCAGGGGGTGGAGAGATGGCACAGCAGTTAAGAGTGTAAACTTGCACTCTATTGACAGCACCCAGTCAAGCAGCTCACAACCATGTACATAACTCCAGCTCCAGGAACACTCCAACTCTAGAATCCAATGCCTCTAGCCTAGCACTCACATTCATATGCACGTGGCATGTGCACACACACACACAAGTACATAATTAAAAATAGTAAAAATAAGCCTTAAAAAAATGAATGACATTCATTGGGTGGTGGTGGTGCACGCCTTTAATCCCAGCACTTGGGAGGCAGAGGCAGGCGGATCTCTGTGAGTTCGAGACCAGCCTGGTCTACAAGAGCTAGTTCCAGGACAAGCTCCAAAGAAACCCTGTCTCGAAAAACCAAAAAAAAAAAATAAATAATAATAATAATAACTACCAATGCTTTCCACTCAGGATGCAAGATTCTAAAGTTTAAAAAAAATTACTATTTCAGAAGTCAGAAAGCAATTCTCAATGGAAAAAAGCAATTCAATGTGTGCCCTACTAGATTATGTACAAAATTTCTTAAAGTAAGCCTGGCATGATGGTGTGTATCTATCCATCCAGCACCCAAGAATTTAGTTAGGGTGGGGAGACTGCCACGAACTCTAGCCCAGTCCGGGCTATACAGCAAGACCTTGTGTTCTTTTCCCATCTTCTCCCTTCAGCACCACCAAACAACGACCACAAAACTTAATTTAAAAAATAAAAATTAAGCCAAGGCATTTAGAAGAGGCAGGTGGATCCTGAGTTCAAGACCAATCTGGTCTACAGAGCACGTTCCAAGATAACCAACTGTCTTAAAAAAAAAAAAAAAAAAAAAAAAAGCTCAAAGCCAACAGACTGAGCAAGTTACTAATACCTTGACTCAAAAACTACTCCAAAAAAGGGTGAAGGGAGCTACATAGTTGACTACTCATCAGATAAGAGCACTTCTTGCTCTAGCAGAGGACCCAGGTTCAGTTCTTAGTACCCGCATGGTAGGTAGTTCACACCATCCTTAACTCAAGTTCCAGAGGATCTGGTACCCTTCGCAGGTACCAGGAACACACATGGTGCACAACCACATATGCTGGCAAAACAATACAGTTAAATTAATCTTAAAAATATTTTTTAACTCAAAACTTAAAAAGGCAGATAGCTTGGAGGCAGAATGCTTGCGCAGCATGCTTAGGTTTAATCACTTATGCAGATAAAGAAAAACACTGATGGGAGAGAAGGAAGGAAGAAGAGGGACAGAAGGGAGGGAGAGGAGGGAGGGAGAAAAGAACAGAGGATTTGAATATGACATCCTAAAGCCATCCAGTATCTAAAGCCAGGAGTGTGTGTGGCATCCAGTTCACCCTCCATAAAAAGCATATATCTTTCCAACATCACCAACAGGTGGTCCAGCAGTTTTTGACAAGACAAAATGTTCCTCCTCTTCCAAATCAGTCCACCATCCACTTTCCTCAATAAAACTTAAATGGCATCAGCTGGTTCTTTTGGCTCCAACTTCACTCAAGCACACAAGTATAAACCTTAACTAGCATAAAGACCTAGAAGTCACAGTATTTTCAACTTGCTTATTTATTTATTATGTATACAGTGTTCTGCCTGTTTATATAGGAAGAATGCACCAGATCTCATTAAAAGATGGTTGTGGGCCACAATGTGGTTGCTGGGAATTGAACTCAGGACCTTTGGAAGAGCAAGCAGTGATCTTAACCACTGAGGCATCTCTTCAGCACACCAAATTTAAATTAAGAAGCAATGAACTGGGGCTGGAGAGATGGCTCTTCCAAAGGTCCTGAGTTCAATTCCCAGCAACCACATTGTGGCCCACAACCATCTTTTTTTTTTCTTTTTTTGTTTTTTTTGAGACAGGGTTTCTCTGTGGTTTTGGAGCCTGTCCTAGAACTAGCTCTTGTAGACCGGGCTGGTCTCGAACTCACAGAGATCTGCCTGCCTCTGCCTCTGCCTCCCAAGTGCTGGGATTAAAGGCGTGCGCCACCACCACCTGGCCTACAACCATCTTTTAATGAGATCTGGTGCCCTCTTCTGGCCTGCAGGCAGAGCACTGAGAATACTGTATACATAATAATAATAAAAAAAAAAAAACTTAAAAAAAAAAAGAAGCAATGAACTGCCAGGTTATAGAGGCAGAGGCAAGGGATTCTCTGGAGTTCGAGGCCAGCCTGGTCTACAGATCAAGTTCCAGGATAGCCAGGGAGGGAGGGCTACACAGAAAAAACCTTGTTTGGGGGGAAAAAAAGAAGCAATGAACCTAAAAACATTAGCAGCATCTCCCCAATGGAAAGATGAATTTATTTTCACTTTTAAAATTGAGTATGTAATCATACAATCTTAACAGATAACAGGCCTTAGACCCATCAAAATTTAATTCCCATGTACCACAGGAATCATCACATCAATAAAGTCCTGAGCAGTACATTCATGGTGTGGAGTCTGAAATGGGAGGGGAGGAAGGAGCAAGGAGGTTTGGTCTGCATGTTGAGTAAATCTGAATATAGTTGGTTTGATTTAGTTCAGCTTTTTGAGACAGGTCTTATGTACTCAATGTTGGCCTTAAAATCCTGGTCCTTTTGCCTCCCCTTCCAACTGCTAATATTACAGGAGTGCAACACCATGTCCCACAGACTACAACTTTAAAGCAATTGTTCCTAGTACATGAGTCTTGTAGGTAGTGTGGTTTGATAGCAATAGATAAAAGCAATCTGCAAGTCCGGTGTGGAGGTATTACATTTTAGCCCAGCACTGAGGAAGCAAATACAGGCAGATCACTATGAGTTCCATGCCAGCCTGGTCTACATAGTGAGCCTGGAGGCCCTACCAGGGCTACAAATTAAGACCCTGTCTCAAAAACAACAATAAAGTAATCTGTAGCATTTGTTTACTGTCTAACTTTATTACCTATTGGCAGTACTGGGAAATTTTTTAAGATATGAACTACTAAAAACTACCCATATTACTTTTAGACCCACTTGGACACCTTTTGAAGGTATTGCATGAGTAGACACAGCTTTATTGAGTCATTCAACTCAAGAGATACGGCAGCAAAGGTCCTGCCTCAATGATGAGCACTGCAATGGGCAAAGAGAAGACAGCAGGAAAAGCCCAATCCGCTGTAAGGAAGCTTTGTCTACAAAAGAGATATTCTCACAGGGAATTACAAACCGAGAAAATGTCAGGAAGGCAAAGTACAGGGTGCTGTGAGAACATGTAAAGGGGAACTAATCTAACCTGTGAATTCACATAAGGATTTGCGAAGGAAGTGATGGTTAAACTGAGATCTGAATGGAGACCATTCACATTGATATAAAAACAGTCTCCACAAAATAAAAAGACAGGTCCAATAAAATAGTTACCTTTGGGATCTTTTTCCTAAAACAATCTTTAAAATAATAGAATAATTCATAAAATATTTAAAAGCTAGTAGTTCACAGTTCCGTGGGAGGTGTCTTTCTCATCTCTCATAGCATCCTGCTCACTATTACTAGGATTACGGCAGTCACTCAAATCTGCTGAAATGATGTTCATAACTGTATAATACTGATGTTCATGCTGTCTTCAACTAAGCAAAACAAGTTCACAAACTTTATCTCAGAACATAAGAAATCAAAGGTGTTTCCATCTCCCGCATAAGGCTGATACAGATTCAGTGAAGGCCTGGCATGTTTAAACCCAAAACTGGGGGGTGGGGAGGAGAGGCAACCGGATCTCTCTGTGAGTTCCAAGCCTATCAAAGCTACACAGTGAGATCCTAAGTCAAAAAAGAAAAAGTAGGGGCTGGAAAGATGGCTCAAAGGTTAAGAGCACTTCCAGAGGACCTAAATTCAATTCCCAGCACCAACATGATGGCTCACAATCCTCTACAATGAGATCTGGTGCCCTCTTCTGAATACAGGCATATATGCAGGTGGAACAATGTATATATACATAATTAATAAATAAATCAGGAAGGAAGGAAGGAAGGAAGGAAGGAAGGAAGGAAGGAAGGAAGGAAGGAAGGAAGGAAGGAAGGAAGGATTTAAAAGGCTTGATTAAAGGCCAGCACATGCCTTTAATCCCAGCACTCAGGAGGCAGAGGCAGGCAGATCTTTGTGAGTTCGAGGCCAGCCTGGTCTACAAGAACTAGTTCCAGGACAGGCTTCAAAGCTACAGAGAAATCCTGTCTCGAAAAACCAAAAAATAAATTAGATAAATAAATAAATATAATCTCAGCACTTAGGAGGCAGAGGCAGGCTTATATCTGTGAGTTCTAGGCCAACCTGGTCTAAAAGCAAGTTCCAGAACAGCCAGAGCTGTTATACAAAGAAACTCTGAAAATTAAAAAAAAAAAAGTGTGATCTGTCTAAAACAATTTTTTATGCTCACATATGCTTCCGTTTCCTTATAATGAAAACCACTAATAAACTTATCTCCTCTCTAGCCTTGGTTTTCTGAGGGAGATAAATTACCTATACCTATATCATCTACTGCTAGACTCCGATCTCTAAGCATTTAAAAGAGCCCATATTGTACTCCACAGTGTTAGACTACTTCCCCATGCTTCTCTGAAGAAAGAGAACACACACGTGGTGATTGCTTGTGTGTGCTCTAACAAATAAAGCTTGCCTGAAGATCAGAGTGTGGAGCTAGCCACACTAATTAGCCATAGAGGCAAGACAGTGGTGGCTCACACCATGAATTGCAGCACTCGGGAGAGGCAGGCAGATTTCTCTGAGTTCAAGGCCATCCTGGGCTATAAGAAATTGAATCCATCCAAGAGAAACAGAGTCAAACAGTGGTGGCTCACATCTTAAATCCCAGCACTAGGGCTGTTGAGACAGAAGTAATATGGCTGGGTGGAGAAAGGAATATAAAGCAGGAGGAGACAGGAGCTAGCAGCATTCAGTCTGAGGATTTGTAGGGACAGGATCACCCCTTTGGTCTGAGGATTCAATAGAAGTAAGAACTAGCGCTTGAATGCTCTGCTTCTCTGATCTTTCAGCATTTAACTCCTAAATCTAATTCCGGGTTTTTATTATTAAAACCAATTAGAATTCGTGCTACACATACACTTAGCTTGTGAATGCCTGTAATCCCAGGACCTGTACAGGCAGAACAGGAATTCAAGGTCAGCCTAGACTACATAGTAAGATCCTATCTCAAAATATAATGGGGGGGGGGGTGCGCAAAGGGAATGGACAGTTCAGTGGTAGTATTTGCCCAGGATACATTAAGACTCTGGGTTCAATACTACCCATTTTACACATGTTTAATTTAGTTGTAAATCTCAACCAAATTGGGGCTTTTAGGTGATCTAAATAATTGTAAAATTTCATCCTTCTTGGGCTGAGGGATGTGACTCAGTGGCAAGAGTTCTTGCCTAATATGTATTATGAGACCATTGGGTTTGAGCCCCAGCTCGCCCGTGCTCTCTCTTTCTCACACACAAACACAACTTATATTTCTTGAAGAAAGGTTTTTTTTTTTATTGAGAAAAGGAAAAGAAAAAAAAAGTTTCCGCCTCCTCCCAGCCTCCCATTTCCCTCCCCCTTGAAGAAAGTTTTTTGAAAAAACAAAAAACATGTCAAAATAGCCAGTAAAAGACCTATTTACTACTTACCCTAAAAGTAAGTTCTGACTTCCTAACTAAAGATGACTACTTTGCTTTATTGAGATAGGGTCTCACTATATGGTTATATGGTAAAGAGTGGCCTCTAATTGTCAACCCTCCTTATACAGGGCAAATTATTAGCTCTATTTTAAAATCAGAGCCAAAACTCACCACCATCCTGTGGTATCTATATTCTTAGAATTTGATTTACTTAAGGTTTTTTTTTTTTTGCATTTTATTTATTTGGTTTTTCAAGACAGGGTTTCTCTGTAGCTTCGAGGCCTGTCCTAGAACTAGCTCTGTAGACCAGGCTGGCCTCAAACTCAGAGATTCACCTGCCTCTGCTTCCCAGGTGCTGGGATTAAAGGCGTGCGCCACCACCACCGGCCTAGAACTTGAAAGATAAAGGAAAGGAGAATCAGGAGTTCAAGATTATCCTCTGCTACCTGATAAGTTCAAAGCCAGCCTGGTCTATTTAAGACCTCATCAAACAAAAAGCTATTTATATTCAGAAATGACAATAAGTACAAACTCACTTATGGAAAGAAAAACTTCAATTGCAACAGCTAGAAGAGTTTAAATATGTCAAAAATACAAATGTATCTCAAGATTGATAAAATTTTATACACACAAAGTATCAAAGCACTCAACTCACCCAGTTAAAGGCAACTTATGCATTTCAGACTTTTTTTTTCCTTTTTGAGACAGGGTTTCTCTGTGTAGCCCTGGCTGTCCTGGAACTCACTTTGTAGACCAGGTTGGCCTCAAACTAAGATATTCATCTGCCTCTGCCTCCCAAATGCTATAATTAAAGGCATGTGGCAGTGTTCCAGACATGTTTTCAAGAAAGTTGTAGTGTAGTTTTCAAGCTCTTAGAACACCATTTTAAGAATACTTCTAAACGAATGGTCTTTTTCTTACTATGCAAACCAGAGCTACTCAATCCAGATGAAGTTTGTCATAAGAATGAGCCAGAAAAGACTTTCAGGGCTGGATGCTTAACGTAGCAAGGGAGCACTTGCCTAACAAATGACAGAGGCCCTGAGGTTCTGTCCACACCCAACACTGGGGGGAAGGGGCACAAAAAATGGGGGAAAAGGAAGCAACTAACCCAAATTAGTAATCATTAATGCAAGTAATTTTATTTATTTATTTGGTTTCTCGAGACAAAGTTTCTCAGTACTTATGGAGCCAGTCCTGGAACTCGCTCTGTAGAACAAGCTGGCCTCAGACTCACAGAGATCTGCCTGCCTCTGCTTCCCAGTGCTGGGTTTAAAAGTGTGTGCACCACCGCATGCCGTAAATTTCACTTTTTAAACTTTTTCATTCTTGTTAATGCCACATGTACGCAGGTGCCCAAAGGGGTTTGAAGAAGGGCTTTGAATATTCTGGAGCAGTGATTACAGGCAGCTGTGAGCTGCCTGATGTGCGAGCTGGGATCTGGACTCTGAAGAGCACCAAGCACTTTTAATCCTACTGAGCAATCAATCATCCAGACCCTGTGAATTTAACTTTGAAGCACGCTGCATTTTTATACCATCATTATTTTGGTTTTAGTTTTGAGATAGGTTCTAGATAGGTTCTAATTATGTAGCCCAAATGGGCCTGTGTAGGCCAGGCTGGCCTTGAACTCAAAGAGACCACCTGTCCACAGCGCGTGCTGTCACCACCACACCCACCTGGTTTTTTTTTTTTTTTTTTTTTTTTGAGGTAGGTTCCTGCTATATAGCCCATGTTTGACTCAAACCTGTTAACTGTACCCCAGGCTGGCCTCAATCTGCTAACTATAGTCCTGGATGGCCACAAAAATCACAAATTGAGTGCTAAGATTGCAGGTGTGCACAACCACAGTAGGATCTAATTCTAATTTTTCTAAGATTTATTTTATTTTTTTTAATTACGTGTGTGTGCTCTAAGTGAGTACTCAGAACTCCGAAAAGGGTATCAGCTGAAACTGGAGTTTCAGGTACTGGGGAATAGCCTGACACAGGTTCTGGGAACTAAACTGGAGTCCTCTGCGAGATCAGTGCAAGTTCTTAAATCACTGAACCAGCTCCCCAGCCCCTAAACATGCTTAGATAACATAGTCCTTTAAAATTATTTCCAGAGAAAAAACTTAATAATCTGATATTCAAAGAAGGAATGTTGAGATAGCAGCTTCTTTTCTGACAGTTACTCTTAGTGCTTATTTCTATAATTTACATCTACTGAGTGTGTCAGGACCCTAACAACCATTGTAGCTATTATATTACGAATTCTAATATGCATTGAAACCCTCTCCTTTTTAAAGAAATGCAAGGAAAAGTTTCAAAAGTATCCAAGGTCACCAATGAGTCAATAACAAAAGTTGGAAGTCAACACTAAAACTTCAGCTCCTACACTATAAACCGCAACTTTTCCAATCCCAAAAGAGAGAAGAGTCAACCAACTATTTGCAAAAACCACCCAACACCGTAGTACACTGACTAGACCCAAATCAAAGATTCACCCTGGACTAAAGAAACAACATGCAACATTTGCATACCATTATCTCCTTCCTTGTTCTCAAAACCATACAAAATAACGTAAAAGAAAAAAACCTCTGGATATATTAATCCTTGGTAATGTGTACTCTTCGATATGAACACTTTATTTTCCCACTAACTGAACATTTATAAGTTAATCTTTCATCACCTTGTCACATTCCATCCGAGGTGCTATGGGGTACATTCATTCCTCACTCAACAGCCAAAAGTTAAAAAACATGCAACTCTCAGAACATAGTTACATTGCCAATGACAGAAAGAAAAGCGTCAATAAATTGCTGCTTTTAACGAGACATTTTAAAACACGATGACATGCTTCCCAGAATTACTGTTAAGTTCTTGGCCGGTTACTTAAAAGTAGCATTTAAGGCACATCCCTCTCTGTTTGGGGCATAGCCTGACTCGTCAGACAAGATAAATCTAGGCACGCTCACACAGAACACCTCTGAAGCAACTTAGCCTATTGAAAACATCATTGCCACCTTCCCTGTGCGAGTACTCAAGCCCTGTCAAAATACAAGGGACAGAATGACCCTCTTCAAAAATCTTTCGGGAGAAGGTTCCCTCGGCGAAGACAATAACAGCAGTCCTCCCGGGAAGGATTTTAGAAACAGTGTTGACACCGGGAGGAGAGGCTCCGAGGAAGTGTCAGTGCGGCAGCAGGTGGAGTAGCCCTGCGTGCCGAGCAGGTCCTTTCTGACCTAGTCTCCAAGTCCTCCGCCTCCCTGTCCCGGTTCCGCCTTACGGACCTTTCCGAGCCGCCTCGCGCCCGGGTCCTCTCACTCAGGGCAGGACTCTCGAGCCTCCCGGGAAGCGAGGCCACCTAAGACGGCCGCCGCACCTCTTCCGGGGACTCAGGCCCGCTCCCCGGCAGTGTCGGAACCTGACGGACCCTACCGTTCCCAGGGTCTCTCCGGCCCCGATTCCAGAGCCCCTTCCCCTTCGAGGCACCGCCGCCGCCACCCGCCTCACTCCGGAGTACCCCGGCGGAGTTACCGGCCCACTCAAAAGTACCAGCGCTGGCCGCCCCCACCGGTCACCCCGGCCTCGCTGTCACCGCCCAGCTCCCGGCTTCGGCCCGCACCGCCGGCGTGCCCCCGGTGACGCTCGGGTCGGTACCTTGCGGACCCCCTTGTAGATATAGAAGTAGAGCTCCCGGCCCACATTGAAGCAGAGGCGGTCGCCGTTGCCAGACTGGTCGTTGAGGTTTACGAAGGAGACGCGGACAGGGTTGGATCCCTGCGAGTTGAAGGGCACCCGGTTGGGCCGGCTGTACTCCGAGTGCGGCAGCAGCTTGTACAGACCTTCCCGGGTGGTGAATTGGGTCTTAATTTCGTTCATCTCCTTCCCTCCTCCCTCCGTCGCCATCTTGGAAAGCAGCGTTCATCCTGCCCTAAGTGCCCGGATCACGCCCACCGCGCAGGCGCCGTCCTCGGCCGCTCGTCCTCCACTCCCCACCCCCTTCCTCGTGGCCCCGCCCATTCTCGAGCCCGCCCCTCGAAGGCGGGCCAAAGCGAAGGGGGCGGGCTGATTTACGGTCCCACTGCGCACGCGTGCTCACCTGGGGCGCTCCGCCCGACGGGGGCGTGCGCAAGCTCCTCCCCTGGGTGCCGCCCTCTCGGTACCTGTGGGAGCGAGCGCGCCGCGCTCAAGTTAAGCATTGCTAAGGTGAGTTGAGTCTGTGGGCGCTCTGACCTTCGCTGAGTGGACCCTCACCCGGAGAAACCGAGGGAGGACGCCGCCTTGACCTCGGCCGGCTGGTTGTCCCGCGGACCGTGAGAGAGACGAGCGGGGAAGGCCGGTGTGCATCCCAGCTGTGCTCGCCCTCACGCGTGAGCTGGGGTGGGTGCCGGGTCCCGAGCCCCTCTTCGCCTCCCCGACGCAGTTTCGCAGAAGACAGAGAAGGACTGGATTTTATTACACCCCACGGTTTTGTTTCCGCTTGTTTGGTACTTGTTTGAAAGCGGAGTTGAAAGAAGAGCATAAATGTACAGGACTTGTGTTTTCAAATCTCACCTGAAACCTGAGCGGTGAGCACTGACTGGTTCTTGAAAAAGTTGGTCGTGTTAGCACTTGTGTCTCCTGTGCTAACATCGGCACTCTGTCACTTCTAGAGGAAGGGGCGAGGGTCACAGCCCCTTAGCTGCGGGACCTAGACATTGAATCTGTGCATGATAGTCTTGTCTAGTACTTAATACCGCGTAATAAAGGTAAAACTAATTAATTTTTTGTTTTTGTTTTTCGAGACAGAGTTTCTCTCTAGTTTTGGAGCCTGTCCTGGAACTAGTTCCTGTAGACCAGGCTGGCCTCGAACTCACAGCGATCCACCTGCTTCTGCCTCCCGAGTGCTAGGATTAAAGTCGTGCACCACCACCGCCTGGCTAAAGCTAATGAATTTTTTAAAGCCTCAAGTGGAACTTAAAGTTGTTTGCTAGGAGAACCATAAAGTTACATGAATATTCCGTTCAAAGTTTAAATACTAAGGACAAGCTCGCACATTAAAGTTGCATTAAACAAGCACCATTTGATATATCGATTTCTGGGTATGTGCACTGGAATACGAATGCTTCTAAAGTAATAAACGGTATAACAGAATTCTAGAATGGAAAAAAAATTATTCCATGAAGAATGGAGTACTCCTGAAAAGTCATGTCTGTAGAGTGAAAATCAGTGAAGCAAACCATGGTGCTTGCAGGTGCAGGAAGAAGAAAAGCCTGAGCCCAGATGTTGGAGGCTAGCCTTGCCCGCGGAGCAAGACTCCAACTCACAAAAATTCATTGTAAAAAAGTGGGGAGCAGCCAGGCGGTGGCAGCGCACACCTTTAATCCCAGCACTCGGGAGGCAGAAGCAGGGGGATCTCTGTGAGTTGGAGGCCAGCCTGGTCTCCAAGAGCTAGTTCTAGGACAGGCTCCAAAACTACAGAGAAACCTTGTCTCAAAACCGCTCCTCCAAAAAAGTTCTAAAGTTTGAATCATAAACATGTTGTGTAGTAGAAAGCAAGAACATAAACGATAGCAAGTGTGCCAGTGCCACAGAAGTGCATGACACTAACACCTCGTAGCGCTCACATGCTGACAAAATAGCACTCCAATAAAGCCCTTTTAGTTAGGTAAAAGGGCTTTATTTTTTTAGTCAGACTGTATCTCTCTTTCCTCTCTCGTTTTTTTGTTTTTTGAGACAGGGTTTCTCTGTACCTTTGAAGCCAGTCTGAAACTAGCTCTTGGAGACCAGGCTGGCCTCGAACTCACAGAGATCCGCCTGCCTCTGCTTCCCAAGTGCTGGGATTAAAGGTGTGTGCCATCCCCACCCGGCCTGAAACTATCTCTCTAAATATCCCTAGCTGTCCTGAACGCCATAGGAAATTCTTCCTGCTGGGTTTTGAGTGCTGGGATTAAAGGTGTGATCGTCACACCCAGTTTAAAATACTAAATGTGGGGTTGGAGAGATGGCTGAGAGGTTAAGAGGCTATTCTCCCAGTGGTCCTGAGTTCAATTCCTAGCAGCCACATGATGGCTCACATTTATCTGTAATGAAATCTGGTGCCCTCCTCTGACGTGCAGATAGAGCACTGTATGCATAGTAAATAAGTTTTTTAGAAAATCCTTAATACATTTTTAGAATTTCACTTTGTTGTTATTTTCTAAAATACAAATATGGATAAGAATTCTTAAAAATACTAGGGTAGGCATAAAAACAGAGAAGTCGACCAATGGAATCAAATAGAAGACCCTGACTTTAACCCACAAACCTATGAACACCTGATTTTCGATAAAGGAGCTAAAAGTATACAATGGAAAAAAGAGAGCATCTTCAACAAATTGTGCTGGCAAAACTGGATGTCAATCTGTAGAAGAATGAAAATAGACCCATA
>NW_026067968.1:5701875-5712539 GCF_014885135.2 Alexandromys fortis | reverse complement strand
AGGGGGCTGGAGAGATGGCTCAGTGGTTAAGAGCATTGCCTGCTCTTCCAAAGGTCCTGAGTTCAATTCCCAGCAACCACATGGTGGCTCACAACCATCTGTAATGAGGTCTGGTGCCCTCTTCTGGCCTTCAGGCATACACACAGAAAGAATATTGTATAGTAAATAAATAAATATTTTTTAAAAAAAAAGAAAAAAGAAAAAAGGAAAGAAAGAGGGACTGGAGAGATGACTCATAGGTTAAGAGTCCTCTTCCAGAGGTCCTGAGTTCAATTCTCAGTAACCACACACTGGCTCACAACCATCTGTACTGAGATCTGGTGCCTGGTGCCCTCTCTAGTCTGTAGGCATACATGCAGACAGACCACTGTATACATAGTGAGCAAGTAGATAAATAAAAGAGATACAAAGAGAAACAGGTTCATTTAAAAGAGCTAGCTAGACTGAGCATTCAAAACTAATAAAACAATAAGTCTCCATGTCATGATATGGGACATAGTTGGTGGCCCAAAATGAAAGAAGAAAGAAAGAAAGAAAGAAAGAAAGAAAGAAAGAAAGAAAGAAAGAAAGAAAGAAAGAAAGAAGAAAGAAAGAAAGAAAGAAAGAAAGAAAGAAAGAAAGAAAGGAAGAAAGAAAGAAAATTAAGACCAAGTATGTCTTAATGCTATAATTAAGGCTTTGTTCTGTCTTTTTTTTTTTTTTTTTTTTTTTGCCAGACATGGTAGTATACTCCTGGAATGCCTGTCATTTCCAGAGACTGAGAAAGGAGGGTGGTGAACTCAAAGCCAATCAAGCATGGTGGCACATACCTGAAATATCAGTACTTAGGAAGGAGGGCAGGAGGATCAGTAGTTCAAGGACATTCTCAGTAACACAGTCAGTTGAGAAACCAGCCTGGGCTACTTTAGACCCCTCTAAAGGAAATAATTCCAGCACTTGCAAGGCAGAGGCAGGTGGATCTCTGAGTTCGAGGCCTTCCTGGTCTACAAATCAAATTCCAAGACACCCAGAGCTGTTATATAGAGAAACCTTGTATCTAAAAAACGAAAAGGAAAAAAGAAGATATGAAAAGCCAGTACTTCAGTCTGCCATGTTGTCCAGTTTACTCACCAAGTCAATGTGTAGGACTCTGTGCTTGTCTGCTCCTCATTGTAATTCCACTTTCTGTGTAGACAGGTTCACTCTGGGCAGACAGCTCAACCTCAGTTGCACGTGTTCTCACCCACAGCAGGGGCAGAGCAGAAGGTATGCCATTCCGTGGCACACAGGGAAAGAAGGCCATGTCAGGATTGTCCCCATGTTCGCTCCATCCTTGGACGGCTCAGTTTGCCTGACTTCTTTCTCACAGTCGGAGTCATGCAGCTGATCTTCCCAAATCTGCCATTGGCTCTCACGTCCGTCTAGGCACAGGGTGATACGTGATCTTCCTGAGGAGTCTGACTGAGGATGACAAAGAACTTCACCCAAGTCCAGCTTGGGAACCAGTGAGTTTAACTGTGATCACTTTTAGGAGCATAGGTGAATGACAAACTTACAAGAACATAAACAACTTAAAGGGCATCCATGCCACAGTGGACCAGTGTCCTCTCTATAAGCAATTATTAATTGCTTATATCCTACAGACAGGGATGTGCTCCCTCCCCGCCTTCCAAAATAGCACTGTCAGTGGCCCCAATCTTGTGAGATTCCTGTGTGAGTGACTGCAGCTGCTGTGGCTCAAGATGGAGATGATTCTGTGGCGCCAGCCGCTTTCTGGTGAGGATGGGGCACATGGAAAGGCCAGTGAGGCCCTGGATCGTAAACCCACCGCTGCGCTGCTTCGGCTGTGAGGTGAGCGCCTTAGAAAGAGTGCTGTGTGGATTGTCACTACGGTGGATAAGTAGTTCATAAGTCCATGGTATTTTTGACAGAGTGCTGCTGCCTCCAAGATGGAAATGGTACAGTGTAATCAACCGCCACCTGAGGGAATGCTGCTGTCTTAGGCTCAGGGTTTGGCCTCTGCTGCTGGCAGATTGCTCAGCGCCAGTCACAACCAGGTTCCCCCTTCCTGAGTAGAAGTCTTACTTCTCTGTTACCATGACCAAGACACCTTAAAAAAGAAAACCTTTAATTTGAGGTTTAAAGTTGCAAAGGGTTATAGTCTATGACAGTCATGTCAGGGAGCATGGCAGAAGGCAGACATGCACTGTAGCAGTGGCTGAGAGCCTATATCCTTGACCGAAAGTAGGAGGCAGAGAGCACTAACTGGGAAGTGTGGGCTTTAGAAACCTCAAAGCCCACACTCAGTGACACACCTGCTCCAACAAGGCCACACCTCTTAATCCTTCCCAAACAGTTCCACCAACTGAGAAACAAGCATTCAAATATATTAACCTGTGGAGACCATTTTCATTCAAACACACATCGTACATTTTTCTAAGCCCTTGAAGAAACTTCATTCCTGCCATCATGACCACCTTGTTCATGAGCCTGTTAGGCAATGACAGGGATAATTGGGAAAAATAATTGACTGCTATCCACAGAATAGGTCATCTTATCTACTTGATTACAGGCTGTTTCTGATGAGGTCACTTTTTGGTGAGTTTACAAGAAAACACGAATATCTTCACATCTTTTTTTCCATTTGGAGAGGTCTATCCACACACTCTCACCAATTTTTCAATCATGATCTTCTAAGTTTCTAAGTCCCTGCTCAACTACCTAAATCATTGGCTAAATCTCATCGATCTGTCTATATTTACATATCTGTCCATTTTTCCTTCTGAGTAAAATGTTTAACAAGATGCACCACAAAAGTTCTACCCACTGTGGGGATTTTCCTCACCACTGTCCTTCAGGAATGCCCAGAGATGGGTCATAGTGTTCCAATTGATTTATTTCCCATTGGTGTTCACAAAACATGCACAATTATCTAGAATCAGGCACTAGCCTCTCCCCCTATCAGCTGATCATAGGGCACACTCCATAAGGCATGGATGCAGGAGTAAGAAATGTGAGCATTGGCATCTCTCTGAGTAACTCACAGGGGACTCAGGGCTTTCTTGGGCCCAGTCTAACTTTTTGTTTTGTTTTGTTCTGTTTTGTTTTGTTTTGTTTTTTGAGACAGGGTTTCTCTGCAGCTTTGGAGCCTGTCCTGGCACTAGCTCTTGTAAACCAGGCTGGAGCCTGTCCTGGCACTAGCTCTTGTAAACCAGGCTTGCCTTGAACTCACAGAGATCCACCTGCCTCTGCCTCCCGAGTGCTGGGATTAAAGGCGTGTGCCACCACCACCGGCTCCAGTCTAACTTTTGATAATGGCTTGCTGATGTTCATGTCTGACTCTATGTCTTTGTGGATCAGATGGATAGCAGCCAGTTCATGATTGGCAGCTTCGATTACATGGTAATTTAACGGCCCATTGTCAAGCATTCAGTTTCTACTAAGTTCTCAATAGCTGGCCAAGAACTCCCTCTTAAAAGGAGAGTAGTTATCTGCAGGTAACAGCAGAGCCTTACTCAAACCCTGCAAAGGAGAGGAGCAGTGAGGTGATTCAGCAGGTAGAGATATATGGGGACAGATCTGCTGTCCTGAGTTTGATTCCCAATCCCAGAAGTTAACAGGAGAATCTACTCCCAAGAGTTATCCTTTGCTCTCCACACTCAGATCATGGCACAGGAACACCTGCACTCACAACAAAATAAATAAATTAAAAAAAAATTTCAAAACCAGCATCTTTCAAAGTTACCTAGTATGTGGACAGAAGTGACATACCCAAGTGAGGAATATGCTGCCTCCAAAATTCAAGTAGACTAGCTACCGTGCTTCTTTCCTAGTTAAAGTAGGGGCTGGATGCAACCATTTATTCTCCACCTTAAATTGCAAAACCTCAGCACTGGACTCCTAGGAATTTCACTGAGAAAGGACCCTTGGAATTTAGTTGAATTTATTTCCCATTCTCCTACACACAAGTTCTTTACCAAAAAGTCTGGAGTAGCTGCTGACTGACTCATGTGATCCAGTTAGCATGATGTCATCAGTGTAATAGACCAGTGTGATAATTTGTGGGAGAGAAGAATGATCAAGATCCCTGAAACTGCCTAACACAGAGCTGGAAGTTCCTGTGTCTGAGGTTGGTCAGTGAGGTGTGGTGTTGACCTTGGGCAGCTGAAAGCAAATCTCCTCTGGTGAGCCTCATAGCCAAGTATATAAAAAATGGCATTTGCCGGGTCAATAGCTGCATATCATGTTAATCTGCCCAGGCAAGAAAATCACATCTGGTACAGCAACTGAAATTGGGTTCACCATGTGGCTAAGTCTCCAGTAATCAAGTGGCATTCTCTAAGATCTGCAGAGTCCAAATAGGAAAGTTAAATGGGCCTGTTAGAACTGCCACCCTGTTTCTTTCAAGCCCTTAATGGCAGTACTTGTCGTTCTGATCCCACCAGAAATACAGTGTTGACTAGGGGTCACATTTTTTCCAAGTAAAGGTAACCCTAATGGCTTCCATTTGGTTTTTCCACCATAATAGCCCTCACTGTATAGGTTAGAGAACAAATAAAGGAATTTTGCCACATATTAAGTATAACTGTTCCAATTAGGCATTCTGGGACTGAAGAAATAACCACAGGATAGGTTCACAGTCTCTCTGGACACACTCGGTTTTGGTGACCTGACCTCCAAAGACTCTAATTTTGAGGGCTACAGTGCTGTTTGGCTCCTCCCTAAGTCAACACTAGTGTAGAGCTAGGGTTCTCTTTCCTCATTATACAGTGTCCCTGGTAAAAGACCACAAGTCCCTTTAGGGAAGGGCAAGTCAGTGAAATGTCCTTCACAGGGCCTGGCATCACCTTTATTCATAGGATTCTGGATCCACAAACTGGCTCAAGACTGAGAACTATTTGAGGGCCTGTAGCTCTCTGCCTGTTGCGGGAGGTCCTTCCGCTCCTCCAGCCTATTGCCGCTGAGATACCAGCCCATTGGGGCGTGGTCTCTCTCCCTTTAAAAAAGCGGCTACTTCCCTTCTCGCTCTCTTCGCTCCCTGCTCCATTTCCAGCGACTAGACTCCTTCCTGATTGCGCAGAGGGCTGTTGTCTGGGACGGTTATCTGTAAGTTTTTTCCCCTTTAAATAAATACCACCCTATTAATCATAATTCCAAACTGGTGTGGCATTGTTTGCGACTTACGCCCTCACCTGCCTCTATGATCCAAGATATCATTTTGTTCTCTGGAATGTCTGCCTAATACAGACCAAATAATTCAGTAGGCTTCTTACCTCTTTAACTTGTGGGAACACGATGATCAGTTAGCCAACACCACAGGTCTATATGAGTCAGATACTCAGCCATTGTTTGACCTTTGCTGTCCCCCTTGTCTTTGGTGACAGGATACTACCACTGGGTCCCACCACACCAGGTTCCAGCATGCCCATTGCGTTTAAGTTTCAAGGTTGTATGTGGCTCTCACTGTAAGGTCTGCCAGAATGAGAGCAGCAACAGCTCCTCAGGTCCCGATGCTCCTCCCAGATCTGTTTCCTAAAGCATCAGTAAGGGCACATCTGGTCCCTCCCACTGTGGAGCTTTTACACAACACATCCACTCCACCATTCCAGTTTTTGGGTCTTCAGAATACCTCCATCAGGCCGTGCGGTGGTGGAGCACTCCTTTAATCCCAGCACTCGGGAGGCAGGGGCAGGCGGATCTCCAAGAGCTAGTTCCAGGACAGCTAAGGCTGTTACACAGAAAAACCCTGTCTCTTTTTAAAAAACAAACAAACAAAAAACCCAAAAACACCTCCATCAGTAGTAAACCAAGGCATATCCAGCATGTTCAGGTCATTCACAGCACCTTTTGCCCTACACTAAGCCAACCAGATAAGCTCTTAGCACCTACCTTCCTTCCTTCCTTCCTTCCTTCCTTCCTTCCTTCCTTCCTTCCTTCCTTTCTTTCTTCCCTCCTTCCTTCCTTTCTTTTCTTTTGTTTGTTTTCTTGTTGTTTTGTTTTTTGACACAGGCTGGCTTCCTTGGAGAGATGCCTGCCTCTGCCTCCCAAATTCTAGGATTAAAGCCATATGCCTCCGCTGCCTTTTTAGCGCCTCCCTTTGTAAACTAATTAGAATCTCTGCTCAGTGGACCCATACCAATAAATTCAAGCCCATCTAATTTCATGTTCCATGCACCACTATCATACACCTTAAAATCTATTTTCCTCCCAATCCCTGTTCCCCAGGCTCCTGCTTGTATGAATTAAACTCTAAAGTTCTTTAGGAACAGAGAAGAGTGATGCACCTCCTGGGTCACAATGTAAGCCACACCTTTAACTGCAGGCACTCTTAGAGGCTGAGGTAAATTCGCATCATAGTTCGTCCATCTCGTGAAGGCTTCTGCCTGGCTTTGGTTTGGTTTGGTTTTTTTGAGACAGGCTATTACTGTTGCCCCATCTGGCTTCCAGCTCATGGTAATTCAACTGCCTCAGCCTCCCAAGTGCTAGCTTTACAAGCTTGGACCTAGTGAAGGCCTGGATGATGTGTGGGAGCCATTAATATGAATGTAGATGGCTGGAGGTGTTCCTGGGGGACAGCAACTGAAATAGAAGCCCTCGTCCAGGAAGAGTGGCGCTTGCATATTTGTGTCGGTTGTCTTTCTCATCTTCCTCCTATTCCTTTTTCTTTTATCCAGCAGGATTTGATGCAATTCAGACTAGCCTACAGCTTGGTATGTAGCCAATGACGTCTTTGAACTTGAACCCTGAACTTGATCCTCCTGTTGCCATGTGCTGCCTACCATGCTTGAAAACCTTTGTGTGTATAATGCTGGGATCAAACCTAGGAACTTGTTCGTACTGGGCAAGTGCTCTACCACTGAGCCAGCCCCAGCCCCTCTCTTGCACTTTTATTCCATCTGGACCCAGCCTATTGGATGATGCTGCCTATATCAAGGCCTTGCTTACCAGTTCTCTGGGGATATTCTGGCAGACAAACCAGGAAATCTGCTTCACTAATTCTTTGGGTAGCTCTTAATCCAGTCAAAATGAAAATTAACAGTAACCATCACAGGCTGGAGAGATGGCTCAGAGGTTAGGAGCGCTGGCTGCTCTTCTAGCAACTACATGGTGGCTCACAACCATCTGTCATGAGATATGCCTTCTTCTGGTGTGCAGACAGAGCACTGTATACATAATAAATAAATAAATCTTTTTTTAAAAAAGAGTAACCATCATAGTAATAAATGGCTGTAATCTCAGCCCTTGGAAGACTGAGGCAGAAAGATTGTGATTTTAAGGTAGCCTAGAACAAATCAGACTGACTCAACTAATTTTTTTTTACTCAACTAATTTTTTAAGTTGTGTGTGAGTGTGTGGTGTGCATATTTGTGTGTGTACATTGTGTGTGTATGGTGTACATGTGTATGTGGTATACATGTTTGTGTGTATATATTGTGTATGTATTGTGGTATACATCTGTGTGTACACACATTTATGTGCATGTGGAGGCCAGAAGTGGATATCAAGTGTCTTCCTCAGTTGCTTCTTCATCTTACTTTTTCAAGTTTATTTTTGTTGTTCTTAATTACATGTGTCTATATGTGGGTATGTCTACAAACTTATGTGTGTGCATGTATGTGTTTATATATATATACATACATATATAATTATATAGTTTTATTTTCAAATATATTTAATTGTCTCTGCCTCCCAAGTGCTGGGATTAAAGGCATGCACCACTATGCACAACAAAAAGGCTTATTTTATTTTAACTTATATATATGTAAACTAGGCATACCTTTAATCCCAGCACTTGAGAGACAGGGGCAAGCAGATCTCTGAGTTCAAGGCCAACCTGGTCTACAGAGTGAGTTCCAGGACAGTCAAGGCTATACAAAGAAACCCTGGCTCATAAAACCAATTAAATAATGTGTTTGTGAGTTGCAGGTACCCAGAGACCAGAGATGTTGGATTCCCCAGGAGCTGCAGTTTTAGGCCAATGAGTCACCCAAAGACAGGATCTCTCACAGAACCTGGAGCCTACAGGTTGGTCTAGCCCCAGAGAGCTTCCTGACTCTGCTTCCTTAGTGATGAGATTACGGGCACACAGCTAAGCCTGACTTGTTTGTGGGTACTGGTGGTTGAAGTCAGGTCCAGATGTTTATACACCAAGTGCTTTATCTTCTGAGCCATTTCCACATCCCCTCAACCAATTACTTGTGTTTAGGTGTGTGAACGCATGCTCTTGTGCAAGCCTGTACAATCACAGCACTCGTGTGGCAGTCAGAGGATGACTTTCAGCCTTCCACCTTGATGAGGCTGGGTCTCTCTTGTCACAGCGTACTTCAGGCCCTGTGGCCCATGAGCCTCTCCTTTCACAGTAGCAGGGCTGAGATTACAGGCACTACTCAGATTGCCAGGCTCAGGTAGCAAGTTATTTTATCCACTGAGCCATCTCCCCGGCCCAGTCATAGCTGTCTTGTTTTGTTGTTTTTGTTTTTTGAGACAGGGTTTCTCTGTGTAGCCCTGGCTGTTATAGAACTCACTCCCTAGACCAGACTGTCCTTGAACTTTTAAAACAAAACAAGAAAGGGCACAGTTTGAGCACAGTGCCTATGCCTGTCGTCCCAGAGGCAGGGGGATCCTAGCGAGTTTCAGGCCAGTCAGGGCTACCTAAACAAGACCCTCTTTCTGAAAACAAGAAAGATACAATGTTTGTATGAAATTTTCCTCACATAACACAGTAACATGTAAAATTAAAATGACAACTTACTTCACAAAAAAAATCAATAAAATATGAGGAAAATAGGAAACAAAACTGGATATGATGGCTCATACCTGTAATCTCAGCACTCAGAGGCTGAAACAGGAGTATCACCATGAGTTTGAAGCCAGTCCCGACCACAGAGTGAGTTTTTTTATTTGTCTTGTTTGGTTTGTTTGTTTGTTTGTTTGTTTGTTTTCACAGCTGTGTTTGTTTTAAGAAGACTACAGAAGGTAGACGTGGCACACTAAATTCCCCTGCACTTCTACCATTGGGGAGGTGAAACCCCATGAGGAGTGTACAGGGCTGCCCTCAAAGTCATAACATGCAGAGCACAGAAAACAGTGATTTCTATACAGTCACTATTATGGGCCATGTTTTCCTTTATTTTTGCCCCATAAACATCCTACCACAGATTGAATACACTGAGAAAACGAGGAAGTTATCCAGAAAGTTGTATGGGGTATGGGAGTTACCACTCATGTACACACTAACACAAAAATAAATAGGACTTTTAAAAGAACTGGTGACGGGGGCTGGAGAGATGGCTCAGCAGTTAAGAGCATTGCCTGCTCTTCCAAAGGTCCCGAGTTCAACTCCCAGCAGCCACATGGTGGTTCACAACCATCTGGAATGAGGTCTGGTGCCCTCTTCTGGCCTGCAGGCATACATGCTGACAGAATATTGTATACATAGTAAATAAATAAATATTAAAAAAAAAAAAAGAACTGGTGAGGACGTCTTAGTGGATAAAAGCAGTTGTTCCGCAAGCCTGATGGCATGAGTTCAAGGCCCATGAGAACTGACCCCACCAGTGCCCCATGGCATGTGGGCACCTGCACTTGCGCACACACCAAGAAATAACATTCAAAACAACCCAGCCATTTCAATAAAACAAAAACGCAAATCTAGGGCTGGAGATATGACTGGGGTTAAGAACGTTGATTGCGCCAGGCGGTGGTGGCGCACGCCTTTAATCCCAGCATTCGGGAGGCAGAAGCAGGCAGATCTCGGTGAGTTCGAGACCAGCCTGGTCTACAAGAGCTAGTTCCAGGACAGGCTCCAAAACCACAGAGAAACCCTGTCTCGGGGGAAAAAAAAAAAAAAAGATTGCTTCTCCATAGGACCTAGGTTCAATTCTCAGAACCCAAAGGGCAGTTCTATCTGTAAAATCCCAGCCCCAGGAGCTCTATTGCCCTCTTTTGGCCACTGCAGGCATTGAACATATGTGTTGCACAGAAAAACTTACGCAGTTGTATCCATCCAGATATGCAGGATTGGTTCAACATATGCAAGTCAGTATATGGGAATGCATCTATAAATACATGTTGGGACAGAATGATCACATGATCTTTTCAATAGCTACAAAAAAGGCACTTGACAGAGTTTCACATTCCTTCGTGATTAAAGTCTTGAGATGGCTCGGTGGCTGAAAGCAATTGCTGCCAAGCCTGACGTGGGAGTCAACATCCAGAACGGACACTGGAGAAGAGAACTGACTCCTGTAAGTTGCTTTCTGACTTCCGTGTGCATGCCACACATACACAAAATAAAATGTTTTAAGTCATGGGCGCTGGAAAGAGCAGTAAAGAGCACATGCTGCTCTCGCAGCAAACTTGACTTTGCTTCCCAGCACCCACATCAAACTCAAAATGAGAAGTCTTTTACAACTTTCTGGCAAGCCTTCAGCTTATAAAGGTTTGTTTAGACAAAGTGCAACAAAACAGCATGGAGCACAAGGTTGAAACTTTTCCTGGCTTTTCCTGGTGTAAGAAGCTCATGGGCAAGAATGTTAATTTTGAATTTCCAGAGTTTCGCTTGTAAAGAAAATGTCTGGGCTACACAGAGAAACTTTGTCTCAAAAAAAAAAAAAAAAAAAAAAAAAAAAAAAAATCTTGAAAAAGTTGGGAAAAGGTGGAGCATACATGAGCATAAGAAAGAT
>NW_026067968.1:5699172-5701519 GCF_014885135.2 Alexandromys fortis | reverse complement strand
CCAGTCAAAAAAAACAAAAAAAAAAAAAAAAAAAAAAAAAAGAAGAAGTTGGAGTAAAAGATGGTTCAGCAGGTAACGGTGAGTGCCAGCAACTTGAGTTGTCACTGGGACCTCATCATCCACCATGACTCACACACACTGGGTTTCAGGGTTTTTTTGTTTGTTTGTTTTTTGTTGTTGTTTTTTTTTCTGTTTGTTGAGACTGGGTTTCTCTGTAACTCTGGCTGCCCTGGAACTTGCTTTGTAGACCAGGCTGGCCTCAAACTCACTGAGAGCCTCCTGTCTCTGCCTCCCAAGTGCCTGGAATAAAGGCGTGTGACACCACCACCTGGCACATTTATGTTTTAAGTCAGTGGAGAGGGTGCCTAAACAGGCCTTCCCCTGCAGTCAGATTGATGGCTACCTTTATGGTCATCATAGACCCTTCATCCAGCAACTTATGGAAGCAGATACAGAGATCCACAGCAGAGCACTGGGCCAAGTTTCCAGAGACCAGTCCAAGAGAGGGAGGAGCAATAATATGAGCAAAGGGGTCAAGACCATGATGGTGATACCCACAGAGACAGCTGACCTGAGCTAGTGAGAGCTCACTGACTCTGGACTGATAGCCAGGGGGATGAGGGAGGGGGGGATCCTGCATAGGACCAAACTATCTATGTCTACTGAATGTGGGGGACAGTTATCAGGCTTGGCAGTCTGTGGGGCCACTGGCAGTGGGACCAGGATTTATTCCTAGTGCTTGAACTGGCATCTTGAAGCACATTTTCTTTGGGGGGTTATCTTGCTCAGCCTAGATGTGGGGGAAGGGCTTGGTCTTGCCTTGAAGTAAAATGTTGGATTCCATTGACTCCCCATGAGAAGACTTACCCTTTCTGAGGAGTGGATGGCTGGATGGGGGGAAGGGTGAGGCAGGAGGAGAGGAGGGCATGGGAACAGAGATAACTATGTAAAATGAGAAAAGACTATATTAAAAAATTCTTACATTGCTGTTTCCCGACTTCCTGGGTAACGGTGGCAGAGCGCGGTTACTGCTTTTCGCTGACTACGTTCAGCCGTCTGGGAAACTTGTCCAGGTCGAGTATGCTTTGGCTGCTGCAGCTGGAGGGGCCCCTTCAGTGGGAATTAAAGCTACAAATGGTGTAGAATTAGCCACTGAGAAAAAGCAGAAATCCATCCTGTATGATGAGAGGAGTGTCCAAAAGGGGAGCCAATCACCAAGCAGTTTGGAGCCTGTCCTGGAACTAGCTCTAGTAGACCAGGCTGGCTTCAAACTCACAGAGATCTGCCTGCCTCAGGCTCCTGAGTGCTGGGATTAAGGGCATATGTCACCAACGCCCAGCCAGAAAAATCTTAAACTTGAAGAATATTTTCACTAAAATTGCAGGGTACAAAATCGACACATAAAAACCAGTATGTTTCTATATACCAATAATAAAAATGGGAAAAAAATAGGAAAAACACTTAATTCGTTATAAAGTCCAAAAAATATAATCTGTTTTGGGCTAGGTAACAAATAAAACTTGCCTGAAAATCACAGTGCAGAACTAAGCCACTAGAAGCCAGGGAGTGGTGGCACACACCTTTATTCCCAGGACTTGAGAGGCAGGCAGAGGCAGAGGAATATCTGTGAGTTCAGGGCCACCCTGGGCTACAGGAGACTGAATCTGTCTGAAAGAGAAACAGAGCTCACACAAAGGTGATTCCAGCATTTAGGATCCCATGCCTTTAATCCCAGCACTAGGGAGGTGGAGACAGGAGTGATATGGCTGGGCAGAGAGGACTCTAAGGCGGGAGGAGAGAGGAGCTCAGGGCAGGCTGAGTCTGAGTCTTTTGGTCTGAGGATTCAGTAGAGGTAAAAGGTCTCTCTAGTGGCTGGGTACACTGCATCTCTCATCTCACGGCTTTCACTCCGTAGTATCTGACTCCAGGTTTTTATTAAGAACAACTAGAATTCGTGCTACCTAGCTCAGTTGGTAGAATGTTTGTTTGCCCTACCATGCAGAAAATTCCCCACTTTGAAATAAGAAAGCACAAAAATAAATAAATAAATAAATAAATAGAAAGAAAGAAAGAAAGAAAGAAAGAAAGAAAGAAAGAAAGAGGGCTGGAGAGATGGCTCAGCGGTTAAGAGCATTACCTGTTCTTCCAAAGGTCCTGAGTTCAATTCCCAGCAACCACATGGTGGCTCACAATCATCTGTAATGGGGTCTGGTGCCCTCTTCTGGCCTGCAGGCAGACACACAAACAGAATATTGTATACATAATAAATAATATTTAAAAAAGAAAGAAAGAAAGGAAGGAAGGAAGGAAGGAAGGAAGGAAGGAAGGAAGGAAGGAAGGAAGGAAG
>NW_026067968.1:5660093-5697327 GCF_014885135.2 Alexandromys fortis | reverse complement strand
AAAAAAAAAAGAATAGAAGACCCGGATAGCCGGGCGGTGCGGTGGTGGCGCACGCCTTTAATCCCAGCACTCGGGAGGCAGAGGCAGGAAGATCTCTGTGAGTTCGAGACCAGCCTGGTCTACAAGAGCTAGTTCCAGGACAGGCTCCAAAACCACAGAGAAACCCTGTCTCAAAAAAAAAAAAAAAATTAGAGACAATCCTTGGTGATGTTGATAGAGCTCAGGCAATCTGTGAATTCAGCCAGCCATGCTTAGACATGCCAGAGGTACTGTGGAAATAGAGGTACTGTGGAAATCATATGTTGATTCTGAAATTGAGCAGTTAGAAACTGAAAGAACACGGTAAAGACCGACAATTGCTTCAGCGAACACAGCATGTCAAGGTACAGATCAGTTTTGCTCAGTTTGAGTTATCCTCAGGGAAAGAAGGAAGCGTGGCTAAATGCAGACAGATTTATGAAGAGGCATGAGAAACTGTGAAGAAAAGGAAGTGAATCCTGACGGGGTTTTGAAGATGAATTTGGAGCAGTATCAGACAAGGAAGGAGTAGACAAACAGTCCAGGCCCACCATGGGTCCGATGCCGGGTGGGGAGAATGTTATGATTGCATCTTTCCAGACGATGCTGCCAACCAGCCTAACCTCAAGCTTCTGCAATGGCCAAGCTTTGGAAGAAACAACAAGAAGAAAAAGAGGCTGCTGAACAGGATCCAGATAAGGACATCGATGAGAGTGAATCCTCATCTTTTTAAATATTGTGACTTTATATAAATTAATAGTTTAGAACCTGACTTCTGAATGTTTTTGTATAGTTACCTAGTAAGGACTTGCTTGGCATCTTTGATAGTTACCTTTTGAATTATTTTTAAAAACACTCTTGGGTTAAATGTGGATGGGAAACTAACCGCAAGTAAAGGAATTTTTAATTAAAAAAATTAAATAAAATACCTAGAAATAAATTTAACCAAGAACATGAAATACCTCTGCAATGAAAACTTTAAAACACTGAAAAAAGGCATCGTAGAAGACACTAGATACTGGAAAGACCTTCCATGCTTCTGGATCGGCAGAATTAATATCGTGAAAACGGCTATATGATCGCCAGGCAGTGATGGTGGATGGGAGGCAGAGGCCGGTGGATCTCGGTGAGTTCGAAGCCAGCCTGGTCTACAAGAGCTAGTTCCAGGGCAGCTAGGGCTACACAGAGAAACCCTGTCTCAAAAAGAAAAAAATATGGCTATATTATCAAAAGGAATGTAGTGCAACCCTCACCAAAAATTCCAATGGCATTCTCCACAGTCTTAGAAAAGATAACTCTAGGGGCGGGAGAAATGGTTCAGCAGTTAAGGGGACTGGCTGTTCTTCCAGAGGACCCATGTTCAATTTCCAGCACCTACATGGCAGCTCACAGTTGTCTGTAAGTCCAGTCCTAGGGTATCCAACACCCGCATGCAGGCAAAACACTAATGCACATAATAGAGAAAAGAACTGATAACCCTAAAATTCATCAGAAACACAAAGACTGCAAGTGGCCAAAGTAATTCTAAACAACACTGTTAGTGGTATCACAATGCTCAACTTTTAATTATACTGTAGAACCATAGAATCAAAAATAACAAAGTAGGGCTGGGAGAGATGGCTCGGTGGTTAAAAGCTTTGGCTCCCCTTCCAGAGGACCCAGGTTCAATCCCCAGCACCCATGTGAAGACTCCATTTCATGAGGATCTTGGTATACATAGTGAGCACTACACCAGCCAGTGCTACACAGACCCTATCTCAAACAACAGCAGCAATATAGCTATGGCAAAAACCTTTCTAAGTAGTTCTCCAGTAGCGCAGGAAATAGCCCCCAAAGAACTGACAAGTAAAATTGCGTGAAATCAAAAAGCCTCGGCACAGCAAAAGAAACGGTAACCAAAATGATCAGATTCCAAAATGGAAAAATTCTTCCCAACTGTGCTTCGGAAATTATCATCTTGCTAGAAACAAAATTTCTGCCTAGAGTGTGTAAAAAAAAAAACTGCAGAAAATTAAACACAAAATTGCCAACCAATAAATGGGCTAATGAACAGGTCTCAAAGAAGAAACATGGGTGACCAATAAATGTTTTTCTGATCATCATGGGAGTTTTGACCTCCTTCATTTCCAACCTGGGCCAGTTCACCTCTCCCTAGGCAACCTGGTGGTCCCCGAGGAAGTCTCCATATTAATGCTGAACTTCTGTATCTGAACTCCAGGACCCAGTGTGATCCTTCTGCCTCTGCCTCAAGAAGCTGGGACAGGGGCTGATACTACCACACCTGCACCAATAAATATTTTTAAAAACACCCAGCATCCCTTGCAGTGAGGAAATACAAATTAAACTAAAACTGGTTTGGGATTCCATTTTAAATATTTATTTATTTATTTATTTATTTATTTATTTATTTATTTATTTATTATGTATACAATATTCTGTCTGTATGCCTGAAGGCCAGAAGAGGGCGCCAGACCTCTTTACAGATGGTTGTGAGCCACCATGTGGTTGCCGGGAATTGAACTCAGGACCTTTGGAAGAGCAGGCAAATGCTCTTAACCACTGAGCCATCTCTCCAGCCCTGGGATTCCATTTTATTGCAGTGAAAATGGATCAAGAAAGCAAGGCTAGTCTGGCAGTGGTGACTCACACCTTTCATCCCAGCACTCAGGAGGCAGATGCAGGTGGATCTCTGTGAGTATGAGGCCAACCTGGTCTACAGAGCAAGTTACAGGGTAGGTTCCAAAGCTAAAGAGAAACTCTGTCTCAAAAAGCCAAAAAAAGAAAAAGAAAAAAAAAAAAAAAAGCAAGGTTATTAGAGAGATGATGCAGTGAGTAAGAGTTCTTATTGTTCTTGCAGAAGACCCAGGTTCAATTTCCAGCACCCATGCGGTGGCTTAGAACTGCCTGTAATGCCAGTTCCAGGGACTGATTCCTTGGTCCTGACTTCTACAAGCACACACACACACACACACACACACACACACACACACACGGTGCTCATATATACTCAGGCACACACATGTATTTATACTACTATTGTTATTATTTGAGACAAAGTCTCTATAACCATGGCTGTCCTGGAATTCACTATGTACCCTTCCACTATACCCAGCTTTAAATTAAATATTTTATAATCCACGGAGGTAGGGGGGTGAGTGCCTGAAATACCTGCACTTTGTTGGCAGAGGTGAAGAGGATCGTTGTGAGTTTGAGACCAGCCATAGAGCTAAGTAGTGAATTCCAGTCAGCCTGGGCTTTGATATAAGACCCTATCAGAGAAAGAGATGGAAAGGGAGAGGGAGGAAGAAAAAGACAAACAGAGACTAAACCAAAACATTGGCTGGGAAGGGTTGTGGCTCGTTGGTAGTCTTGCCAATCACGAACAGAGCCCTGCTTTCAAAAATCGGCACCCAAAAGAAAATTACCAGCACCCTTCCACAACAAAAACTGACGTGTTTCTTATATATAATTAGAGAAGTTCCCAGTAATTCTCTGCAGAGCCTCATCGGTGCAGCCAGGGAGTTGAGAAGCAGCCACCAAACCTGAGAGACCTCTTGCTACAGATTTCTGGGAAGTTAGTTGGGAATATGTCAGGATGTGAGCCACGTTCGATCATTTAGAAGTGTATTGCAGGGCTGGGAATGTAGCTCAGTAAGTAAAGTGCTTGCCTAGCATGCACAAAGCCCTGGAACTGCTTCCCAGCACATGGGCCAGGAGTGGTGGTGCCCATCTGCAGTCTGACCATTTGGGAGGGAAGGCCAGATGATGAAGAGTTCAAGGCCAGCATCAGCTGCATGACACTCAGTGTCAAAACCAACTGTGAACCACGAGAGCCAGTGAGATAATTCTGCCGGTCAAAGCGCTTGGTGCACAGTGTTGCAGCCTGGTGACCTGAATTTGATCATCTGAGTCTGTGGAAAGGTGAAGGAGAATGATTCACAAAGATGTCCTTTGCTCCACATCATGCCTGTTGAGGTATGTGTGTGCACACACACACAATAATAAAAAAGAATCCTCCAGTTTACTCAAAGCCAATGGTTCTCAACCTTCTTCATACTGTGACCTTTTAATAGAGTTTTTCATGTCATGGTGACTCCCAACCAGAAACTTATTTTCATTGCGACTTAACTGTAATTTTGCTACTGTTATGAATTATAATGTTTTCTGATGGTCTTAGGCTACCCCTGTAAAAGGACTGTTCAATTTTGCTCTCCCCAAAGGGGTCGTGACCACAGGTTGAGAACCGCAAGCACACAGTAAATACTTCACATACACTGGCTGGAACTCCTAGCTTGCTCGTCCTCCATCCAGCCTGTGTTTTTGCCCCTGATTCTCTTGGTGTTTCCTTTCCGCGCACTCTTACCCAGCGTTGGCAGCTGTGGTTCCTCATACCTGCCATACCCTGTGCCGCCAGCCTCTGCATTAATCGGATTCTTTCCCTCCCCCTCACCAGAGGCGGTCACATGCCACTCATCCTGCAAGACTCGACTCGAAAAACCACCTCAGCTCAGATGTTCTTCAGTCCGTATTCCTCTTAGTCAGTCTGGGGGATTTTGTGTGTGTTAGGGAAGGAAGCATTATGATTTAGCTTTTTGAATGGGGTCTCATATAGCTAAGGCTAGCCTTGAACCCCTGACTCACCTGCTCCCAGCTCCCAGGTGTTGAGATTACAGGTGTCAGACACCCTGTTCATTCAGCTCATCTTCATTTCGCAGGTTACAACTTAATGGCTGCTTTCTCTGAGAGATTGTCCCTTATACTGCAAATCTGAATTTTGTCACGGTGACTTCTTTCTTTCTTTCTTTCTTTCTTTCTTTCTTTCTTTCTTTCTTTCTTTCTTTTTTCTCCTTTGGTTTTTCAAGATAGGTTTCTCTGTGTAACAGCCCTGACTATCCTGGAACTTGCTCTGTAGACCAGGCTGGCCTAGAACTCGGAGATCCACCTGCCTCTGCCTCCCGAATGCTGGGATTAAAGGCATGTGCCACCACTGCCCAGCAAGACAGAGTTTCTTTGTGTAGCCCTGGATGTCCTGGAACTCACTCTAGACCAGGGTGGCCTCAAACTCAGAGATCTGCCTGCCTCTGCCTTCTGAGTGCTGTGATTAAAGGCATGTGCCACCATGCCCCACCTGGTGGCACTCATGCACGGAAAATAATAAAACACATCCTTTTTAAAAGTTAGAAATAAGCTCTGCCTTTGGTGGGGGCTTTTTATGATTGGCTTTCCATTTAGTGGGGTAGAGTAGCGAATTTGTTGGGAAGACTGTAATAGCACAAAATTGGTGGAGCCAGCCGGGTCTGGTGGCCACACCGCGAATCCAGCATTCCCAAGGCAGAGGCAGGGAGAGCTCTTTCGGTTCAGTGCCCTTTGGTCTGCATAGCTAATTCCAGGCCAGCCAGTGCCATACAGTGATACCCTTCTCAAAAATAAAGTTTCTGAGCTGGGCAGTGGCCTTTAATCCTAGCATTGGGAGGCAGAGGCAGGTGGATCTCTGTGAGTTCGAGGCCAGCCTGGTCTACAAGAGCTAGTTCCAGAACAGGCGTCAAAGCTACAGAGAAACTCTGGGTTGAAAAATCAAAATGAATGAATGAATAGATGATAGATAGATAGATAGATAGATAGATAGATAGATAGATAGATAGATAGAAGCTTTTAAAATTGAATGGGGGGCTGAATGGCTCAGTTGTTGGGAGCACTTGCTGCTTTTGAAAATGACCTGTGTTTAGATCCACAACTCCCAACTGCCAGCCGGGCAGTGGTGGCACACGCCTTTAATCCCAGCACTTGGGAGGCAGAGGCAGGTGGATCTCTGTGAGTTCGAGACCAGCCTGGTCTACAAGAGCTAGTTCCAGGACAGGCTCCAAAACCACAGAGAAACCCTGTCTCGAAAAAAAAAAAAAAACCCTCCCATCTGCCTATCATTCTTGCTACAGAGGACCTGATCCAATGCTCTCTTCTGGCCTTCACAGACATCCTGCACACACGACACATAGAGATATACACACATACTCACACACACATAAAAATAAGATCTTTTAAAAATAAATTAATATAATCCAAGTCTAAACAGAATTTTCTTCCAAACTTGTTTAAATTGTTCTAAGTTTAATTTGAAAGATCAAGTTATTTAAGAATCATTGTGAGCTGGGCATGGTGACTATAAGCACCTGTCTGTCTCTGGCCTCCATCTTTGGAGGCCCTGTCCCTGTACCTGCCAAGTCTTGACCCCTCCCCAGCCCGCCAAAATCTTGACCACACCCTCAGCCTTAAGGGCCTCGCAGTTCCCCCTCAGGGCCACCCCAGAACGCAGGAATCCCATTAAACCTGGATATTTTTTAATTTGGCTTGTTGTGATTTGGCTTGATTGGGATTTTTGTGTTAGAAAAAATTCCTAACAATAACATACCCATAATACCAGGTCTCAGGAGACTGAGGCAGAAGAATTAGTGAAAATACTAAGCTAGGCCAGGCTACATAGTGACCAGGTCTCCAAAAAACAAAATAAACACACACAGCCAGCCAGGTGCAGTAGTGCATGCCTGTGATCTCAGGCATGCTTGTACTCAGGAAGCAGAGGCCAGACATCTGACACTCATAGCCATCCTTAGGATACCTGAGACTAGAACCCTTGCTTGTTACAACAAAACCACACCAAAAATTCAAACACTCTTAAGTAAGAGTTGCTGAGTGTGGTGACACCTCAATACTTGGAACGCAGGAATGCCTGGAGTTCAAGGCCACCCTTAGCTATTTAGTGACGCCCACACTGGCCTGGTCTAAAGACAAACAACAAAACAACCAAAACAACCAGGCAATGGTGGCGCCAACACTTGGGAGGCAGAGGCTAGAGGAGCTCTGTGAGTTCAAGGCCAGCCTGGTCTACAGAGCAAGTTCCAGGACAACTAAACCCTGTCTCAACCCCCTCACACACACACAAAAGGTGGTGGTGGCACATGCGTCTTTAATCCCAGCACTTGGGAGGCAGAGGCAGGTGGATCTCTATGAGCCTGGTCTACAGAGTGAGTTCCAGGACAGCCATGGCTACCCAGGGAAAAACTCTGACTTGAAAATACCAAAAACTAGCCAAGCAGTGGTGGCGCACACCTTTAATCCCAGCACTCAGGAGGCAGAGGCAGGCGGATCTCTGTGAGTTTGAGACCAGCCTGGTCTACAGAGCTAGTCCTAGGACAGGCTGCTCTCAGGGCTCACTGCCTGCCGCCACATGGCCTGCCACCACTGCTCAGACCACTGCTCTGGGACCGGCAGCCATTTCTGCCTGGGACTGGCTGCTCCCAGGGCCCGCTGCCTGCCACCACATGGTCTGCTACCACCATTTGGGACCTACAGTATTTCTGCTGCCTACTGCCACCGGGGATCTTGCAGCATTAAAATATATATATAATCCTGGAACTAACTCTTGTAGACCAGGCTGGCCTCAAACTCACAGAGATCCGCCTGCCTCTACCTCCTGAGTGCTGGGATTAAAGGCGTGCGCCACCACCGCCCGGCAAGCAGCCGCCACCACCACCCAGCATGTTTTTGCTTTCTTTTAAGACAGGGTTTCTGTGTGTAGCCCTGACTGTCCTGGAACTCACTATGTAGACCAGGGTAGCCTTTATATTTTGTCTGTTCCTCAAAACAGCTCAATGGGAGTTGAGCACTTAGTTTTCACTAAAGTTCCTTTTTATATCTTTATGTCAATTTGTCATTGTAAAACTGGGAATTTACTTTCTTCACAAAAAATTCCTACCCTACGCCCTCCCTCATGGACTAGAGCGATGACTCAGCAGATAGGGGTACTTGCCATTCTTCCAGAGGACTCATTTCAATCCCAAACTCCCACATTGGGTGGCTCACAACTGCCTGTAACTTCAGTACCATAAGATCCAATCTCTCCTCGACACACGTACAATATTTTTTTTTTCAAGACAGGGTTTCTCTGTAGCTTTGGAGCCTGTCCTGGAGCTAGCTCTTGTAGACCAGGCTGGCCTCGAACTCACAGAGATCCACCTGCCTCTGCCTCCTGAGTGCTGGGATTAAAGGCATGTGCCACCACCGCCAGGTCCGTACAATCTTTAAAAACCCACCTCAGATTAACAGAACAAAACAATCTTAATGGCTCTTTGCTGAGTACTGAAGTCAAAGCTAACACTTTGATTGTAAATAGATTTTTTGTGCAAAATGGATTTAGGGTTGAGGGTATTCCTTTCACAGTGGTAGAGCACTTGCCTAGTAGGGATGAGACCCTGGGCTGTACCCCAGGCACCAACAAACAAACAAGCAAAAACAAAATAAAAATCAACTCCTAGGAGCAAGTGCATGATTGTATGGGCAGATGCTTTTAGAAGTCAGCAGAGGCAGGCGGAACTCTGCGAGACTGAGGCCAGCCTGGTCTACAGAGTGAGTTCCAGAACAGTCAGGACTACACAGAGAAACCCTGTCTACGAAAAAACAAAACCAAACAAGATGTCAACAAGCATCATTTTGGAGGACTGTTTCTGAAGTCCAGAGAGGCCGGGTTCTCCAATGCCAATACAAGCAGTGGAGGCCAAGAGCTTGCCAGATGTCTTCACTCATAGAGCATCCCCAGCTGCTGCTTGGACCACTACAGCAGATTTCCGTCTCCTTGTGCGTAGGCTGTATCTCTTAAATGCAAACTCCACCTGACAGCAAAATCTCCTAGAACAACAAGACTTGGTGGCACAACCCTGTAGTTCCAGCTCTCGGGAGGTGGAAATAGGAGGATAAGAGGTATCTCAGAATTACTGGCTGGCTCTTCCATTGTCCCTTACCAACTGGAGGTCACACTCACACACTGGCGTGCTACCTCTCCCCTGGGCTCCGTGTGTGGTAGCTACCATGGAATTCATCACAAGGCTTCACACCTTTGCCTGTGCAGTTCCCTCCATTCGCTGTGTCCCTCTGATGCCACCAAGCTGGTTCAAGTGATGCTTGCCCTCAGGAAACCGTCCCTGGTCCTCACTGTGCCCATAACACCTTTAGCCATTTTTAGCATCGCACTTATGTCAGGGCACACAATTACCTCTTCCTGGGTCTCCCTCCCACAGTGAGCTGCTGCACTGGAACAGGAACTGCTGGCCCTGTGGATCTCTGTCTCCCTGCCCCTAACCAGTCCCCAGCATGCAGAAAACTAGGTCAGGCTGGGCTCAGTGGTTGCTGTTTGGAATCCCCAGCATTCAGAAGGTCGACAGTTCCAGGCCAGCCTGGGCTACACGGTGAGACAAAAACCATGTGGCAATGCCTCTAATCCCAGCACCTGGAGGACTGAGACAGGGGGGTCCAGGGTTCAAGACTAACCTGAACAAAAAGCAAGTCTCTAGCTCAGGAAAGTTAAAACCTTTTTATTTAATCTTTTCTTCCTTCCTTCCTTCTTTTCTTTCTTTCTTTCTTTTTTTTTTTTCAAGACAGGGTTTCTCTGTGCTTTTGGAACCTGTCCTGGAACTAGCTCTTGTAGACCAGGCTGGTCTTGAACTCACAGAGATCCGCCTGCCTCTGCCTCCCAAGTGGGAGGATTAAAGGTATGTGCCACCACCGCCAGGCTTCCTTTCTTATTTATTTATTTATTTACTTATTTATTTATTTTTATGTGCTATGTAGCCAAGGAGTTCAAGTTCCAGCCGCGTTGAACTCCGGGTCCTCCTGCCCCTCCCCCCCCCCCCCAGCATTAGGATTACAAGTGTGCGCTAGTGTGTATCTCTGCCATCTTCCAAAAAAATTGTCTGAGGTGGACTGGTAAGATGGCTCAGCAGATGAACGCCATTCCCCCGAGTCCTGGCAACCTGCGTTTCTTCTCTCAGGACTCCCATGGGGGAAGAGGTGACTACTTCAGGTTCCCGAATAAATGTAGAAAGAAATTGAGGCAACTTAAAAATTCATTAAAACATGCCCCTTGTCTCCCCTCCCCCGCAAAGTACCCAATTCCTATTAATAACCTATTGCCTGGGGCAGGGTCACGTGGTCTTCTCTAGCCCTATAAAGGCTGGGGAAACAAGTTTGAGGTTCAGCTTTCCAGCCCCTACAGTGGAGCTGTCGAGGGAGAGGCTGTTGAAGACAACTGATCAGACAACCAGAGAGTCTGCCACTGAGCGCAAATAGCATCAACACTCGCTAACTAGCTTCTTATCTGACCCAAGAGTCCTGCCTCGCTAGCAAATAAGGCTCCCTCTTCTCAGTGTGTAAGACACAGAGCTCTATTTATGAAAGAAAATTAATTAATCTTTTGCGATTACCCCTGCCCAACTAATTCCCAGGAATGATGAGGGATGTTTACATTCAGAACTCCTATGGATACCAGCAGCGGGAGCCCGGCTCTCATCAGCCTAAATGAAAAAGAGATTATCAGCCCGCAGCCAAACTGCAGATGATGCTGGGGAGAGGCTGAGCCTCCAGGGCACTGAACCCTCACCAGCCTCTCACTGTCCTTTTCTCATCCCTGATTTTCCCTCCCTGGTGGTTTCATCCTCTACGACACCAGACTTAGAGCCTCCACCACTCCAGGCTTACATCCTCATAATCCCCTGAATCCCAAGGGGAAAAGTATGGCCTGGAGAAATGGCTCAGCCATCAAGAGCACTGGTGGCTTTCTCAGAGGTCCTGAGTTCAAGTCCCAGCGCCCACACGATGGCTTACACCTGGCTGTGCCTCCAGTCCCAGGAGAGCTGGTCCTCTTCTGTCTCCTTCAGGCACAGATTGCACATGGCACACCGACATATGTTTAGGCAAACACAAATACTCATTAAATAAAAATAAACACATTAAAAAAAATGAGAAGTAAGCAAACATGATTGGTCCTGTTCCCATCTGATCCTGTTCCAAGCAGGAATACTTGAAGGGCTGGGGCAGGTACTTACTGAGTGGGGTTGTTGTGGAGAGATGACTGCTCAGACATGGGTTAAACCAATAGAAAGTGTTTATTGGCTGACTGGTGCCTACACTGGATGTTTGTGATCCCAGTGTAGCAGCAAGCCTTCCTCAGGGTGAGCTTAGAAGCACAAAAGTCATGTTCTGGGTTAACATAGGTCAGTCACCAAGAACAGTTAGCCAGAAGCAGAACGACAGAAGCCAAAAAGCAAGGTTAGTACATTGAGAGACTTTCCCAGAACTACAGACTTTGATGGACTGGGTCTTTGTTTTTGGCAGGTGGTGCTGTCTATGTGCTGATTTTATCTGCATGGTACTTCCACCCACCATGGAGTCAGTTGTGCTGAGGTCTGGCGGGGCTGTCACAGGGTGAGATTCTG
Source organism: Alexandromys fortis (assembly GCF_014885135.2). NCBI lineage: Eukaryota > Metazoa > Chordata > Mammalia > Rodentia > Cricetidae > Alexandromys > Alexandromys fortis. Next base: position 5,686,048 of record NW_026067968.1, on the reverse strand, counting down.
AGATCATTTACCCCTCTGGAGTTAACACAGTAGGGTTTAGCAAGGTGCATGCCCAAGAAACAAAAGTACTGACACTTCCAGAAAGATGGGAAATAAGCAACAGGCAATGGAAACCGCAAGCATCTACCCACCTGGGGGGGTCACTGTGTCCTGTCTCTTCACCACCTCACTGCGGGCACTGAACCCTAACATGTGAAGTGGACATTAGGAGGACCCCCATAACAGAAGCAAGACCAAATTATGGCCTACAATACTAGAACTTCTTAGGCTTAGTGAGCCCTACCCTCAGTTCCACAATCAAGAACCCCTTAGGACAGTGAGAGGTGTCCTTCCCCTCACACCTCACTCCGCAGCTGCTCCCTCACACCTCACACAGTCTCTTGAGCCCCAAGGAACAGCTCTTAGCCTTTGCTCTTGCCGTCCTCTCCCCCAGTGTGTGGCCCACAGCCACTTACTGTGCCAGCGGCCGGCCACCACCCATGAATTCCTCATTGGTCCCGCCATGGCTTCCCTCACACAGGCCGCATTGCCTGACCTAGGTAGCTTTGCTCCTTCTGAGAAAACCCATCCTGTTCCCGTGACTTAGTTCAGAGCCCACGTTCATTCCTCATCAGGAAATGTAATCCCCGAAATAATGGCAGGAAGCCGATACTGTTTTACTGTCAGACAGATATGGGGACACTTAGGGAGCAAGGATAAGGCAGTTTGCATGTCAACCCGGGGCTTGGGGCTACGGAGTACAGATGTCTGGTGTTCGCATCACTAATGTGTTCAGCTTGTCTGCGTCTACTCATGCATTCACAACTGTTTGGTGCAGAATTGCCCAGGTAGGCAGGCGAGAAGGGGGGTCATTCCTGGCTATACCTTCATGATTCTCAAGGAAGAGACCTGTTTTTCACGCAACTTGCCTCTCCCAAATTATAACAGAGGTCTATAATCCCTACGACTCGAGCATCTGAGGCACGAAGATTAAAATTTCATTGCCTGCCTTGGTTACGGAAAGTTCCAGACAAGCCCAGGCATCTTAGCGAAAGCACGTCTCAAAGGGAAAGGGGAAAGAAGTGTGGCTCAGTGATGGAGACTGGACCTCTTCTCAACTCCTTCCACTCCCGCGCCCCATAAACAGCCGATGGGAACGCGAAAGGGGACTAGGAAGATAGCTCAACCGCAGATCACTTCTAGGTGTGCGGGAGGCCAGAACTCACTTTATAGCTCTGGCAGGCCTGGGACTTGTCATTCTCCTGTCTCAGCTTCCTGCATAGCTGGGAGTATATTCTCCTCACTACCTAATGCAGCCAAGCTTGCTGCTTTCAAAACCTTGCAGTTGGGTATCTGTTGTCCCAACACTTTTGGAGGCTGAGGCAGAAAGGATATCGAAAATTCCAGACTGTCTTGCATGCAAATTAGTGCACACACACACACACACACACACGTGGGGCCCAGGGCAACCTGGCCACACATAATGGAGCCCATGGAGCCCAGGGCATGTGGGGCCCAGGGCAACCTAGCCATACATGGTGCCCAGGTCACATAGCTGCTGTAGCAGGCAGCACCAGTTTCCAGGAAAACCATAAACTGGCACCACCGAGGTACAGACCATCCAAAGGAAATTCCTAACACTGCAACCATTTGTAGATCGGATCACCAGCCAGCACATATCCTTGCTTTTCACCAGGACACCCTTAGACAAATGTCAGCCAATCGGGGGTCCTGAACCTTAGAAATTCCTCACCCCTACCTTTGCTACTATAAAATCTCAACTCCAGCCGAGTTGGGGACTCAGACCACTCCAATATGCTGGGCAGGCACAGAGTCTGAGTTTGCAAATTTGTATACGAATCGAGGCTCTTTGCTTTTACATACAGGACTCCCCATCTCCTAGTTGGTTTTGGGGGGACTCCATGATCTGGGTACAACACCGCCACACACACACACACACACACACACACACACTCACTCACACAGCGCCTTATTCTTGCTCAGTGAGCTACCAGTAACTTTGCTTTGAACTCCTCTGAGCGAAGACCCCAACGACAGTCATCTCCATTGGAGCTCAATTAACATTCTCTGATTCTCCCTTAAGGTTCCAATTGGAAGTCCTCAAACAGATGGCCAGCAGGTTGCGCTAAACAACCGCGCCTCCTCTTAGGGCTGCCGGGGTCTATATACTTGCACAGCGGCCTGCCCTTTGCGGGGTTTGGATGTGGCCCTTAGGATAGCGAGATGGCAACCTAACCTTTCACTTCAGCCTGGTGAGCTTAGGGCAGTGGAGCAGGCACCTAGTGTGAGCTGAACTCAATAAAGAGTCAGGAAAAAGGTGGAGAGAGGTCAGCTCAGTAGCCCCTTGAGCTACTATCGTAATTTGAATAAAAGGAGTGGCGAAGATAGCCTTGCCTTGATGGGTTTACAACGTCTGAACACAGTCCAAGAGGTCCAAGAAGGGAGTCCTGTGAGGGGAATTCTGAGTGCTCCTGAGAAAACTTCAAGAAAACAAGACCCCTGTGACCTGTTTTTTCAAAAACAGGAATTGTTCTTGGGCTGTGTTTTTGTGCCGCTCCCAGGTGTGGCGAATAGGAATGAGTTCTTTTCAGATTATTCACAACGACCGGCTTTTGTTATTTATGTGCCTCTATAGGAAAAATGTGTTTTTACCAGGTGTGGCTTGCCCCTGTGATTGAAATCAGACTCTGGTGACGCTTCTTAACCTTCAGAGTAAAAATTGCCTGATGCTCCGAATAAAGCTGGCTATTCCATGAGACTTTATTTAGTCTGCCTGGATTTTTAGGTGGGACCCTCTCTCCCAGGTCCCACCGCCTCAAGAGCGGTAAACATTACAAAACCTGGGCTGCTTTAGAGCCTGTGCAGGGGTGAAAAAACGGAACTCAAGAGAGGAAAAGACTAGAACAAACCAGAAAGCTATGCAGCAGCCCACGTCCCCTTTAGAGTCTGTTCTGGTTCTCCTGAACGCATTTCTTCGCTCTGCGTGCACCTGTGTACCTCTGGGCTGGGGCTGGAACTTAGTGCCTTGCACGCATTCAACATCTCCTCTACCACTGAGCAAATCCAGCCTCTATATTCTTTTTTTTTCCTTTTGGAATATTTATTTATTTATTTTATTTTTTGAGACAGGTTTTTTTTTCATTCAATTATTTACACTTCCTTCCCTCCTCCCAATTCCCTCCCTCTCCCCCCTCTCCTTCCTCCCCCTCCCACCCTGCTTGAGAGAGGGCAGGGAACCCTGCCCTGTAGGAAGTCCAAGGCCCTCCCCCCTACATCCAGGCCTAGGGAGCTGTGCATCCATATAGACTAGGGTCCCCAAAAGCCAGAACATGCCGTAAAACAAGTCCCAGTGTCTTTATCAATGGCTTCTCAGTCAGCCCCCATTGTCAGCCACAGTGAGAGTCCGGTTTGATCACCTGCTCATTCAGACCCGGTCCAGCTGGATTTGGTGAGCTCTCATTAGAAGATGCACACTGCCTCAGTTGGTGGACCAACCCCTTGCGGTCCTGACTCTCTATATTCTTTTTAAGCTTGCCAGATAATTTGGTCAGGGCTGACAGAGCTGTCCCACCCGGCTGTCCTAAACTGAGCACTCACCAGTGTGGACAGTACTGTCGTGACCTGGTGACAGACCTGCAGGTTTGGGTCTGACACGCAGATGGAGGAGGAGTTCTCCAGTCAATGCATATGTGGGCTGGGTCCCATACTGGGGCCAGGAGGGATGAGCTGGCTAGTGCGGACCTGGGGCGGACAGCCTAGATAGCGAGGGCCTGGTGTCTGAGGGGCTTCTGCTTCCAAAAATGGCAGCTGAGAAAGGCACAAATCAGCCCAGCAAAAGCTGGCTAGGGAAGGCCTCGGGTGGGTTCCTAGAGGCTTGGATCGTTGCAAAGTAGCTCCTGAGTACAGGAGAAAGAGCAGTTCAAAGGAAAATCACAGCAGGCCCCACAGCCCTCAGGGAAGCAGAAAGGATTGAGGAGTGGGATGACTCAGCAGGTTTGAGGAAAATGCTGCCTTCTGGAGAAAGAAGCTATAGGTCACTTCCAAGACCTCTGGGCTCACAGGTCTGAAGAACCTGGCTAAGCTAACCCCACTGGTTGTTCACCTCTTTCTGGCGTGTTCCCCCTCTCTCAGAGCTTCTAAGGGGTGCTACTGGAGGTTGGAGCATTTGCTATTGCGGGACTCAGGCACAACTGTCCCATCCTTGCGTCCAGACAAACACTGGTAGATAAGACTGGACTTCTGTGAGGGGGGGGGGGATATGACGGGGGGGGGTGTCAAAGAGACAGGTGTGGGGGGGAGATCCTAACCCTTCTCTCTACACCCACATTGTAGCAGGGCATACCCCAGTATTGGACCCACTTATACCCCAGTCTCTCCCCCCTTATTTTCCATTGAACTGTCATTGTGCCTGCCCAAGCCCATCTATTTCTCAATAATTGTCAGCCACACTGGGACATGGGCCACACTCTCATGCTTCTGCCTGGCCTGCAGCTGCCTGAGTTCTTTCAGATAACGACACTTAGGTGAAACTGGATTCTTCACTGATGAAAAAATTTAGAGGCTAATATCAAAGACAGCGAGAATTTAAGAATTTAAGAGAATTATTTAAGGCAGTTAAGAATTTTAACATACGGGCTGGAGAAATGGCTCAGTGGTTAAGAGCATTGCCTGCTCTTCCAAAGGTCCTGAGTTCAATTTCCAGCAACCACATGGTAGCTCACAACCATCTGTAATGGGGTCTGGTGCCCTCTTCTGGCCTGCAGACATACACACAGACAGCATATTGTATACATAATAAATAAATATTTTTAAAAAAAATCCTGACTCGGGCTGGAGAGATGGCTCAGTGGTTAAGAGCATTGCCTGCTCTTCCAGAGGTCCTGAGTTCAATTCCCAGCAACCACATGGTGGCTCACAACCATCTGTAATGAGGTCTGGTGCCCTCTTCTGGCCTACAGACATACACACAGACAGAATATTGTATACATAATAAATAAATAAATAAATAAATAAATAAATATTTAAAAAAAAATCCTGACTCAAAAGACCAAACCAAACAAAATATTAAAAAAAAAGAATTTTAACATACATTTAAGCATGGGAGTTAATAGGCATTCAGAAAAAGCTCAAGACACAGGCAAGTATGGGTGTTGTTATGATCATGGAATCCCCCCAAAACCAACTAGGAGACGAGTTCTGTATGTAAAAGCAAAGAGCCTTTATTCTTACACGTTTGCAAACTCAAACTCTCCAAGTGTTCATCTTATTGGAGTGGTCAAAGAGCCCCGAGCTCAGCTAGGGTTGGGTTTTTATAGTAGCAAAGGTGGAGGTAAGGGATTTCTAAGGTTCAGGACTCCTGATTGGCTGACATTTGTCAAGGGGTGTCCCAGTGAAAAGCAATGGGTGTGTGCTGGCAGGTGATCCTATCTACAATGGTTGGAACCTTAGGAATTTCCTTTAGCTGGTCTGTTCCTGGGTGGTGCCTGGGTGGCCTCAGTTTGTGGTCTTTCTTGGAACCAGGTATTGCCTTAGGGTAAACTGCTGAGACTCAGGCCTCTTTTGAGCTTGACCTGGCTGGGTCTACAGGTGTAGAGTTCCCAGGAGAATTATCTCAAGTATCTTTTTAATATATATATATATGTAGCCTCAGTGGCTTCTAGAGTCACATTTCAAAGGGGTGCTGAAGAACTTATGTGAGATCCTGGGGTGCACTGTATAAGATGACAAATATAAGCTAAAAACCACAGGCCACTAAAGTGGCAGGCACAGTTCAGATGTTTTTACCATATACCAAAGTTTTTAGTCTTGTCTGAGATTCCCAGAACATTTCAGGTTCATATCTAGAAAAGGGTGTGAGGTAGCTGGGCAGCGGTGGTGCACACCTGTAATCCCAGCACTCGGGAGGCAGAGGTAGGCAGATCTGTGAGTTCGAGGCCAGCCTGGTCTACAGAGTGGGTTCCAGGACAGCCAGGGCTACATAGAGAAACCCTGTCTCAAAAATCCCCTCAGAGAGGGGAAGAGAGAAAGTGTGAGGTCATATAGATGCTTAGGGCTTTGTATGTTTGTTTTAATATGCATTGGTGTTTGCCTGCATGTCTGTCTGTGTGAGGGTATCAAAAGCTCTGGAACTGGAGTTACAGACAGTTGTGAGCTGCCACGTCACATAGGTGCTGGGAGTTGAGCCTGGATCCTCTGGAAGAGCAGTCAATGCTCTTAACTGCTGAGCCATCTCTGCAGCCTGATGTTTAGTTTTTTTTTTTTTCTTTCTTTTTGTTTTTGTTTTTGTTTTTGGAGACAGTGTTTCTCTGTAGCTTTGGAGCCTGTCCTGGAATTAGCTCTTGTAGACCAGGCTGGCCTTGAAATCACAAAAATCTGCCTGCCTCTGCCTCCCAAGTGCTGAGATTATAGGCATGTGCCACCACTGCCCAGCTCAATGTTTTAGGTCTTAAGGATGGTTCATTTTAATTTTTTTTCAGATTTTATTTTTATGTATGAGTGTTTACCTGAATGGATGTCTGTGTACCATGTATGTATAATGCCTGAGGAGTCAGATCCCCTGGGACTGGAGTGACAGAAGAGAGCTGTCATGTGTGTGCTGGGAACTGAACCCTGGTCCTCTGGAAGTTCGGGGTTCTTGACTTCTAGGCTATCAATTCAGCCCCTCTTTTTGAAATTCTTATCTGAAATATCTCTGTATCAAGGAATATTGTCTCTGCAGGCAACCTTCACAGCAAATGCTGTCAATTGTTTTGAAGTTCTTGACTCTCAACTGGTGAGGGACTTCAGTTAGATTCCAGAGGGAAGGTTTCCTTTCCATTATCACTGTTATGCCCAGTCCGTGGGGACTCCCAAAATCACCAGGGAGACCAACTCACCGAAATGCAAAAGCAAGGTTCATTGTGTGCACATTGCATTACAAGCCAGCAGGGACCTCGTCAGCACAGCAGCAGCAAGAGGAGGTACCCCACCCTTCTAGAGGACACTATTTTTTTTTTTCGAGACAGGGTTTCTCTGTGGCTTTGGAGCCTGTCCTGGAACTCCCTTTGTAGACCAGGCTGGCCTCGAATTTACAGAGATCCGCCTGCCTCTGCCTCCCGAGTGCTGGGATTAAAGGCGTGCGCCACCACCACCTGGCCTTAGAGGACACTATTTAAAGACAAAACCCAGAAAAGTTACATTAGCAGGGTGTGGGGTGACCGGTTCAATTTGTCTAGGAGTGTCCTGGTGAAAAAAAGATGGGTATGTGCTGGCCGGTGATCCTATCTCCAATGGTTGGAACTCTAGGAATTTCCTTTGGATGGTCTGTTCCCAGGTGGTGTCTCAGTTTGTGGTCTTTCTTGGACTAGGTATTGCCTCTGTGGTCACCTGGCATTTATATGGCTGCCAGAGATCTGAGCTCAGCACTGCATGACAAGCCTTTTACCCATGGAGTCACCTCTCTGGCCCCCAGAGCTATGGCCTTTGGTTTTGTTCCACTTGAAACAGGGTTTCTCTACATATCCCTGGATGGCAAAGCGCTCAGTGTGTAGACCAGGCTAGCCTTGATCTCAGAGATCCACCTGCTACCTGAAAGCTAAGAGGATAGCAAATTCACAGTCTGCCTGAGCTACCGTTCCTTCAGAGCCAATACTGGCAACTGATACCCTGTCTCAAAATAAGAATGAAGAGAGAGCTGGGGATGTAGCTGAGTGGTAGGACCTAGCTTGCCTAGCATAGCATGTAGGAAGCCTTGGGTTCAATTCCTGGTGTGGAAACCAAAAGGCCAAAAATAAGAAGCAAAATTCCCCTTTGTAGCTTGGAGTTTGATTTGTGATGCTTGCTACACACGGTTAAGGCTAACAACACAAATGGCTAGCTCCAGGGAAAGCAAGTGACACTGTAAGAGGACTACCTCATCTAGTACAGTGGTGCACACCTCAGGAGACCGTAGGCCAGCCTGGCCTACATAGCAAGCGAGGAACCTGCCTGACTCTATTTTAAAGGCCGGAGCTATTATGCTGTATTTTTAAAAATAAGTTTTTTGCTTGTTGGTTTTTGTTTTTCGAGACAGGGTTTCTCTGTGGCTTTGGAGCCTGTCCTGGAACTAGTTCTTGTAGACCAGGCTGGCCTCAAACTCACAGAGATCTGCCAGCCTCTGCCTCCTGAGTGCTGGAATTAAAGGCATGCACCACCACGACCCTGCTAAAAATAAGTTCTTATTTATTGTAAGTTGCTTTCTGTTTCCTGGAACCTGACCTTCTCCAACCCATGACCTTGATTTGTTTTTTAGAATATCTTGACCCTCTCTGACCTCTCCCTAATCAGATGGTAGGTGACCACATGATTGATTTTTTTTTTTTGTTTTTCGAGTGATTTTTTTTTAAGTTTTTTAAGTTTTTTTTTTTTTTAAATTCTTGTTGGAGCCCTGCGGTGGTGGCGCACGCCTTTAATCCCAGCTCTTGGGAGGCAGAGGCAGGCGAACTCTGTGAGTTCGAGACCAGCCTGGTCTACAGAACTAGTTCCAGGACAGGCTCCAAAACCACAGAGAAACCCTGTCTCGAAAAACAAAAAAATAAAATAAAATAAAATAAAAATAAAAAAAAATTCTTGTTGGGATTAATACAAGTCACCCAAGGCTGCAAAGTGAGAGCCTGTATCAAAAAGTAAAAAACAAACAAAAAAAAGACCCCAACAAAAAAACCACTACTACTACCTTGGGGTTGGAGAGATGGCTCAGTGGCTCAGAGCGCTGGCTGCTCTTCCAGAAGATCAGGGTTCAATTCCCAGCACCCACATGGTGGCTCACAATTCTCTAACTCCAGTTTCACTGGACCCAACACCCTCAGCCATACATGCAGATAAAACGACCCACCCAAGGCAATCTACAGTCTAATAAATAAACTAAAAAAGAACAAAAACTACCACCTCAACACAGTAAGCTGCTTGTATTTAAATATCACCCCCACTCGAGTGGGGCGAGAAGGCTATCTGTCTGTTCTTAACAGCTACGGAGGGACTCATTCCTTTAAGGAGGGCAATCCTCTTCCTTTCTCTGAGGATTTCCCTATTGTATTTTTGTCCACAGTCGCATTTTTTCCCTACTCTTCATGATTGTGTTTTGCAGCAGGAAATGATACAGAAATAGAAGGATATAGAGGTGGGGGTAGCCCAAAGGAAAAGTATATGGGAAGCCTATAAAAAGAAATTACTGGTGTTTTTGGTTTGGGTTTTTGTTTGTTTTTTCGAGACTGAGTTTCTTTACGAACTTGCTCCGTAGAGCAAACTGGCCTCAGACTCAGAACACCTGCCTCCGCCTGGTGTTCTGATTAAAGCGTGCACCACAGCCTGGTGGAAATTACCTTTGGGTCATCTTAATCATTTTAAGGGTGCTTCAAAAATCAGGATAGGCTTTTTGTTGTTGCTCTAAATGAGTTTTGAGTGTTTAGACTGTATGTATGTCAGTGGAGCACGTGTGTCCCGCCCCTGGTGCCCGCAGAGGCCATTAGCAGACTTTGTGTCTCCTAGAATCGGAGGTCCAGGTACAGTGTGCTGGTACCACTAAGAGCTTTTAGCCGCTGAGCCGTCTCTCCAGCCCTTTACGCTTATTTTTACATTGTGTGTGTGTGTGGGGGGGGAGAGCAGAGCACGTGGGTGTCACGGTGCTGAGGGTTAATTCATTTCCCACCATGTGGCTTCCAGGTATCCAACTCTAGCGCCTTTGCTGGATGAGCCATCTCTCCAGCCCCCAAATTACGGTAAGTTAAAAGGGTAGCACCGGTTTGTTAACTAAATCCCTGACAAAACGACTCTGAAATTTGAGGGTCGCGGGTTCTGGTTAAAGAGAAAGCCCCAGGCACTACTGCCGGATTTAGAGAATCCACCATGCACTGCCCACAGTAAGGCTTGGTGACTGGCTCCGGCGGGAACAGCCCTGAAATTCAGACTGCGGCAGCCACGCAGTGGACCTGGGAGGCCCGCCCGCTGCGACAAGCGAATTCTCCGTTCCGGGCGGAAGCCAGGGGCCCGCAGCCTCCCGCCGCGGGCCTTCGTCTGCAATGGGGACCCCAGGGCAGGCGCCCTTTTCCGCTTTTCACTGAGCACAAACCAATGCAAGGGCCATATGCGGCGAACAGGCCGGGCCGCGGGTCCACACAGACCGCGCGCTCACAACAGAGCGTCCCTTTCACGGGCACCTAGGAGACGAGCCCGACACCAAAGCGCTCACATGGCGCCTCTCAGGCGCACGCGCTGGACGGCGTGGCCGGCGGCGCGCGGCCCCGGAAGGCACCTCACTACGCAGGCGCAGAGCGCCTAGGTGTGGAGGAGGGGCTTGCGTTCCTTCTGCGCGCTCCCGGCGGAGGGGCGGGGCCCTGCCAGTGCGCAGGCGCAGGCGCGCGGCCGCGGCGGCGGTTGGGGAGGGTTCTTCCGGAAGGTTCGGGAGGCTTCTGGAAAAAGCTCCGCGCGCGCTGGGCGGGCCCGCGTCTATATAAGGCCGGCGCGGGGGGCGGCGCGCCAGTTGCTTCGGTGTCGTGGTGCGGATAGTCACGTTTAGTGCGTGGTCACTCAGCAAAGGTGAGGCCGCTCCGAGGGGTTTAGTGGGGACCGGGGGGCGAAGTGGTCTCCTCGGGCAGCGCGGCGGCGGCGGCGGGGCCGGGGCGCGTTCCGAGCTCCCTCAGGCCGCGGAGGTGGGCGACCATGGCCCCAGACCCTAGGCCCGGGCGGCCCCCGCGCCTCAGCCCCAGGCCCAGGATATGGCGAGCGCCGCTGGGCGGGAGCGGCGGCGGCGTGGCGAGCGCTCGGCTCCTGCCTCACGCCGAGGCCACCGCGGCTGTCGCCGGTGCTCCTGAGGCGCGGGCGGAGGACGGAGGCGCCATAGCGGAGGGCAGGGGGGGGAAGGGTGGCCGTTGGGGACGGCGTGCGTGGAGCCGCTTGGGTCCGAACGCCCTCCCGGAGGCGCGCACATGCGCCTCGTAATTCCCGCATTCTGAAATGAGGTCATCCCTTTGTCATCCATCCTCCCCTTCTCGCCTTCCCCTCTTCCGTCCCCTTCCTAATCCGGAATATTGGTCTTAAAATACATTTCCAGAGTGGGAAGTCATTAGCACGGCTGTAGACTGTAGGCATACCGTGACGCTCACGGCGGCGCTGTGCTCTTTCTAGATGCCTGAGGAAACCCAGACCCAGGACCAACCGATGGAGGAGGAAGAGGTCGAGACTTTTGCCTTTCAGGCAGAAATTGCCCAGTTGATGTCCTTGATCATCAACACGTTCTATTCGAACAAAGAGATCTTTCTGAGGGAGCTCATTTCCAATTCGTCAGATGTAAGTGTTACATTGGAGAATTGGGGTTTAGTGCCGGAGAAATTTCACCTGGGAGCTTGGCTTTATGCTTGACGCTTTTCATGCTCTCTTAATAGGCTCTGGACAAGATCCGATACGAGAGTCTGACAGACCCTAGCAAACTAGACTCTGGCAAGGAGCTGCACATTAATCTCATTCCCAACAAACAAGATCGAACCCTCACCATTGTGGATACTGGAATTGGAATGACCAAGGCTGACTTGATCAATAACCTTGGTACCATTGCCAAGTCTGGCACCAAAGCCTTCATGGAGGCTTTGCAGGCTGGTGCAGATATTTCTATGATTGGCCAGTTTGGTGTTGGTTTTTACTCTGCGTATTTGGTCGCTGAGAAAGTGACTGTGATCACCAAACACAATGACGATGAGCAGTATGCCTGGGAATCCTCAGCCGGGGGATCCTTCACAGTGAGGACTGACACAGGTAGGCAAAGGCCAGAGTTTGCAGAGTTCGAGCGCCCTATGAGATGTGAAGTCCTCCAACAGAATTGTTTAAAGGGAGAGCTGGAGGAGCTGGGCTGCTAGAGGAATTACAGAACTGTACAACTAATGTTTGCTCAGTGGTGCAAGCTGTGGGGTGGGGCCTTTGCATCTGTAGTGTTTGCTTTTGGGAACGGTGAGGTGGTGATGAATTATTTTAGTTTCGATTTCATTCGCCTCAATACTCCAGCATGTGCTAAGGTTACTAATAGCCATTTAAATTTAGGCCATTACCTTTTTTTTCCCCCAGGGGAGCCAATGGGTCGTGGAACAAAGGTCATCTTACACCTGAAAGAAGATCAAACTGAGTACTTGGAGGAAAGGAGAATAAAAGAGATCGTGAAGAAACACTCTCAGTTTATTGGCTATCCCATTACTCTCTTCGTAAGTTTGATGTTCAACTGCAGAGTAAATTTCTATAGGATAATTGAGACTGAAATCCTAGTTTGATTTTTTTTTTTTTTTGCCTTTTTTCTGTTTTTCTCTGCTCCCCTTCCCTCTCCCCAAAAGATCCTAGTTCTTAAAAGTAGAAGGGAACCTAATGTTTACTAGAGATAGCTTGAAGCCTATGTGGAACCAGTTCGGTAGGTCTTTGTACACTGAAAAGGGCTGTTGAGAAAGTTTAGGCCACTTGGGTTTGACTAGTTAATTCATTCCTTAGTTTATCCTTTAGTGTATAATGTACAATGCAGATGTTGACATGTTTCTTTGAAGGTGGAGAAGGAACGCGATAAGGAAGTCAGTGATGATGAAGCTGAAGAAAAAGAAGATAAAGAGGAAGAGAAGGAAAAAGAAGAAAAGGAGTCTGACGACAAGCCTGAAATAGAAGATGTCGGTTCCGATGAAGAAGAGGAAGAAAAGAAGGATGGTGACAAGAAAAAGAAGAAGAAGATAAAGGAAAAGTACATCGATCAGGAAGAGCTCAACAAAACAAAGCCTATTTGGACCAGAAATCCTGATGACATTACTAATGAAGAATATGGAGAGTTCTACAAGAGCTTAACCAACGATTGGGAAGAACATTTGGCAGTAAAGGTGAGTGTGGTTACTGAGTGCTTAAAGCCAGTCTGTCTTTACAGTTTGTCAGGTTGGATTATCTTTATAACCCCTTTATGTCGAGTATCTGTCAAAATAGCTCAGTGGAGAAGAGAGTTCATTTTGTCTGGCAGTTAAAAGTATTTAATTCTGTTGCAGCATTTTTCTGTTGAAGGACAATTGGAATTCCGGGCCCTCCTTTTTGTCCCAAGACGTGCTCCTTTTGATCTGTTTGAAAACAGAAAGAAAAAGAACAACATCAAGTTGTATGTGCGCAGAGTTTTCATCATGGATAACTGTGAAGAGTTAATTCCTGAGTATCTGAGTAAGTATGAATAAAAAGAAAAGGCACTGTTAACAGTCAAGAAAAGTAATCCCATTACTTCTTGGGTCTGCACTGGTTTGGGGGATTGACAGTGGTAACCTATTGACAGAGTCCTAGCCTAACTGGAGGAAAAAAATGAACATCAGTTAGTTTCAGAACAATTAGTTTATCTTTGGTCTTTATCTCCCCAGATTTCATTAGAGGAGTGGTGGATTCTGAGGATCTTCCTCTAAATATCTCCCGTGAAATGCTGCAGCAAAGCAAAATTTTGAAAGTTATCAGAAAGAATTTGGTCAAGAAATGCTTAGAACTATTCACTGAGCTGGCAGAAGATAAAGAGAACTACAAAAAGTTTTATGAGCAGTTCTCAAAAAATATAAAGGTTGGTGTTGACAATGTTTTCCTACTACTGGCAGCATTCAAAACTAGCTCCAGTTTTTGGTTGGTGGTTGGTTTTTGAGATGGGTTTTTTACTATGTAACACTCTGGCTGTGTAGAACTTGATGGATCAGGCCTACCTCAAACTTAAATCCCCCTGCCTCTGCCTCCCAAGGATTGGGATAAAAGACTGGCTCTATTTGTATATATGGGAAACATTTCTATGCTTTTTTGTTTTCAGCTTGGAATTCATGAAGACTCTCAAAATCGGAAGAAGCTTTCAGAGCTGTTGCGATACTACACATCTGCCTCTGGAGATGAGATGGTTTCTCTCAAAGATTATTGCACCCGAATGAAGGAAAACCAGAAGCACATCTACTTTATTACAGGTGATGGTCAAGTAAATAGCTGTTCTACCTGTGTGATACTCAGGATGATAGCATTTCTGTAAGCAAGAATGTCCAGTCTAGTAATTAAGCCTGTTGCTGAATAGAAAACTTGAGAGTGCATGAAATCATTTTTTTAAGATTTATTTATTATATATACAACATTCCTTCCATGTATGTTTACATGCCAGAGGAGGGCACCAGATCTCATTACGGATGGTTGTGAGCCACCATGTGGTTGCTGGGAATTGAACTCAGGACCTCTGGAAGAACAGTCAGTGCTCTTAACCTCTGAGCCACCTCTCCAGCCCCAAATCATTTTTTTTAAGGCTGGTTTTCTTCTCTGTAACAGCCCTAGCTATCCTGGAACTAGCCTTTTTTTTTTTTTTTTCAAGACAGGGTTTCTCTGTAGCTTTGGAGCCTGTTCTGGAACTAGCTCTGTAGACCAGGCTGCTCTCGAACTCACAGAGATCCGCCTGCCTCTGCCTCCCGAGTGCTGGGATTAGCTTTGTATGTAGACTGGGCTGGCCTCTTAACTCAGATCTTGCCTGCCTCTGCTGCAATTAAGGACAGGTAGTGCCATTGCCCAGCAACATGAAAACTTTTTTCCCCAAGTGCTGGGATTTAGAGGAATGTACCATCATCATCCAGCTTGAAACCATTTCTAAATGTAACTACAATATATTTCTCAGGTGAGACCAAGGACCAAGTTGCTAATTCGGCTTTTGTGGAACGCCTCCGAAAGCATGGCTTAGAAGTAATCTATATGATTGAGCCCATTGATGAATATTGTGTGCAACAACTGAAGGAGTTTGAAGGCAAGACCTTGGTGTCAGTTACCAAAGAAGGACTGGAGCTTCCAGAAGATGAAGAGGAGAAAAAGAAGCAAGAAGAAAAAAAGACAAAATTTGAAAACCTCTGCAAAATTATGAAAGATATTTTGGAGAAAAAGGTTGAAAAGGTATGTGAATGTTTCCCTGTGTTGCTCTATCACTGGCTAACCTGCTACTTGCTTGGTCTTTTTACCTTAGAAATACTTAGTTTGATGGGTTATATAACTTATGCCTATATTTGCAAATACTATTTCTGGTCAGTTTTTGTAGACCTTAGTCATGACTTGATTTTATTATAGGTGGTTGTATCAAACCGATTGGTGACATCCCCATGCTGTATTGTCACAAGCACATATGGGTGGACAGCAAACATGGAAAGAATCATGAAAGCTCAAGCCCTCAGAGACAACTCAACGATGGGTTATATGGCAGCAAAGAAGCACCTAGAGATAAACCCTGACCACTCCATTATTGAAACCCTCCGGCAAAAGGCAGAGGCCGACAAGAACGACAAATCTGTGAAGGATCTGGTCATCTTGCTGTACGAAACTGCACTCCTGTCTTCTGGCTTCAGTCTGGAAGATCCCCAGACACACGCTAACAGGATCTACAGGATGATCAAGCTTGGTCTAGGTATTGATGAAGATGATCCTACTGTGGATGATACCAGTGCTGCTGTAACTGAAGAAATGCCACCTCTGGAAGGAGATGACGACACTTCACGCATGGAAGAAGTAGACTAAGCTTCACCAGAACTCTGATGCTTACTATCATTCCTTCTGATAATATATTTCCCAGGATTTTTGTTTATTTTTGTTAACATTAAGATTTCTGTGTGGCATGAAAACTAAGGGGAAGATAAAATTTCTTTCTATTTGTGTGATACTGTGATACTATAGGTTTGATTCAATAGGTTGGTAGAACGTTTGTTGTAAGACGGAACCTATTAACTTTGTGGTCTGAAGTATTTAGCTGTCCGATCGAGCTGGATCCCTTATTAGACCAAATAATTTCACTTGGAAGTGTTCTGAGATAATAACCTTATGTTTAAACAGAAAAAAACTAAGATGGCTTAAGTTTCATCTTAAAATTTTTCATCCCCTATAGTTCTGCATGTACTAGTCTTAGAAGTAAGTACACAAGCTAAAACAAGAATTCCCCATGTGGCTTGTACCAAGAACAAAATCCTAAGCTTCCCTAGGTCTTGTGAGCAAGCAAGGCTTGTGAGTGGAAATACAGTGCCCAATCATATTCTGCTTTAAAGGGTAAATACAGATGAGAAAAAAGGTGTGACATCTGTGTGTTGTTTTTTTTTTAAGTAGATGTGGGGATTTGGGTTTTTATTTGCTCCATTTGCCCAGTGGAACAGAGTTTAATACTAGGCTGCCCTCCCTGTAATTGAGATCTTTCAAAACCATTTAACTCTCAAGCCCAATTTGCATTAGGTATTGTCCTAGCACTTGATAAATAAGGCATATTTGTGCCAATTCCTTGTAGATGGAGGACCCAGAGTTCAAGGTCATCTTTGTATAGTTGAATTTGCTGTCAGTCTGGGCTCTTAAATATCATAAAGTTGGGTACTTGGTGTGAGGTGGTACATTAGTAGGCACAAGAGAAGTATTTTTTCTTACCCAAATGTTGATATACCAAATTATATCCAGCCTTAAATTTTCAGGATGAGGTTGGGGGTGGTGGCCCACGCCTTTAATCCCAGCACTCTGGAGGCAGAGGCAGCCTGGTCTACAGAGCTAGTTCCAGGACAGGAACCAAAACCACAGAAAAAAGCCTGTCTCAAAAAACCAAAAAAATTTCAGGATGAAGTCCAGTATTGGTATGCTATCTGGTAGAACTGGTAAGTGTTTAGGTGTTTGTGTTCTATATATATATAGTCCTTAATTCTGTGACCATGTATCAAGTGTCTTTCCAAATCTTAATAATCGTACTAGAACTTTCTTTGGGTTTTTTTTTTTTTTTTTTTTTTTTTTTGAGACAGGGTTTCTCTGTAGCTTTGGAGCCTGACCTAGAACCTAGCTCAGCTCTTGTAGACCAAGCTGGTCTCAAACTCAAGGATTCGCCTGCCTTACCGCCAGGCTATTAACTAGAATCTTAACATTGTAGAAGGAATTTAAAGGAAGGGTTAGGAAAGAGGTAGGTAACAGGGTCCAAAGTTCAAGGTGAAACTTTTATTTTTTTTTAATTATGTATACAATGTTGTGTCTGTATGCCTGCTGGCCAGACCTCATTACGGATGGTTGTGAGCCACCATGTGGTTGCTGGGAATTGAACTCGACCTCTGGAAGAGCAAGCACTGCTCTTAACCTGAGCCATCTCTCCAGCCCCCTCTCTGTGGCTTTGGAGCCTGTCCTGGAATTAGCTCTGTAGACCAGGCTGGTCTCAAACTCACAGACCCGCCTGCCTCTGCCTCCCGAGTGCTGGGATTAAAGGCGTGAGCCACCATCGCCCGGCTAAGGTGAAAAAATAGGGATGATAGAGCTATCCTCTAGTGCATGTACTATGTGCAAGATCTTAATTTTCATCCTTATTAACACAGCGGCCCTGGATAGAAGATAGCAGATAGAAATAGTAGCAATATATAGAATTAGGATCCTGATCTGTATGTATGGGTTGGGGAGGGTGGTAGCATAGAATCCTGGCTTTCGTAGATCAGGCACTAAGGGACCATTATTACATGATTGTCACATTTTAGTTTTTGAAAGTCTCTGTCTAGGACAGTGGTTTTCAACTTGGTTAGTAAAATGACCCTTTTACAGAGGTCACCTAAGACTATTGGAAAAACAAAGACTCAAGTTGCAGTATGAAGTAGCAAAAATAATTTTATAGTTGTGTCACAACGTGAGGAACTATTAAAGGGTCACTACATTAACTAGGTTGAATTACCATTCTAAGGACTTATAAACTCAAAAAATGAATTGTGAATGCCTAGTCATTCACAAATTCTAATCACTCAAAATCCTTTGAGATGGTTGTCAGGTGGTATAAATTGACAAATTATACAAATGAATTATCAGGATCCCACTCCTAGCTCTCTTCAGAGCTGAGTTCAACCACTAAAGAGGCAAAGTATTTACTGCACACTAAACCCAGAGCCATAGCTCAGGAGGCTAGCATGTTTAGCATGTATGAAGCTCTGGGTTTCATCACACATGGTGGAAGTAGGCTTAGGAGTTGATGCTGCATGAGACCTTGTCTCAAGCAATCTGGAAAGTTGAATGGTAAAGGAAAAGGAACAGTTGGGTTGATGGGAGTGGAGTTGGGTGATGGTATTGCACAATGTGCATATACTTAACAGTTAAAACAGTAAAGACACCTTCAGTATAGTTACATAAAAGGACATGTCACGCCTTCCATCCTAGCACTCAAAGACAGGTGGATCTCTTGATTGAGGCCAGTCTGTTGTACAGAGTATCTGAAACTACAGAGAAACCCTGTTTTAAAAGATGTTTAACAAACTAGAAGCAGCTGTGTCTTCAGGTCTACTGACCCAATTACAGTTAGGAATTTACTATTCTGCAATGAAACACCATGACCAACTTGGATTATAGGGTTTGTTCGATACACCTCCACAGCTTTGTTATCAAAGAAGGACAGGAACCCAACAGGGAAGGGATCTGGAGGCAGAGGCCATGGAGGGTACCTATTACTAGCTCTTGTCAACTTGCTCAACCTGCTTACAGAACCTGGGCTTCCAGCCCAGGAGTGGCACTGCCCAGAGCAGGCTGGGCTCCCCCCCATCTATTACTAAGATGACCTCCTGGCTTGCATACAGCCCAATCGTAGGGGTTTTTTTTTTTTCTCCTCCATCCACCCCCCCCCCCCCCCCCCCCCCCCCCCCCCCCCCCCCCCCCCCCCCCCCCCCCCCCCCCCCCCCCCCCCCCCCCCCCCCCCCCCCCCCCCCCCCCCCCCCCCCCCCCCCCCCCCCCCCCCCCCTTCAACTGAAAACATATCTGGCTGTCCTGAAACTAGCCATTGATGGGCTGGAGAGATGGCTCAGTGGTTAAGAGCATTGCCTGCTCTTCCAAAGGAAGGTCCTGAGTTCAATTCCCAGTAACCACAAGGTAGGTGGCTCACAACCATCTGTAATGAGGTCTGGCGCCCTCTTCTGGTCTGCAGGCATACAAGCAGAATACATAATAAAATATTTAAACAAAAAACTAGACCTTGAGGGGCCTCAAGAGTTGGGATTAAAGACCTGTACTGCCACCATCTCCTGCCTATGGAGGCCTCATGTTTGTTTTTTGATATAGGGTTTTGGAGCCTGTCCTGAAACTCACTTTGTAGACTAGTTCGGCATGGAACTCCGAGATCTGCCTGCCCTTACCCAAGTGCTGGAATTAAAAGCATGTACCACCACCACCCAAGCCTCTTTTTTATTTTTATTTTTTATTTTTTTTTGGTTTTTCGAGACAGGGTTTCTCTGTGGTTTTGGAGCCTGTCCTGGAACTAGCGCTTGTAGACCAGGCTGGTCTCGAACTCACAGAGATCCGCCTGCCTCTGCCTCCCGAGTGCTGGGATTAAAGGCGTGCGCCACCACTGCCCGGCCCAAGCCTTTTTTTTAGACTACCAAGCTATAGACCACCATTTTGCAAAATCCAGCTGCACAAACTTCAGCTAGTCCTATCACATCCACAGTTGAGCAGAAAACAGGAATGCCTGTTTTCCTGGGCTGAACTGTTTCCTCTGTCTATATTTTGGGGGCAATGTATGTGCTTACATAGGGAATGGTGTTCCCACAATGGGCTGGATCTTTGCATTATCAAGACAATCCTCCAGACCTACCCCCATACTAATCTGATTAAAAGTTACTGAAAGTTTTTTTCCTCCAGATGACTTAACTGAGATTCCCTCCTCTCAGATGTTGACTAACTAACCAGCAAAAGAAAGGATCTAATTTCGGTTTGACACAGGGTCTTAACAGCCAAGGCTAATCTGAACTTCCCATAGCTAAAAATATCTTTGAGCTCTTGTCCTCCCAAGCATGGCATTACAAGTATACACCATCATTCCCTGTTTTTGGTGTGTTTAGTCTTGGGCATTAAATATAGGACCTCATAAATGTTAAGTGCTCTATCACTGCTGAGTTATATCCTTAGCTTTTGTTGTTGGGGGTTTTGTTTTTTATTTTTGGTTTTTTGAGACAGGGTTTCTCTCGGTAACAGTCCTGACTATTGTGGAATTCACTTTGTAGACCAAACTCATTGAGGTCCACCTGCTTCTGCCTGCCAAGTACTGGGATTAAAGGCATGCGACACTACCGCCCAGCTGGGTTTTTGTTTTTTGTTTAGTTTTGTTGGCTCTTCGAGACAGGGTTTCTCTGTGGTTTTGGAGCCTGTCCTGGAACTAGCTCTTGTAGACCAGGCTGGCCTCAAACTCACAGCGATCCACCTGCCTCTGCCTCTCAAGTGCTGGGATTAAAGGTGTGCACCACCATTGCCCAGCTGAGACAGGTTTCTCAATGTAGCCCTGGCTGTCCTGGAACTCACTCTTGTAAACCAGATTGACCTCAAACTCAAAGAAATCCACCTCTACATCCCAAGTGCTAGGACTAAGTGTTCAACACCATGGCTGGGACCATAGCTTATTTTTTCATGTGAGACCTCCATGTAGCCCAGGCTGTCTTTGAACTTGCTATATAACTCTCCACACTCAGTGCCAGGATTACAGGTGTGAGCCATCATGCCCAGATCACACAACTATTTTCAAACATTTCATTTCCCACAAACAGCAGGCCTGATTGAGTGAGCACTAACTTGGCAGCTGTGGTCTCTCTCTGCCTTTGTGCTCCAGCTTAACACTTCTTCATTTTCTGCCTCTGTTTAGATGCCACTCTTGAGAAAATATTTTTGTGATATGTGTCCCTGAATATTCTTGCATTTTCTACCTTCCTCCCTCCCTCTCTTTGGTGCTGGGGATGTAACCCAATACCTCTCACATTGTAGGTTAGCGCTCTACCACTGCGCTACACCCCAACCTACCGTACCTACCCAACCTACCCTGTACCGTCCATAGTAGCATTGCACACTGTAATGAAACCACTGTCAACTGAAAAGAAAGGTGCCGGGCGGTGGTGGCGCACACCTTAATCCCAGCCCTTGGGAGGCGGAGGCAGGCAGACTTTTGTGAGTTCAAGGCCACCCTGGTCTACAAGAGCTAGTTCCAGGACAGGCTCTAAAGCTACAGAAAAACCCTGTCTTGAAAAAATAAAGGTGTGGACAGAAATTGTTCACTGCTGGCTTGGTGCACAAGGCAGGCGCCTGGTATTTGTGGGATGAATTAATGGGTAAATACACTGATACTTTACCTCTGTGCAGAGGGCAATTGATTGCATGCTTTTGTATCGTTTAGGAAGCTTTGTTCCCCCTAAATGCTCTGGATGTGCTCATGATTTACATAGTTGTCTTCCATGGGAAGGAACATCACCTCCTTGGGAAGAACATTCCAGGAAGCTGCACTTCTCGTGAGTCACTGTGTATTAATAGCACTACTGAAGTCTGGGCAAAGATTAGTATGTTACTGCAGAGCTGAGAAGCTGAGCTGACGGCCAAGTGTTGGTCTGCACTGTGCTTCAAAGCCTTGACACTTGACCAGTGGAAATTCTGGGACTGGAGGTGTCGCTGGAGGGACTCTGGCCAGCATTCTCCATCCCCTCTGTCTTTTTTTTTTTTTTAATTTATTTATTTATTGCTAAAACCACTAGATTACATTCCTAAAGCAAGCCACCTTTATTTGTCCACTTCCTCCTGAAGCTGACTACCAAGGTCCAGCTATCAAAATATTGAAGTCCAGCAATCAAAAACCCCGTTTGGAGCCAGATCTCCAGAGTCTGAGTCAGGAGGATTTCTGAGTTCAAGGCCAGCCTGGTCTATAAAGCAAATTCCAGGACAGTTAGGGCTATACAGAGAAAACCTTCTCAACAAACAACAAAAAATAAACCCTTTGGTTCACCTAATTCACATGTCCAATCAAAATATACCATTGCATCCTTGCCCATCCTAACAGACTCTCCTTTTTCTCTTCTTAAAACTTACCCCTGCTGGGTGGTGGGACATGCCTTTAATCCCATCACTCGAGAGGCAGAGACAGGTGGATCTCTGTGAGTTCGAGGCCAACATGGTCTACATAGTGAGTTCCAGGACAGGCTCCAAAGCTATAGAGAAACCCTGTTTTGAAAAACCAAAAGAATAAAAATAAGCTGGGAGGTGGTGACATATGCCTTTAATCCCAGCACTCGGGAGGCAGAGGCAGGCAGATCTCTGTGAGTTTGAGGCCAGCCTGGTCTACAAGAGCTAGTTCCAGGACAGGAACCAAAAGCTACAGAGAAACCCTGTCTCGAAAAATCAAAAAAAAAAAAACTTTTTTTTTTTTTGAGTTTTCTCACAAGCACTCAGCATTCCCATTGCATGATTCCATTCTTGGACTGTGTCCCCACAGTGCTGCTTGGGACTGCACACTAGGTGAGTGCTCTACCAGTGGAGTTACAACTCTAACCCTTAATTTCTTTTCATCTTCAGCACTTGCTTTATTCTATTCCATTTTACTTTGAGACAGGGTCTCACTATATCTCAGACTGGCCTCAAGATCCTCTTCCTCAGTTTCCCAAGTGTGTTAGAAGAGAGACCCAATACTCTGTGTATCCCTCAGTTCTGTCTGGATGCCTCTCCAGCGCAGCTCAGGATAGCTCTATCCCTTTTACTTCCTTCCCATCAACTAGAATACCAGGTTTGTCTAGTTTCCATGCCAACCACATGGAACATATCTATACATTTCTCCTAAGATCAATCAGGTAAAAGTTCTCTAGTTCAAGCCAGGTCTCACTCAGGGAAAGGTCTCACTCAGGGGAAGCACTGTAACTTCTCAGTTGTTCTACGCTGATGCCAAGATCACTTTCAGAAGGACAGAGTATGCTTGCATTGCCATATCATGTTTACTTTGGTGCTGTCTTTTTTGTTTGGAGGCAAGGTCTCACTAGGTAGTACTGCCTGGCTCATCTTGAACTTATTCTGTAGCTCAGGCTGGTCTCAAACTCACAGAGATCTGTCTGACTCTGTTTCCTGAGTGCTGGAGTTAAAGGGACGGCTCCACTAAGCCCAGCCATCAGACTTAAAATGCATTTCCTGGGCTGTGTGGTGGTGGCGCCGCCTTTAATCCCAGCACTTGGGAGGCAGAGGCAGGTGGATCTCTGGGAGTTAGGGGCCATCCTGATACAGAGCTAGTTCCAGACAGCTAGAGCTGTTATACAGAGAAACCCAGTCTTGGAAACCAAAACCAAAACCCCCCCCCAAAAAAACCCCAACACATTCTGGATCTAGTGAAATGGCTCAACAGGTAACAGCACTTGCTGCCAAGCCTGGCAACCTGGCCCTAAATTTGATTTGATTTCTGGAACCCATATGATGGAAGAAGAGAATGAGACCCCCTGAAAGTTGTCCTCTGACCTCCACACATGGCACATGTATGTGTACATGCACACACACACTGCAATATAGAAAAATTAATAAATGCATTTAATGTATTTTCTGCCAGGTGTGATAGCAGGTCTGTAATCCCAGCACTTGGAGGCTGAGGCAGGAGGATGATATCATCATGAGTTTTAGGTTGAACTACATAGTGATGTCAAGGCCAGTCAGGGCTATGTAGTGGATGCTGTCTTAAAAACAAAACACCAGCCGGGCGGTGGTGGCGCACGCCTTTAATCCCAGCACTCAGGAGGCAGAGGCAGGCGGATCTCTGTGAGTTCGAGGCCAGCCTGGTCTACAAGAGCTAGTTCCAGGACAGGAACCAAAAGCTACGGAGAAACCTTGTCTCGGAAAAAAAAAAAAAAAAAAAAAAACACCAAAATAGCAAAGGCCTGTAATCCCAGAATTTGGGAAGTAGAAGCAGGAAGAACAAGGGTTAAAAGTCATCTTAAGTTATTCAGGGAGTTAAAGGCCAGTTTGGACTACATAAAGTCCTGTCAAAACAAACAAAAATCAACTACCAGACAGAGAATGCACGGGCTGGAGAGGTGGTTCAGCATTAACTGCGCATACTTTTCGCAGAGGACTTGGCATCAGGCAACTCACAAGTGCCTGGAAGTCCATGTTTTCCGACTCCCCATCGTGCCTCATCACATGCTCAAACCCTCACTCACACACACACACACACACACACACACGATTTAAGAAAAAATTAATTCTAAGACAAACAAATGCTTCAACTGAAGGAGACCCCCCCACATACACACCGGGGGCCTCAGTTTCTTCAGAACACTGAATTGTTCTTTGACTGTGCTTTTGTGCCCCTTCCAAGTGTAGCAGATAGGAGTGAGCTCACCAGGTTATTCATTACAACTGGCTATTGTGAGTTGATGTGCCTCTATGGAAACACGTTTTTTGCCATGTGCAGCTTGTCCTTGTGATTGGGTGCAGCTTGAACTCATGAGGACTTGACTCAGGTGACCTGTCTTAACCCCCAGTATAAACTATCTGATGCTCTGAACAAATTGACTATTGCTGAGACTTTAGTTCATCTCATTTTTAGGCTCCATCCTCCAGATCCCACCACCACAGAGTGGTGTACTCAGCACCATATGGCTGATGGTATATGTCTATAATCCCAGCACTCGGAAGTGGGGGATAGGAGAATCAGAAGTGCCTGGTCACCTTGGGCCACATAGTGCATTCAAGACCAGTCAGGGCTCCATGAGACCAAAGAACCTATTTTTAAAAAATTATTGGGGATCAGAATCTTTAGCTTTGAGAAAAAAAATTATTGGAGACAGGAAAGATTGGTCAGTGTTCAAGGACACTGGCTAAGCCAGGCAGTGGTGGCACACACCTTTAATCCCAGTACTCAGAAGACAGAGGCAGGCAGAGCTCTGTGAGTTTGAGGCCAGCCTGGGCTACAGAGTGAGTTCCAGGACAGGCTCCATAACAACAACAAAAGAGAACTGGCTGCTCTTCCAGTAGACCAGGGTTTGATTCCCAGAACACACTTGGTGTCTCACAATCATCTGTAACTTCATTTCTAGGGGATCTGATATCTTCTTCAGTCCTCCACAAGCACTCTAGGCATATACAAACTGTGCAAAACAGTCATACACAGGAAATAAAGATGGATATTAAAGCCGGCAGTGGTGACACATACCAAGCACTTGGGAGGCAGAGGTAGGAGGATCTCTGTGAGTTTGGGGCCAGCCTGGTCTACAAGAGCTAGTTCCAGGGGCTGGAGAGATGGCTCAGAGGTTAAGAGCATGGACTGCTCTTCCGTAGGTCCTGAGTTCAATTCCCAGCAAACACGTGGTGGCGCACAGCCATCTGTAATGGGGTCTGGTGCCCTCTTCTGGCACCTGCATGGAGACTGAACACTGCGTACATAATAAATAAATAAATCTTTTTTTTTTTTTTTTTTTTGGGGAATGCCTGGCTGTTGGGAGGGTATATAAGCTTTTCCTACAGGTTGTTAAATAAATGAGTCTGCCCTCTCTTTCATCGGACTCCTGGCATCTGTGTTTGCTGATGCCATGCCTTCTCATCCCACCCCTGAGGAAGACATTATGGCCCAGCAATATAGTATGTCACCATTTGAATTGTTTCCCTGTGGCTTCTGCATTTAACATATTCCTCGCTGGTAAATAATATAAAATAATAAAACCCACTGGATTTTGTGACACATGGTGAGGAGATGCTTCCTGGGAAGAAATAGCCTCGTATAGTGTTAAAGGAATCAAAACATAACTTATTTCAATGCCCATGGCATTTCTTATATTATTTTTCCACAAATAGTAAGTTCAATTTAATTTTTGGTCCATCTCAATAAACACCTGACCACCATCTGGGTTTGAGACTCTTTTCTGTCATTAGCAATTCAAATAGTTCTCAGAAGTCCCTAGGGAGATGGTGTGGGCAATGACGGCCAACCAGTGACATCAAGGCAAATAACTAGTCAGATGGTGTTGGCATTGTCTATTTCTCATCCAGATGGAGATCAACAGGTTAAAGCCAGTGTCTACTAAATTCTTAAGAATCCTACTGAATTCTTAAGAATCATGAAGAATCTTTTTTCATGATAGGTTATTTGCTGTTTGGGTGCTCAGATACAATGTTTTATAAACAAGCCAGACAGTGGTGGCGCATGCCTTTAATCCCAGCACTCGGGAGGCAGAGGCAGGTGGATCTCTGTG
>NW_026067968.1:5644177-5650415 GCF_014885135.2 Alexandromys fortis | reverse complement strand
TACAATATTCTGTCTGTGTTTATGTCTGCAGGCCAGAAGAGGGCACTAGACCTCATTACAGATGGTTGTGAGCCACCATGTGGTTGCTGGGAATTGAACTCAGAACCTTTGGAAGAGCAGGCAATGATCTTAACCACTGAGCCATCTCTCCAGCCCAATAAATCTTAAAAAAAAAAAAAAAAAAGAGCTAGTTCCAGAACAGGCTCCAAAACTGCAAAAAAAAAAAAAAAAAAAGAGCTAGTTCCAGAACAGGCTCCAAAACTGCAGAGAAACCCTGTCTCAATAAACAACAACAACAAAAAAAGGTTATTAAAAGTACCAAATAATTGGTCAAGGAGATTCCAAATGCCCACCATAACCAACTGGTAAGACCCTGTTGAAGACTGATGTGGGATTCCCCTCTGTGTGCTATAAATATGCTTTATTACCATTGGTCAATAAAGACTCTGCTTTGTCCTATGGCAGGGCAGAATAGAGCTAGGTGGGGGAGGAGGTAGACACTAACTGAATGCAGGGAGAAAGAAGGCAGAAGTCAGACGCCTTGTAGCTGCTGAAGGAGACAGATGCAGGAACCTTCAGTAGGCCACAGCCTAGTGATACACAGATTAATAGAAATGGGTTAATTCAAGATGTACTAGTTAGCTAGGAATACACCTAAGCTATTGGCCAAACAGTGTTGTAATTAATACAGCTTCTGTATGATTATTCGGGTCTGGGTGGCTGGGAATGAAAGATCAGTCTCTGCCTAGAGAAGACACCACACGTTCTGCTTGCAGGACATAGATTAGGCTGGAACTGAACTGAAAGCTCTTGTGCTGAAAGGAGCCCTGCAGGCTGCTGGGGGAAAACCCTAAGTGGCTTCCCCAGCACTCAATGCTGCTGCGTGCTCCCATAGGAACCTCAGGCAACCCTGGCGCAACGGCAGTGTGAAGGTGACAGAGGTAGCCACTTCCTGATCGGATCTAAGCTGCCCTGCAGAAGAGAATTCATCCCCCGGACAGTGGTTCTCAACCTTTCTAATGCTGTGACCCTTTAACACAGTTCCTCATGTTGTGGTGACCCCGCCATAAAGTTATGCCATTGCTACCTCATAACTGTAATTTTACTGTTATGAATGATAACGTAGATATCTGATATGCAGGATATCTGATGTGCCACCCCTGTGAAACATCCCCAAGGGGTCCCTACCCCCAGGTTGAGAACCACTGGCTTATGAGTTCCTAGGCCCTGGGAAGGACCTAAATGCTAAATGGACTCATCAGACTTTATGCTTATATCATAGCTTAGTGCTGCCTTCAACCTCAGCCAGATAAGGCTTCTCCTCCCGCGTGGGCAGCGGTGCAGACATAACTGGTCAAAGTGCTGAGAATTAGTGACTGTTGAGAGCTCAGCCCTAAGTAAGACTTCTCTATCAACACTCCCCAAGGGCCGGGAATATGAAGAGGGGCAGAAAGAGCATAGGAGCTGGAGGATGGGGGAGAAGTTCTGTGAAATAGTCTCTGCACAGACAGCTGCTGCACCCATGAACAAAACCCCGGCAAGACAAATCTGAAAGGTTAGCGAACAGTCCAGCTGCAGCACTAGGGGCTTCAGAGTGGTAAGTGGACATGTTGAGGGGTGTCAGAAGAGGTGGGAGGGAGAAACTGGGGTGACTAAGATCAAGATATTCTGTATATACACAGATGAAATTGGCAAAGAATGAATAAAAGATGCAGAAATAGGAGAGCAGAAATTAAGACAGCCAGAGGTGTCGTTCACTGGGGAGGTGGAGCATGTGCTGGCCTAGGCAAGATGTTAGCTGCTTCTCTAGTGGGAAAAATATGGAGTGGGGCTGGCTCAGCAGTTAGGAACACTTGCTGCTCTCGCAGGAGCCATGGGTTCAGTTCCCAGCATCCACATGGCGGCTCACAGCCATCTAACTCCAGTTGCAGAGACTTTTGACACCTCTTCTGGCATCAATGGTGCTGTGGTCTGCAGAGACGTGGGCAAAACACCCAGACACATAAAGTAAAATAAAATAGTAATCTTTAAAAAAAGGGGATTGGGGCCGGGCGGTGGTGGCGCACGCCTTTAATCCCAGCACTCAGGAGGCAGAGGCAGGCAGATCTCTGTGAGTTCGAGACCAGCCTGTTATGTTATGGTTATGTTATGGTTTAGGGTTAGGGTTAGGGTTAGGGTTAGGGTTAGGGTTAGGGTTAGGGTTAGGGTTAGGGTTAGGGTTACGGTGAGGGTGAGGGTGAGGGTGAGAATGAGGGTGAGGGTGAGGATTAGGGTTAGGGTTAGGGTTTAGGGTTAGGGTTAGGGTTTAGGATTAGGGTTAGGGTTAGGGTTATGGTTAGGGTTAGGGTTAGGGTTATGGTTAGGGTTAGGGTTAGGGTGAGGTTGAGAATGAGTGTGAGGGTTAGGGTTAGGTTTAGGGTTAGTTTTATGGTTAGGGTGTTGAACACTTAGTCCTAGCACTTGGGATGTAGAGGTGGATTTCTTTGAGTTTGAGGTCAATCTGGTTTACAAGAGTGAGTTCCAGGACAGCCAGGGCTACATTGAGAAACCTGTCTCAGCTGGGCAATGGTGGTGCACACCTTTAATCCCAGCACTTGAGAGGCAGAGGCAGGTGGATCTCTGTGAGTTCGAGACCAGCCTGGTCTACAAGAGCTAGTTCCAGGACAGGCTCCAAAACCTCAGAGAAACCCTGTCTCGAAAAACCAAAAAGAAAAAAAATAAATTTAGATATAGAGAGAGGAGATAGAGATACAGATATGTATATACAGAAGTAAGGGAAAAAAAAGTTCAGAGGCAAAAGGTAGTTGGGATAATTTAAGAAAAGCTGGCAAGAAACCAGCCAAGGTAAGGCCAGGCATTCATAACTAAGAATAAGTCTCAGTGTGTGATTTATTTGGGAGCTGGTTGGTGGGCCCCGCAAAAAGTCAAAAGAGTAAAACCACACTACAGAGTATCTAATACCAGTTGTAGCCTACTAGTGCTTTGGCCTGTAGCTTGCAAGGCGCTGGACCTCAATAGTGGGCTCACTAGAAGGGTGTCATTGGCTGCAGGTTTCTTGTTTAGAGATCCAGTTCCCCAAAGGACCTTTTATGGTCCACTTTTTTTTTTGGTTTTTCGAGACAGGGTTTCTCTGTGGTTTTGGAGCCTGTCCTGGAACTAGCTCTTGTAGACCAGGTTGGTCTCGAACTCACAAAGATCCGCGGGCCTCTGCCTCCCGAGTGCTGGGATTAAAGGCGTGCGCCACCACGGGATTATTATTATTATTATTATTTTTAACTTTTTTGAGACAGGGTTCCTCTGTGTTCTTGGGGGCCTGTCCTGGAACTAGCTCTTGTAGACCAGGCTGGCCTGGAACTCACAGAGCTCTCCCTGCCTTTGCTCCAAGTGCTGAGATTACTCTTACTTCCTTAGGCCTCCTTCCCTCAGTTACTGAGTTACTCCCTCATCTCGTCCCACTTTTCCCTGATGCCTCTCCATCCTTGCGATCTCAGAGTAACTGGGGGGCCACCTTTAAATGCACAGGTGTTCAAGGGATGTCTTTTTTCATCCATCTGCCCTGGAAGTTCAAGTTGGCTCCGAAATTGGGATTCGGAGTCCCCAGGCCAGCTGGGGGTGGCGGTGTGGGAGGCAGATAGTAACTTGCTCCAGCTTCTGCAGCATCCCGCGGAAGAGGAAGAGCTGTGGCTGGCTGGCAGGGGAGTGGTGTGCGGGACAAAACCAGCTGGAGGGGAGGGCCAGCCGTGTGGAAGATGTCCTGAAGTCTTGGCTTTACAGAGGCCTCTCTGGTGAGTGCAGAGTCCCTGTGTCTGTGAGGACCAGGTCTGTCACAGGATGGTGGGACTGCACATGAGGCAGGGGCAGGCAGACAGCGGGACTCTGGGCACTGGAAACTAAGGGAGGGCTGGTGGGAGCTGGGATTTAGGGCCTATGGCCCTGAGTGGACCCAGGAACATGCACTTTGGGTTGCCATGGAGATACCTGTGACCTCACACAGGCCTGAAGCACAGGACAACTGCCTCTCTTCTTGACTCACAGGTGACCACTTGGGGACCAAAATGAACATCCCATCCAGGAGGTAAGTCTAGGATGATAGTCCTGCGCCTTTCAAGACAGGGTTTCACTGTGTAGACCTGGTTGTCCTGGAACTCACCCTGCAGACCAGGCTGGCCTTGATCTTACAGAGATCTGCCTGCCTCTGCCTCCCAAGTGCTGAAATTAAAGGCGCGTGCCACACCACAGCCTGCTCCTGGTCTCTTGTACAGCAGGCTAAATCTGGGCTGACTTTCAGAGTAAGTGTGGTGCAGCTTGGATCTCTGGACAGATGTGGCTACATGTGTTCCACCAGGGGTGTGACAGTCTTCTGAGCCACTGTCCCTACAAGGGCACCTGCGAAGGACAGGGTAGGGTGGGCGTGCGGAAGGGTTGTAAAAGAAGGCTTTGCTCGATTCTACGTGGGGGTCACAATCTTTTGAGAATGAAGATGTGACCCCTCAAGGTAGGTGACCCTGCCCTCCCGCCCTTTCCATGAGCGTACTCTTTACAGGAGATCTTGCTGTGAGGTAGATAGATGGGAGGGGTCCCTTCATTTGCCCTGGGCACAAAGAGTGGGGTTTGGGAATGGTCAGGAGATGCTTAGGATTGACCTACTCCACTGTCAGAGAGCAGGGACCCTCTGCCGGTCTTTGAACCCATAGGAGGATTCTGGGGTATCTTGGAATTAATGTGCCTGATTAGCAAAGCCAGGGTGGGGCGGGGCTTCTAAATAAACTGTCCTTTCCCCTGAGGAATTTCCGCTAGACAAAGCTACTTGGACTGAGAACTAGAAGTCTGGTTGCAACTTCATTGTGGACAGGCCTTTGCCCCAAACTGTTAGAACTGTGTGGTCTGATGGGTTCTGCTAACACTCAGACTCCCCGGAGAGGCCGACTCCCACACCAGCAGAACCACCATTCCTGTGGGGAGAAGGCCTTCAGGGGTGCTTCCCACTTTAGAGACAACATTGCCTTGAACTGCAAGTTGCCCATCCCCGCCTCTCCCTTGTACCCCTGTGTGTGCTAGGCCGCCACTCCGCCTCCAAGGTACACCCCGAGCCTGGTTTTGACATTTTATCAGGGGGTACCAGGGACAGGAAATTGCAAAATAGAATAAGTATTCCTTCTTAGTTTGTTAATGTTGGAATGGCCAGGGGCTGCCAAGGCTGATAAACTGAGATCAGTCCCAAAGCCTGCATGAGAGGAGAGAACTGACTCTCGGGAGTTTCTTCTGACCCACGCAGGATCACTGTGGCGCAATGATGCATCTGTAATCACACGTATGTGAAGAGTGTCTGCGCAGAGCTGCAGCTCAGCGGTCATTACTTTCCTAGCAACTAAAACTCTGGGTATTTAATCAAAATAGTACTGAGTAGAGAACGGGGTGTCAAGCTTAGAAAAATTAATGATGGAGAAAAACCCAGAAAATAAAACAGCCT
Source organism: Alexandromys fortis (assembly GCF_014885135.2). Classification (NCBI taxonomy): domain Eukaryota; kingdom Metazoa; phylum Chordata; class Mammalia; order Rodentia; family Cricetidae; genus Alexandromys; species Alexandromys fortis. The sequence continues at coordinate 5,644,945 of NW_026067968.1, read as the reverse complement.
CCTGTGATCTGTGCACTACATGCGGAGCCTGTCGACCTCTCCAAGGTCCCCACCAGGGGAGGCACAGGGCAGTGTGTTGTCTGTGTTTGAGTGCCTTGCTCTGCTCTGACTGCTGAGAGGTCTATTTTCCAAACACGATCCCAGCTGGAAACTTGTGGATGATTCGTCTGCCCCCAGAAGGCACTTACAATAGGAGCTGTTCCTGTTAGGCATGTGTGCGTGTGTGTGTGTGTGTGTGTGCTTGTGTGTATGTGTGTAAAATGTGGGCTCTCTGCTCTCCTTGGATCCTGGTCCAAGAATCATGCCTGGCTTTAGATTCACACAGGGGAGCATCCTGAGATGGGTGGACCAGGTCAGAAGTGTCAGGAGAACCCATCTCAGATTTGCAGGCTGCACTCAAATTAATCCTCTTAGCTCCCACACCGGGGAGGGGCTTAGGGAACCTCAGAGTGCGTGTCAGTGCAAGGACAAGCCATCCGGCTTTGAACAGGAGCTGGTGGTGGATGGGTGAGAATCCCTTCCTGGGAACTCTTGTAGTGGGAGGGGCTGAGCCTGGGATCTCAGGCATGTAAGCAAGCACCAACGCTGAGCTGCCTTGGCATCTTCCTTCCTTCCTTCCTTCCTTCCTTCCTTCCTTCCTTCCTTCCTTCCTTCCTTCCTTCCTTCCTTCCTCCCTCCCTCCCTCCCTCCCTCCCTCCTTCCCTTCCTCTTCCTCTTCTTCTTTTTTTTTTTTTTTTTTTTTGGTTTTTCGAGACAGGTTTCTCTGTG
>NW_026067968.1:5631827-5637703 GCF_014885135.2 Alexandromys fortis | reverse complement strand
ATTCCATCTGTGTGTATGTCTGCAGGCCAGAAGAGGGCACCAGACCCCATTACAGATGGCTGTGAGCCACCATGTGGTTGCTGGGAATTGAACTCAGGACCTTTGGAAGAGCAGGCAATGCTCTTAACCTCTGAGCCGTCTCTCCAGCCCCCCCTTTTTTTTGAAGAAAATTTTAAACTTACTTTATTGTTGCTATTATTTCAAAATCATTTATGAGTGTGAAGTCTTCCAACCTAGAAATATTTTCTCCCCCCCCCCAAGTTGGTGTCACTATGTAGCCCTGGCTGTCCTGGAACTCGCTCTGTAGACCAGGCTGGCCTCGAACTTAGAGAGTCACCTGCCTCTGGAGTGCTGGGACTAAAGGTGTGTGCCATGACTGCCTGTCTTATAATATTCTTTTAAAAAATTTTTTTCACATGATATTTATTGAGCTCTACATTTTTTCTCTGTTCCCCCCCTCAATCCTCCCCCAAAGTCCCCATGCTCCCAATTTACTCAGGAGATCTTGTCATTTTATACTTTCTACTTCCCATGTAGGTTAGATCTATGTGAGTCTCTCTTAGTGTCCGCATTGTTGTCTAAGTTCTCTGGGATTGTGGTTTGTAGGCTGGCTTTCTTTGCTTTATGTTTAAAAACCACCTATGAGTGAGTACATATGATAATTGTCTTTCTGTGTCTGGGTTACCTCACTCAAAATAATGTTTTCTAGCTCCATCCATTTTCCTGCAAAATTCAAGCTGTTGTTATTTTTTCTGCTGTGTATTACTCCATTGTGTAAATTTATCACATTTTTCTTATCTATTCTTCATTCGAGGGTCATTTAGGTTGTTTCCAGGTTCTGGCTATGACAAACAAAGCTGCTATGAACATAGTTGAGCACATGTCCTTGTGGCATGATTTAGCATCTTTTGAATATATACCCAAAAGTGATATTATTGAGTCTTGAGGAAGGTTGTTTTCTAATTTTCTGAGAAATCACCATACTGACATCCAAAGGGGTTGTACCAGCTTGCATTCCCACCAGCAATGCAGGAGTGTTCCCTTTACCCCACATCCTCACCAGCATAAGTTGTCATCAGTGTTTTTGATCTTGGCCATTCTTACAGGTGAAAGATGGAATCTCAGAGTTGTTTTGATTTGTGTTTCTCTGATGACTAAGGATGTTGAACATTTCCTTAAGTGTCTTTCAACCATTTTAGATTCCTCTGTTGAGAGTTCTCTGTTTAGGTCTGTACTCTATTTTTTTTATTGGATTATGTGTTCTTTTGGTGTCCAGTTTCTTGAGTTCTTTGTATATTTTGGAGATCAGACCTCTGTCTGATGTGGGGTTAGTGAAGATCTTTTCCCATTCTTTAGTCTGTCGTTTCGTCTTGTTGACCGTGTCCTTTGCTTTACAGAAGCTTTTCAGTTTCAGGAGGTCCCATTTATTAATTGTTTCTCTCAGTGTCTGTGCTGCTGGGGTTATATTTAGGAAGTGTTTCCCTGTGCCAATGCATTCAAGTGTACTTCCCACTTTCTCTTCACACTTTTAGTGTGACTGTCTTTATGTTGAGGTCTTTGATCCATTTGGACTTGAGTTTTGTGCATGGTGATAGATATGGGTCTATTTTCATTTTTCTACATGTTGATATCCAGTTATGCCAGCACCACTTGTTAAATATGCTTTCTTTTTTTCCATTTGATTTTTTTTTTCGAGACAGGGTTTCTCTGTGGCTTTGGAGCCTGTCCTGGAACTAGCTCTGTAGACCAGGCTGGTCTCAAACTCACAGAGATCCGCCTGCCTCTGCCTCCCAAGTGCTGGGATTAAAGGCGTGTGCCACCACCACCCAGCTTTTCCATTTGATATTTTTGGCTTCTTTGTCAAAAATCAGGTGTTCGAAGATGTGTGGATTGATATCCGGGTCTTCTATTTGGTTCCATTGGTCCTCCTGTCCTTATGCCAATACCAGGCTATTTTCAGCACTGTAGCTCTGTAGTAGAGTTTTTTTTTTAATATTTATTTATTTATTTATTATGTATACAATGTTCTGTCTGTATGTATGCCTGCAGGCCAGAGGAGGGCACCAGACCTCATTACAGATGGTTGTGAGCCACCATGTGGTTGCTGGGAATTGAACTCAGGACCTTTGGAAAAACAGGCAATGCTCTTAACCACTGAGCCATCTCTCCAGCCCCCATGTAGTAGAGTTTGAAATCAGGGATTGTGATGCTTTCAGAAGTTCTTTTATTGTACAGGATTGCTCTGGCTATCCTGGGATTTTTGCTTGTCCAAATGAAGTTGAGTACCGTTCTTTTGAGGTCTTTGAAGAATTTTGCTGGGATTTTGATGGGCAGGTAATTTTCAAAATAAAGCAAAGTGAATGATTTCAGATCCCCCCAGTTTTATTTATTTATTTATTTATTTATTATATATACAATATTCTGTCTGTGTATATGCTTAAAGGCCAGAAGAGGGCACCAGACCTCATTGCAGATGGTTGTGAACCACCATGTGGTTGCTGGGAATTGAACTCAAGACCTTTGGAAGAGCAGGCAATGCTCTTAACCACTGAGCCATCTCTCCAGCCCAAGATCCCCCCAGTTTTAAGGACTGCAGAGACGGGGTTCACCTGTTCCACCAGCCCACCCATACTTCAGAGGGTCCCTAGAGAAGGCCTCTGAGGCTCAGAGAGAGGACCCCTTACCAGTCCTGAGGCTGCTGGGACACCCTGGAGCTGGGCAGAGGCCACAACAACTGTATCCAGGGACAGAAGGACCCAGGGGTGGAGGAATGAGGCAGGGGTAGAGAAGGGGCAGGACTAAGGGCAACTGTCCTTTTGGGGCCCCATCACTGCCCCCTTCATGGTCCATTTTAACCTTAATTAGGAAAGAAAAGATCACAAGGTTTGGCCAGGAAACATGGCAGGGATAGGCGTAGGAGATGTCTTAGAGGGAACACTTCAGGGGCGCTGGTCAGATGGCGGTTAGGTAAAAGTACTTTTACTCTGTGCCAACCCGAGGTCAACCCTCAGCACCAAGGACGAAAGAACCAACTTAAAAGTTGCCTTCTGTTCCAGGACAGGCTCCAAAGCTCCAAAAACTAAAAAAAATAAAAGACCTGAGACAGGGTTTTTCTGTAGCTTTGGAGCCTGTCCTGGAACTAGCTCTTGTAGACAAGGCTGACCTCGAACTCACAGAGATCCCCCTGCCTCTGCCTCCCCAGTGCTGGGATTGAAGTTGCACGCTACCATGCCCTGAGGATGTTTTGAGACTGCTTTCCACCTGCTGGCTGCTCTTAGAAAAGATCAGAACACACGCGTACACACTATTCTGGGCTGGGGCAGGGAGGAGCGTGGAGTTTAAGATTAAAGGTATGTATTTAGTTTAGCTTAGTGTGAAAGCTGATTACGTGGGGCATCCAAGTATAGCAGGGTCAGTTACATTGCTTTCAAGGCAGTTAAAACTACACAGGCTGAGTATGCAGTGGGGGACAGACTGAGTTCATAGAACTTTGTTATTTTTAATTTTTTGAGACTTATTTTTTCAAGACTGTTTTTCTGTATATATCTGGCTGTCCTGAGACTCGCTCTGTAGACCAGAGCCTGCCTCCCGAGAGCTGGGATTAAAGGCATGCAATATTACAGCCATCGGGCTAAGAATGTGTTTATTTTTATATGCATGAGCCTTGCCTGAATATGTTTACCATGTGTGTGCCTGCAGTGCCCGCTGAAGCCAGTAGAGGGCGTCAAATTCCCTCTTACTAGAAATCAAACCCTGGTCCTCTGGGGAAGCAGCCAGTGCTCTTGACCACTGAGCCAACACTCCAGTCCCCGTGAGTGCACAGTTTTAAATGTTCTCAAGGCATATTATTAACTGGGTTGCAAGGTCCAACAAAAGTTCACCTCAAGATATAATTTTTAAAAAGGCTTTTGCTGATTGGCAGTGCTGTGCAGGCTTTTAATCCCACGTGGGGAAGCAGAGGGGAGGTGGATCTCTGAGTTCAAGGCCACCTAGGTCATCTCTGGCCCTCGCTCTGTGCCGCTGAGTGTGCCGCTTTTCTCAGCCTCGGTTTCCCCCAGCTGGAAGCCCCGCAGGTGTCAGAAAAGCCAAGCCTTAGTGTTTCACTCTGTAGACCAGGCTGACCTCAGACTCACAGAGATACACCTGCCTCCCAAGTGCTGGGATTAAAGGCGTGCGCCACCATCCCAGCTGTATTTTCATTTTATGTGTATGAGTATTTGCCTGAAGATATGTGTGAGTCTAGTGCCTTCGGAGGCCGGAAGAGGGCCTTCTATTCCTTGGAACTGAAGCAGCTGTGGATCACCTGTGAATCTCGGAATCAAGCCTGGGTCCTCTGGCGGTCCAGCCAGTGCACTTAACTGCTGAGTTGTTTTCTCATCGGTAGGCTGTGTAGTCAAGGGCATTTTGTGCACATGTTTTTCCTTTGACATTTATTTGTTGTGTATGTGTACCATGGTGCATTGTGGAGTTCACACATACAGGCATGTGGTGCAGACATACATGCAGGCCAACATCCTTACACAGGACATAGTAAAGGAGCCAGGTGTGGTGATCTCTATGTTCGAGACCAGCCTGGTCTACAGAGTGAGTTCCAGGACAGCCAGGGATACACAGAGAAACCTGTTTCAATAAATCAAAAACCAGCCGGGCGGTGGTGGTGTACACCTTTAATCCCAGCACTCTGGAGGCAGAGGCAGGGTGGATCTCTGTGGGTTCGAGGCCAGCCTGGTCTACAAGAGCTAGTTCCAGGACAGGCTCCAAAGCTATAGAGAAACCGAGAAACCCTGTCTTGAAAAAACAAAAAAACAAACAAACAAACAAAAAAAGACACCCCCCCCAACAACAGCAACAACAAAACCCCACAAAAAACAACCAACCAAACAAAAGCAAATAATAACAATGGCCACAACAACAATAAACACTTAGCTGGGGCTGGAGAGATGGCTCAGTGGTTAAGAGCACTGACTGCTCTTCCAGAAGTCCTGAGTTCAATTCCCAGCAACCAAATGGTGGCTCACAACCATCTGTAATGGCATGTGGTGCCCTCTTCTGGGGTGTAGGTGTACAGGCAGGAAGAATACTGTACATAATAAATCTTAAAAAAGGGGGGGGGGCGGAGAGATGGCTCAGAGGTTAAGAGCATCGTCTGCTCTTCCAAAGGTCCTGAGTTCAATTCCCAGCAACCACATGGTGGCTCACAACCATCTGTAATGAGGTCTGGTGCCCTCTTCTGGCCTGCAGACATACACGCAGACAGAATATTGTATACATAATAAATAAATAAAGAAATAAATATTAAAAAAAGAAAGGGACACTGTATCTAGGATATTTTCACAAGAGGCAAGCTCACCTTACAGTGGCCTGGCTCCTTCTTTAAAATAAATAAATAAACAAACACACACTTAGTTGGTGCCAATCAGAGGGGCAGATAATCCGAGGAGCCAGGGACGGCTTGAGCAGGTCTCTCTGCTTGTGATAGGCGCACTCTTTGAACTGTTACCCAGATCAGCTTCTTTGGATCCCCGGCAAAGCTCACAGCACATGGTTGTGTAGATCTTGCTGTTGGTAGATGGTGCTCACCCCAAGTGTGGTGTGACACTGACTTCTAAGGGGGATAGCATAGGGTGAACTTCATCATGGGGCCCGGAAGACACGGCCCCAGCCACTGTGAACTGTGGCACACGTGTCATGTTGATGAAGTGACTCCAGCTCATTCACAGGGAAAGCCTCAGGCCATTCCACGTGTGTGTGTGTGTGTGTGTGGTTCTACTCAGTGTACCCCTAAACCAGTAAGGTCGCTAAAAGTGGCTTCCTTTGAAACACTTCCTGTCTCAAAATGCCACAGGCAACAGTACTTTTTTTTTTTTTTTTTTTTT
>NW_026067968.1:5627689-5631774 GCF_014885135.2 Alexandromys fortis | reverse complement strand
TTTTTTTTTTTTTGGTTTTTCGAGACAGGGTTTCTCTGTGCCTTTGGAGCCTGTCCTGGAACTAGCTCTGTAGGCCAGGCTGGCCTCGAACCCACAGAGATCCGCCTGCCTCTGCCTCCCGAGTGCTGGGATTAAAGGAGTGCGCCACCATCGCCCAGCGGCAATAGTACTTTTAAGTGTCACTTGCGGACCTGGGACAAGAAAAGGAAAGGGGAAATCTGGGCACTGTACATGGTAAGTATTTAAAAATACACAGCCAGGGAAACTGTATTGAAAAGTATATATTTGTATATATTTTTTTTTATGTGCGTGGATGTTTGGCCTGCCTGTATGTATGTGCCTCATGTGCAGGTCTGTGGAGGCCAGGAGGAGGAATCTGATCCCCTGGGACTGAAGTTACAGACGTGGATTCTGGGAATTGAACCTGGATCCTCAGGGCTACTACCCACTGAGCCACTCCTGCCCTCCTTTCTTCTCTTTCTATTTTTAGTATTATTTTAAAGTGTGTGTGTGTTTACGTACACGTGTGTGCTGATGCGCTAGGAAGACAGAGGCATCTGATACCCTGGAGCTGGAGTTGCGGATGACAGAGTTACTCTATGTGGGTGCTGGGAACTGAGCTCAGGTCCTCTGCAAGAGCAGTCAATGGGCTTCGCCTCCGACCACCTCTCTTGCTCCTTCCTCCCTTTTCTCCCTCTTTTTTTCTGGAGACACCCGAGGTTTCTCGTAGCCAGATTGGCCTCAACTCCCTGCATGGTTAAGAATGATCGATCTGGAACTCCTGACCCTCAGGCCTCTACACACCCTGCCCCCGCCAGTGCTGGGATTAGAGGCAGATGTGAGGTCACCATGCTAGACTCTAGCTTTCTTTTCTGCTGGGGCTTTCCTACCCTTTAAGATGCCCATGAGCTCTGTGTGTTCATGAGGGTGCGGCAGGGCTAGTTTTTTGCTTGCTTTGCGGGTTTCAGAGCTGGGTAGTGTGCAATCTGGGGGAGTCAGGATTTACTGCTGAAAAGCGTACATGATGTGTGCATGCTGCGTGTACGCTGTGACGTGATGGAGGCTCTTTCCGACAGGGTCTAGCAGATGCTTCGAAGATTCTGGAGCAGTTGAGTGACATGAAACTTCAAGGAGGTTCGTAGAGCTAGTTTTCTTGGTGTTTAAAAAAATATCTAGGGGGGCTGGAGAGATGGCTCAGAGGTTAAGAGCACTGGCTGCCCTTCCAGAGGTCCTGAGTTCAATTCCCAGCAACCATATGGTGGCTCACAACCATCTGTAATGAGATCTGGTGCCCTCTTCTGACCTGCAGGCATACAGACAGACAGAATACTGAGAATACTGTACACATAATAAATAAATAAATCTTTAAAAAAAATAGAAAAAATATCTATTTTGCGGCTGAGTGGTTTGCCTGAGTTTATGTCTGTGCACCAGAAGGGGATGCCAGATCCTCTGGAGCTGGAGTTAGATGGGGTGGTGAGTCATCAGCTGGGCGCTGAACCTGGCTCCTCTGAGAGAGCGAGTGCTCTTAGCCATTGAGCCAGCTCTTCAGCTCCATTTTTAGCACTTTTACACTTTATTTAAAACTTTTTTTTCAAAATTTATTTTTATTATGTATACAGTGTTCTGTCTGCATGTATGCCTGCAGGCCAGAAGAGGGCGCCAGATCTCACTACAGGTAATTGTGAGCCACCATGTGGTTGCTGGGAATTGAACTCAGGACCTGCCAGTGCTCTTAATTTCTGAGTGGGTCACTCTGGTCCTTATTTTTAAACGTTAGAGAGCGTCTCGTCTCATGTATCCAGGTGGCTCTTTCTCTATGCGCACTGTGTCTTGTGCTCTCCTGATGCTCCCCACCTCCCACCCCGTTTGCACCCACAACTCAGAGCTAGGCAAGTACTCTACCATTGTATGTATGTACCCCAACCATAGGGTTTTGTTTACTGAGGAAGGAGCTCATGTAGCCCAGGCTGGCCTCTTGCTATATAGTCAAGGATGACCTTGAACTTCTGATCCTCCTCTCTCCTGAGTGTAGGAGGTGGTGGGGTTCACACTTGAGTTGTCGCTCCATTTTTACAGGTGTTGGGGATTGAGTCAGGTCTAGTGTGTGCTACGTGAGCTATGCTATGTAAGCACTGGATGGACTGAACTCTGGCGACAGCCCTCACTGTGTGCTGATGGAGGGTCTTGCTATATACATATATATCCTAAGCTGGCCTTGAATGTTCCTCCTGCCTCAGTTGCCTCATATTCCCAGAGAATGAGGAAGGCCAGCCTGGGCTACAGGGTAGGACGGACTGTTCCCCCCCACTTCTCTGTGTGGCTGGCCCTTCCCTGTGCTCCAGAACCTCTGACCTGGGCTTCCTCCTCTGACTTGCTATTTTTAGTTAAGTAAAGTCCGTGTGCCTGGCCTTGAGGGATGGCCAGCCTGAGGCCGAGCCGACACACCTGCATCAGGGCGGCGTTCAGTGCAGCTGGCTTCTGGAAGTGGCAGAGACACGCTCGCCATCGCCTTCAGGTGCCCTCCTGTTCAGCAAGGGGGAGTGTGCTGGGGGGATGCCATCTCTGCAAGTTTTGGATCCCTTCCTCCCATTCCAAAACTGGAAGTACTCAAATTCCAGTGCTCTTTGATAAAAACAAAAGCTACCTTCCTCAGCAGCAAGGGCTCGTGGGAAGGTGATGGCCTAGGCTCCTCTGTTAGCTCTGTGAACCTCACTGCTTCTGCATGCGTGCAGGGATCAGTTGAGAAAGAACGTGCAGAGACCTCCACCTCCCTCTGGCTTTGGGCCCAGAACCAGTGCCAGGGCGCTGTGCGGCTCACTGCTCCCAGGAAGGGCTCCCTTACCTCTGCTGGGCCTTGGGAAGACTTTTGTCCAGGGTTCCCTCCTTTTGCCAAGGCGAGTGTATGTCCTGTGGTGTAGGAAGCGAGCACCCCAAGTGCCCCGGGTGTTCAGCTGCCATGGCAGAATTGGCATCAAGCCCTCCTTCACAGGTCAGCTCCAGAAGGAACCTCATGGACTTTGCAGAAGGCATCTGGAGAGAGGTAGGTTTCAGATCTGGCCAACGTCCCTGAGGGTCCAGAGACCAGGCAGGGGATGTTTGCAGCCGTGTGTGTGCACAGCCCAGCGTCCTCTGGTGGTGGTCACTAGAGGAGGAGGTCTTAACTACATAGCCCAGGCTGGCCTCAACTCAGGACAGGCGTCCTGTCTCTCCTACCTCGAGTGCTGGGACAAGAGGCCACAAGACAGGAACAAATATTGACAAAATACGCCCACAGAAAGCAAGAAAGGACAGGAAGTTCTGATCCCTACAGCAGAAATTGGGAAGGGGGGACTCCCCAAAGGCCCTGAGAAGCAGGGTTAAAAGGATTAAGCACCATTGCCTGTGGTGGCACATACCTTTAATCCCACCACTGGGGAGGCAGGAGCAGGCCCATCTCTGTGAGTTCGAGGCCAGCCTGGTCTACAGAGTTCCAGAACAGCCTGGACTACACAAAGAAACCTTGTCTTGAAAAACCACAAAAGGTTTTCCACAGGGTGGCCACACACACAATCCCAGCAACTAGGAGGCTGGGGTAGGAGGATGAGAAGTTGAAGGTTAGCCAGGGTTACATGAAACCCTGTCTTGTATTCAAAAATGAATTAATTTATTGATATACTTACGTTTTTGGTTTTTCAGGATAGGGTTTCTCTTTGTGGCCCAGGCTGACCTTAAACTAAAGACATCTATCTACCTGTCTGTCTCCCAAGTGCTGGGACTGAAGACCCCTGCTACCAAGCCTACAAAACCCTGTCTTTCAGTGTTTTGCTTACACATATGCAGTCCCAAGGTGACCAGAGAGGGACTGAAGTCTAGATGGCTGTGAGCTGCCATGTGGGTGTTAGAGACTAAGCAGCTGACCCATCTCTCCAGCCCTGAGACCCCATCTTAAACAAGTAAAACAAGCCGGGTGTGGTGGCCTTGACCCCTGCACTAGGAAGGCAGAGGCAGGAAGAGTTCCTTGAGCATGAGGACAGCTCCAGGCTAGTTAAGGTTACATAGTAAGATCATCTTTACCAAAAAAAAAAAAAAAAAGAATACCCCCC